>NC_080048.1:31117516-31455016 GCF_026212465.1 Amaranthus tricolor | reverse complement strand
ATGAATTTTTTTTTTTGCTTTTTTTGTTTAATATTAATAAATAATCCATAGATTAATGTACAATGTAATAAACAATGATTAATGTACAATGTAATAATCCAATGATAATCACCAATTATCACAAATAATCACGAACTAATATATATATATATACACTCTCGATCGTATATATAATAATATACATATACAAAAGTCCTAAATCAAAACTTATTACATTATTTACCAAGAACAAAAATTAGCAAGATACGAGACAATCTTGTCTTTCAATTCGCGCATTTCCCCATCTCTCAAAGGGCGTGTTTCCCTTGGAGTGTTGTATAAAACCTATAATATAATATTAAATTAAATGATATAAAAACATTAGATTTTACGTACCAATAGTAAATATATAATATTATAATTTAAGAACGTAACAAAATACTTACGGCACCAATATTTTCGACTCCAACCTCCTTCACGGATTGTAAGATATCGTCCATGTATTTGAGAGTGTAGTAGCCGCAATCAATGCTATTATAATCTTGTCGAAATCGCTAAGAGAAAATAGATGTTAGTGCCAAAAAAGATTAAAAAATCCTTAAAATCGCAACTTAGCACGTAATTTCAAGCATATGACTATAATTTTCAATTCTAACTACTTCAATACAATAATATTAACCAAATAGTGTTGTGTGCCAAGTTTTGTGCAAAACAAACCAAGTTTGAGCTACTTTATGCGCTAAAGTGCCAAAAGCGCTTAAAAACCCTTAAAATCGCAACTTAACACGTAATTTCTAGCATATGACTATGATTTTAAATTCTAACCACTTCAACACAATAATATATACCAAATAGTGTTGTGTACCAAGTTTTGTGCAAAACAAACCAAGTTTGAGCTACTTTATGTGCAAAATTGCCAAAAAACACTCATAAAATCACAACTTAGCACGTAATTTCTAGCATATGACTATGATTTTCAATTCTAACCACTTCAACACAATAATATATACCAAATAGTGTTGTGTACCAAGTTTCGTGCAAAACAAACCAAGTTTGAGCTACTTTATGCGTGAAAGTCCAAAAAAAGCTTAAAAACCCATAAAATAGAATAGTGTTGCATTGTGTACCTTTACTGTTGTCCATTTCGGAAATGTGGCTTTAGATATAGATCCCATTTGTCCACGCACTTTCTTCATTGTGCTGAAACGCATGGGAAAATTAATACTATTTACATATATATATATATATATATATATATATATATATATATATATATATATATATATATATATATATATATATATATATATATATATATATATATATATATATATATATATATATATATATATATGTATATATATCTTTTTTGAAAAGATTAGGTTCAGAATTTTTGGAAGAATTCCTTACGGCGGAAGAAAAAGTCCTTTCTTTGATCTTACCAAGAGATTCTTCTACTTTATCAGGAGTCTATAGGGGGCGTGTTTGGTATTTGGATATTATTTGTATTCATAATTTGGCCAATGATGAATGATTTTGGTTATAAGACTATCTAAATGGAATGGAAATTATACCTAATATATATATATATATATATATATATATATATATATATATATATGTATATATATTACGTACACATTCAACAACGCTTTGAATTTTGTGTTGCGAGGCGGGCTTTGAGGTTTTTGTAATGAGTCGAAGACGTGCACAGTGTTCGTTAAGGACAAATGACCAAAAGTATCCAATGGATAAGAGATACGTTCAAAATCTCTCCTCTCAAAAATTGCCCATTGTCACTAGGACCAATAATTACTAATGGGCTCTCTAGAAAGCAGAATTGTTCCTTCTGTAGGTTTAGAATAATTGGGTCCTCCTCACTTATGCGAGATGCACAAGTGTGCAGCCATTTGCAATCTTGAGAGAGATCTTTTAGCTCCGCATCAGTCAAAATTGGAGTGATTGTTATCGACTTTGATCCAGTCGACACCTTTGCTGAGGAACCGATCTCTCTCCTAGATCCCTTTGGACTCTTTTGCTAATTAAATTTATACAATTAAATTAGTGTAAGGATGCAATTAAAAAAAAAATAAATAAGGTACAAATGATTATTACCATGTTAGTGAATCGGACCCAAGCATATGGCCATGTGACGAAACTACCTAAGGCATCTAATAGTTTCTCAAGGTTCCATTCTGGCATTGGAACCGGGAGTGAGAAATCTTTAAACCCCTTTAGAATAGTTTCCACGGTCACACTGATTTGGCCACTTGTAACAGGCATCAAATGCACTATTTGGCTCTCTTTGGTTGGCTGGGGTACACCATATGCAACCTCAGTTAATTCGCCATCACTAGCAACACCTAACTGAGGTAGCAAAAGAGAACAAGGAGTCGCCTCTTGAGAATTGTGTCGTTTAGTATAATAAGCATCATAATAAAATATTAAAACACGTTGCAATTTAAATTAATAAGTGCTTATATATTTAAAAACTATGTACCTATACTACTGGCTCCGAAGCTGGCTCCGGATTTTGAGCAACGGAGTACATGGTCTCCGGTGTGGGGTTTTGCCCTTTAGGGGTAGTAATGGGCTGGGGTGCTACGGGGGTAATGGGCTCGGGTGTTGGCTCGACCGAAGGATTAGGATCCCCATGTTGACTTTGTTGATCCTCGACAATCAGGTTTGCCAAGTCAACAGTGGGTGCTCCCATCTTCTGCAACACGAGTGGCAGTTTGGCGAGAACGTCCTTCGTAATTTCTGCTCGGAGGGTTGCTACTTCATCAGGTGGCATCGTTCGGGATTGAGTAGCAACACACTCTTTACCGAATTCCTTCTTTAACCCCACACGGACGCCTCCTTCTTCGACTACCCGCCCTCTATGGTCTTTCCCTAAGACCATATGCAATGCGTCAACATTGCCTCTTGGGGTGAACTCCCCCGTAGCTTCCTTTTCCTTTCAGCCCATCTGTTCAAATAAAAAGTAAATCAAAGCCAAAAAATACAAAACAAATTAAGAATATACTTAATAATTTCAAAACTCTTCACAACATCAGCAACTTTCTTTCTTTCCGGATCAGTAATGGTAAATTTACCATTTGCATCACGGAAATGAAGTCCGCAATACCAATCTCGCACCCAATCTTCAGCAGGAGTATTCGCGGATGCGGAGGTAGTCGTAGATGAGAGCGTGGATGGACTTTGATTGGGGTATAAACCCACATCCACCCACTCTTTTCGAACCTCATCGTACGTTTTTGGGCCCAAGCGATGGTAAAACTTCCTTTTGCTTGCTGATTCAAAAGCTTTACCACGATTTTCCTAATTAATCAATAGAAATTAAATGTCATATATGAGTTCAATGTTTGAATCAAAAGAAGTAAATTTAAATCAAAAGCTATAATATAATATTAAATACTTACAACTTCAATGGGAGTTGTTCTTTTGGCAACAAAAGCCTCCCAATTCTTCGATATGTGACCCCATATTTCCTAGGGCATCTTTGAAGGTGATTGCTCTTCACCTTCGTTTCCACCTTCGTTTCCCATTTTGACCTTTTTGGTCTTACGGACACGCTTCTTGGTAATCCAGCCAGTTACTAGCTGATTTAAAATCTCTGAATCTTTCAGCAACAGCTGAAAGAAACACATTCTTCTTCTCCTCATCGTTCTTGATGTGAAAAAGATTTTACAAAAGAAAAATTATACTCCCTCCGATCTTATGATATAGTCCCATTTGCTTGGGCACGGATATTAAGGGTTGTGTGGGGTCCATTAAAAAGGGTAAATAGTAAAGGGTAAGTAGTGAAGGATAAGTAGTGAAGGGTAGTTGGGTAAGTAAGGTATATGGGGGTATATTCGTAATTACTTGTGTAAACTAAGGATATTTAAGTAAAAAAGGATTGCCAAAAATAGAAATGGGACTAATTCAAAGGTTTTGCCAAATAAGGAAATGGGACTATATCATAAGATCGGAGGGAGTATTTATTAGTGTCAATTAAATTAATTTTAAAATGAAACTAAATGAATGAAAATAGTAAAGTTATTGCTTGCCACAATATCATCCCATAGAGAGTTATTCAAACCCTAATTTACAATATTATAATAAACCATCATAATCTATAAATTGTTCCAAAAATATGTATATTTTAATAAGAAGATTGTTTTAACCCAAATTAACCCTAATAATAATAAATTTAACCATAAACAACCCTAATTAAACCTAATTTACAAACTATAAAAAAATTATGATAAATTTAAAACTTAAAAACCATAATTACATACACATTCATAAATAAAATGAATAAATTACTTAAAAATATAACAAAACATGACATGTATGATAAATTTAAAACTTAAAAACAACAACTACATACACATTGATAAATTATGATAAATTTAAACCTAATTTACAAAAGCAAAATGAAAATTATACCTTGAATTTTCGTGGGTTTTTGGTTGTGTATAACCTATACAATGAAAAAAAAATAGTATAAAAAAAACTAAGCCTTAAAACACAATTAATGAAGCTTGAACAACAATGGGTTTGAGAACTAAGCTTTAAAAATTATACCTTGAAGAAGAGCAAGAACTAAGCCCAAATTTCGTGGGTTTAAGAAGAGCAACAACAATGGGTTCACTAGTGGAAAAAATGTCATTTGCTGCGGTTTTTTGGCCATAATATGCTGCGGTTTTTGCCCCAAGCATTAGTGATAGCAACAGATGGCCTATTTTAAATGCTGCAATTTAAAACCGCAGCAGAAAAGTGCATTATATGCTGCGGGCATCACAAAATCTGCAGCATCCGCATCATTTAGTTATACACTATATGCTGTGGGCATCGCAAAAACCGTAGCATATAGTCATACACTATATGCTGCGGGCAACCAAAAAACCGCAGCAAATAGTGTATGACTATATGCTGCGGTTTTTTGGTTGCCCACAGCATATATTATTTTTTTTCTTTTTTCGTTTAATACTAATAATAATCCAATAATAATGTACAATGTAATAAACCAAGTTTGAGCTACTTTAGGCGTAAAAGTGTCAAAAACACTTAAAAACCCATAAAATCGCAACTTAACACGTAATTTCTAGCATATGACTATGATTTTCAATTCTAACCACTACAACACAATAATATATTCAAAATAGTGTTGTGTACCAAGTTTCGTGCAAAAAAAACCAAGTTTGAGCTAGCGAAAGTGCCAAAAACACTTAAAAACCCATAAAATCGCAACTTAACACGTAATTTCTAGCATATGACTATGATTTTCAATCTAACCACTTCAACATAATAATATATCCCAAATAGTGTTGTGTGCCAAGTTTCGTGCAAAACAAACCAAGTTTGAGCTACTTTATGCGCAAAAGTGCCAAAAACACTTAAAAACCCATAAAATCGCAACTTAACACGTAATTTCTAGCATATGACTATGATTTTCAATTCTAACCACTTCAAAACAATAATTTATACCAAATGGTGTTGGGTATCAAGTTTGGTGCAAAACAAACCAAGTTTGAGCTATCAATAACAAAATCAGAACAGCAGTCTACCCGCTGACCAGCCTACCTTGCCGCGTGGTTTGAGCCTTAACCAAGGAGACCTGATCTCCATACATGGACCAAGACATCAAGGCCAAAGAACCATGATTTTGGTGCACACAGCTCACTAGGATACGAGCGCAAGGTGGCCTAGTCACTAATCAGTGCTGATCAGTGCCCAAAGTGTTCTAGTTGTTTTTAATTTTTGTTTTAAGAGGCATATTGTATAGCACATGATGTTTATATCCGTTAGATAGCTAGAAACCTATAAATAGAGGTTGTCTCTCATGTATATGGATTCAGTTTTTTGATTAATAAGAATTCTCACTTTATGCGCAAAAGTGCCAAAAACACTTAAAAACCCTTAAAATCTCAACTTAACACGTAATTTCTAGCATATGACTATGATTTAATATTCTAACCACTTCAACACACTAATATATACCAAATAGTGTTGTGTACCAAGTTTCGTGCAAAACAAACCAAGTTTGAGCTACTTTATGCGCAAAAGTGCCAAAAACGCTTAAAAACCCTTAAAATCGCAACTTAACACGTAATTTCTAGCATATGACTATGATTTTCAATTCTAACCACTTCAACACAATAATATATACCAAATAGTGTTGTGTGCCAAGTTTCGTGCAAAACAAACCAAGTTTGAGCTACTTTATGCGCGAAAGTGCCAAAAACACTTAAAAACCCATAAAATCGCAACTTAACACGTAATTTCTAGCATATGACTATGATTTTCAATTCTAACCACTTCAACACAATAATATATACCAAATAGTGTTGTGTACCAATTTTTGTGCAAAACAAACTAAGTTTGAGCTACTTTATGCGCAAAAGTCTAAAAAAAGCTTTAAAACCCATAAAATCGAATAGTTTTGCATTGTGTACATTTACTGCTGTCCATTTCGAATATGTGGCTCTGGATATAGATCCCATTTGTCCACGCACTTTCTTCATTGTGTTGAAACGCATGGGAAAAGTAATATATATATATATATATATATATATATATATATATATATATATATATATATATATATATATATATATATATATATATATATATATATATATATATATATATATATATATATATGTATATATATATATATATGTATATATATATATATATGTATATATATATATATATGTATATATATATATATATGTATATATATATATATATATGTATATATATATATATATATGTATATATATATATATATATGTATATATATATATATATATATATATATATATGTATATATATATATATATATATATATATATATATATATATATATATATATATGTATATATATATATGTAAATATATATATATATGTATATATATATATATATATGTATATATATATATATATATATATATATATATATATATATATATATATATATATATATATATATAACACTTAATTAAATCAAATTGGTAAAATAATTAATATTACGTACGCATTCAACAACGCTTTGAATTTTGTGTTACGAGGCGGGCTTTGATGTTTTTTTTATTAGTCGAAGACGTGCACAATGTTCGTTAAAGGAAAAATGATCAAAAGTATCCAATGCAAACTACAAACGCAAAGTAAAAAATCAACAATTTAGAGATTGTGTTAACCTAAAAATCAAAAGATAAGTTCAATTTCAAAATTAAAACTTACTCTTCCACATATGGAGTCAGAATGAACGTGTGTTTAGATGCAAGGGAATTCATCAAAGAAGTCTCAATGTATGCTTTCATCTGGATCATTTACACTTTTTGTGACACCCCGTAATTTTCAGGTCTAGAAATAAGTATAATATAATAAAATAAAGTATAACAAAATAAAATAAATAAGTGATACTAAATTATGCTACTTTATTTAGTTAATTATAAGTAATAAAGTAGGTTTAATTTTTAACGGTAACGAGTTTTATCGCATGACATTTTTTCTCGGTTGTGACAATAACACAATAATTACTGAATTAATTAATTAATTAATTAAACAAAAAAAATTTTAAGGAGGGAATGGAAGGGGGCAGCCGGTCATTGTGAGGAATGGGAGGAGTTTTTGTAACTCCTCTCATAAGTGGGATTTATAGCACAAATATGCCTTGTTTTTTTTTTGAATTGCCCATTATTAATTCTTAAGCCTCACATAATCACTCCATTCCTTTTGTTTTAGCAGCCACAAATTTCTAAAAAAAAATATTTCTCCTTACTTCCTTTGTGTTCGGCATTCTCAAGGGAAAAAAAAAAGAAATTTTTTTTTGGTTTGTTCAATTTAATCTTTCGTTCAAGGGGTAAGTTTAGTTGAATTGTTATTATAAATTTTATTCATAAGATTTCTAAGGTGAAATATATTTTATGTATGATGATATCCTATGATTTTTAGGAGGATTGAATATACATTCTTTTATATATATAATTTTCTCTACTAATCCTTTAATAAACTTCAATTTTGTTAAAAGGATTGAGTTATGTTTTTGATTTATATTCTTTAACAAAGTGTAATTTGTTAAAAGAATTAAGTTAATATTGATATTTAAATAAATTTCCTTTAAGATTCACATTTCTCTAACTAAATTACAATTTGTTAGTAGGAATTTTAATGGTATGGATCAAGTAGTGTAGTAATCTATGAAGTTATAAATCCTTTAGCAAAATTGGATTTTTGCTTGAGGGATTGTGTGTTTATGTATATGTCTTGATTCAAGAAGGATGATTTTTGTTTTATAATTCTCTACAAAATTTTAATTTGTTAAGAGAATTAAGTATTTAATCTAATTATCATAATTTGTGGAGTCTTAAGTCTCTTGAAGATCTTATGGATGGGTCTATTCTTTTTATTTTTATAACTCTTATGCTTTGATGATGGGGTTTTTGTGTATGAATATATATGAATAATAATAGCAACAATAATAATGAAATGAGAGTTCCGGACAGTAGCTGCTGTCTCGGTATTGGTGCCGGCTCGGAAAACGTTAGTCGTTTCCGTTGTTGGTTTATGCATCCGATGTGTTTTTTTTTTAAAACTCGTTATACGTTTAAAATAATTAAAAATAGTAAATGGATGTTAGAATTTATGAAATTTGGTACCCAAAGTAATTGACGCGTTCCGATTGAATGGCGAAGTCGGATTTTTCATTTGAATTTTTTAATCTGCCCGAAATGGCCCTTAAAGTTTCTGGTCAGAAATTGTAATTTGGAATCTTTGGAAAAATGATGAAAACATTTAAAATTATCAAGTCTTAGTGAGGGTATGCATACATTAGCCTTTGGCAACCTGAACAGGACGGGCAACGTCTTAGGTCGGTGGTTGCCTTGGGATTAGCTCTCCCAAGTGTATTCCACCAAAAATATTTGAAATTATACTTGAACGACCCGAACAGGACGGACAACGTTACAAGTTGGAATTATCTAAAAATAAATGGTTTATACTTGAACGACCCGAACAGGACGGGCAACGTTACAAGATTGGAAATATTGAATAAAGAATATGTATTAGAGCCTTTGCATGCTAGGGTAAACACAATGCTTGTATTCAACCTGTTTGATATATGTATGAAGTCTCTGACGTGTATTGGTTGTTCTTTGGAATCTGCTACGTGTTGTCATACGACGTGCAGTAGGTTGATTGCAGGTGGGGGCTGGAGTGAGGACTCAGCTTAGAACCCGTAACCATCAAGTCTAAGACATACTTTGTAATAAGTTTATGAGTCGAAATAACTCAGTTTATGTAACGAAAGTTTAAGACGTTTTTCTTTTTACCTCGTACAACTTTTTAGCTAGTCTACAGGCCGGTAGGCTCTCGATTTGTATGTAAAGACTTCCGCTGACTTGTTTTATTTTGTTTGGCGTTGTTTCCTGCGTTGACCATATTCCTTTACCATTGGAACGTTGACGATCCGAGTGGAAAATGAATTTTCTTGTGTCCGTTTGTGAACCGCAATAATGTTTTCACATGATTTTCCGGGTCACTTAAACCGGGTCGTCACACTTTTAGTACTCGAAATCGACTCAAGACAAAACCATCAAATTTTTATTGGAGGTTCGCAAGAATTTAGCTCCTCGTAAGCCGCACTAAACTCACAAATAAGAAAATTTTGTCGGTAATTCGGTTATTAAAACAATTTAACAACAATGCCTAACTTGTAAGATAATGAACATCACCTCATGTAGACATGGATAAGAGCTATATTCAACATCTCTCCTCTCAAAAATTGCCCAATGTCACTAAGACCAATAATTACAAATAGGCTCTCTAGAAAGCAGAATTGTTCCTTTTGCAGGTTTAGAATGATTGGGTCCTCCTCACTTATGCACAAGTGTGCAGCCATTTGCAATCTTGAGAGAGATCTTTTAGCTTCGCATCAGTAAAAATTGGAGTGATTGGCATCGACTTTGACCCAGTCGACACCTTTGCTAAGGAACCGATCACTCTCCTAGATCCCTTTGGACTCTTTTGCTATTTATATTTATACAATTAAATTAGTTTAAGCATGAAATCAAAACAATAAAAATAAATAAGGTACAAATGATTATTACCATGTTAGTGAATTGGATCCAAGCAAATGGCCTTGTGACGAAACTACCTAAGGCGTCTAATAGTTTCTCAAGGCTCCATTCTGGCATTGGAACCGGGAGTGAGAAATCTTCAAACCCCTTTAGAATAGTTTCCACGGTCACACTGATTTGGCCACTTGTAACAGGCATCAAATGCACTATTTGGCCCTCTTTGGTTGGCTAGGCCACACCATATGCAACCTCAGTTAAGTCGCCATCACTAGCAACACCTAACTGAGGCAGTAAAAGAGAACAAGGAGTCGCCTCCTGAAAATTGTGTCGTTTAGTATAATAAGCATCATAATAAAATATTAAAACGCGTTGCAATTTAAATTAATAAGTGCTTATATATTTAAAAACTATGTACCTGTACTATTGGCTCCGAAGCTGGCTCCGGATTTTGAGCAACGGAGTACATGGTCTCCGGTGTGGGGTTTTGCCCTTTAGGGGTAGTAATGGGCTGGGGTGCTACGGGGGTAATGGGCTCGGGTGTTGGCTCGACCGAAGGATTAGGATCCCCATGTTGACTTTGCTGATCCTCGACAATCAAGTTTGCTAAGTCAACAGTGGGTGCTCCCATCTTCTGCAACACAAGTGCCAGTTTGGCGAGAACGTCCTTCGTAATTTCTGCTCGGAGGGTTGCTACTTCATCAAGTGGCATCGTTCGGGATTGAGTAGCAACACACTCTTTACCGAATTCCTTCTTTAACCCCACACGGACGCCTCCTTTTTCGACTACCCGCCCTCTATGGTCTTTCCCTAAGACCATATGCAATGCGTCAACATTGCCTCTTGGGGTGAACTCCCCCGTAGCTTCCTTTTCCTTCCAACCCATCTGTTCAAATAAAAAATGACATATATAACAATTAGTATAAGTAAATCGAAGCCAAAAAATACAAAACAAATCAAGAATATACTTAATAATTTCAAAACTCACCACAGCATCAGCAACCTTCTTCGTTCCCGGATCATTAATGGTAAATTTACCACTTGCATCTCGGGAATGAAGCCTGCAATACCAATCTCGCACCTGATCTCCAGCAGGAGTATTCACGGATGCGGAGGTAGTCTTAGATGAGAGCGTGGATGGACTTTGATTGGGGTATAAACCTGCATCCACCCACTCTTTTCGAACCTTATCGTACGTTTTTGGGCCCAAGCGATGGTAGAAATTCCTTTTGCTTGCTGATTTAGAAGCTTTACCACGCTTTTCCTAATTAATCAATAGAAATCAAATGTCATATATTAGTTTAATGATTGAATCAAAAGAAGTAAATTCAAATCAAAACCTATAATATAATATGGAATACTTACAACTTCAATAGGAGTTGTTCTTTTGGCAATAAAAGCCTCCCATTCCTTCTTTGATATGTGACTCCATATTTCGTAGGGCATCTTCGGAGGTGCTTGCTCTCCATCTTCGTTTTTTCGTGTTGACCTTTTTGGTCGTACGGGCACGCTTCTTCGTGATCCAGCCAGTAACTTGCTTGGATTTGAAATCTCTGTATCTTTCAGCAACAGCTGAAAGAAACACATTCTTCTTCTCCTCATCGCTCTCGATGTGAAAAAGATTCTACAAAAAAAAATTATATTTATTAGTGTCAATTAAATTAATTTTTAAATGAAACTAAATGAATAAAAATAGTAAAGTTGCTTACCACAGTATCATTCCATAGAGAATTCTTCAAACCCTCTGGAACCTCGTTCCATGCGTGCAATTTGGAAATCTTGCGGATACATAGGCCCACTTGTTTTCCATATTGCCTACGCCATTTTCCGCAAGGTTGACCCAATGCATTGTTTTCCAAATGCATGGGTTCTGTGACTTTGAGGTTTTTCGTAGGACCTCGCCCTTTTCTTTTCTTACTGGTAGTGGGAGCATCCATTAGTGGGGCGTCTTCAATCTCAAAATCATTGTTAAGTGGTAGAGCGTCTTCAGCCATACGCTCGTATCTCAATATTTGGTTCTCTTTAGTGTCGTAATTTTGATGCTCATTATCCGAGATCTCAATCTCGGGGACAATTTCGTCTCTGAAAAGATGCATTTTATAAGTAATAATAAGAATATGATTATGATTTACAATTCTAATACGTTCAACACAATAATATATACTAAATAGTGTTGTGTGCAAAGTTTCATGCAAAACAAACAAAGCTTGAGCTACTTTATGCGCGAAAGTACCAAAAGAGCTTAAAAAAACCTTAAAATCGCAACTTACCAAGTAATATTAAAAATATGACTATGATTTACAATTCTAATACGTTCAACACAATAATATATACTAAATAGTATTGTGTGCAAAGTTTCATGCAAAACAAACCAAGTTTGAGCTACTTTATGAACGAAAGCGCCAAAAAACTTTTAAAAGCTTAAAATTCATAACTTGTGAATCACTTAATTCAAATGTATTCCTTCCGTGTGATCTACACGCATATAACCAACATTTACATCATCTTGATCCACTTATTTTGGATTGATAAAGGGCGAGGAGTCTTCAAAAGCTTCATATTCTTCCTCATCCTCAACATCACCTATACCAAGGATGCTTCTTTTTTTCGATACAACAATAGACCATTTTTTATCAGACGGGTCTACAATGTAGAATACTTGCTTGGCTTATGTGGCTAGTATGAATGGCTCCTGACTAACACGCAAACGAGCTAAATCTACAAGAGTGAATCCACAAGGGTCGTCATTTTTTATGCATCGTCAATTATTATCTACCCACTTACATTTGAAAAGACCAATAGTGAAAGTAGAGTAGTCAAGCTCCCATATTTCATGTACCAGTCCGTAGTATACCAATTTAGCATCAACCGGCGCGTGATCCTTGGCACTCGCGTAAAATGTAGATGATGCCAAAATAGAAACCCCACTATTTTGTAGATAAGATGACTTCTTGTCTTGACCCTTAGTCCAAAATGTGAACCCATTGACATCGTAACCCTCATATTTGTTGACATCATCACGAGGACCAAAAGCTAACCACTTAACACTTTCGGATACACCCTTGAGTTCTTCGCTTATTACTCGATTATGAAACCAATCAATAAACGTCTTGTTATGCAATTGCATCAATCCCCTATCCCCTTTAGAAGGATGAACTTCCGAAATATATCTAAATGCTCACTCAAAAAAGGATGAACTTCCGGAATATGATGCAACACATACAAGTGTGCTTGTAGAAGGCTGTCTCGAGGAGGTGTGACCGATTTGGAGCCAATTGTTCCTTTTACTTCAAGGCTTCCTTCATGTCGAGAGGTGGAAAGTCCAATAGGCTTTGCCATGGCCAAATACTCGGCTATAAAGTTACTAATCTCATGTTGTTGTGCCTTGAATCATACTCCCCTCGGGTTGTGCTGGATTCCTCACCTTGTTTTGTAAAACACCCATATGTCTTTCAAAAGGATAACACCACCTTAAAAAAACTAAACCCAAAAGCTTGATCTCACGAACGAGATAGACAATAAGATGAACCATTATGTCAAAGAAAGAAGGTGGAATATACATCTCAAACTTGCATAAAGTTACAATCACGTCAACTTGAAGAGCATCAAGTTTAAAGCGATCAAGAACTTTACTACAAATTGTGTTGAAGAACGAACATAGCTCGGTAATAGCATATCTTACATGTTTTGGCAGTATTCCACGGATTGCAATTGGTAAGAACACTTGCATCATTACATGGCAATCGTGAGATTTCATGCTTCCCAACTTCAGCTCACCATTTAGGGTCACAAATCTCTCTATGTTGGATGAGTACCAGACGGAACCTTAATGCCATACAAAGACTCACAAAATGTCTGCTTCTCTGCTTTGGACAATGTGTAGCAAGCTGGAGGCAAATAAAATTTGTCATTACTCATCTTCTTATTACCGCCCTTTCCCTTGTTACTGCCACCAACTTCATCAGCTCTATTTCTTTTCTTACTCATCTTAACATGTGCCCACAACTCCGGACGAAGACCCTTACATTCAAACCAATCTCGCACGGCCCTAACATCCTTTGTCTTACCCGGAATGTTCATGAGAGTCCCAAGTATGACATTGCATACATTTTTCTCTATATGCATAACGTCAAGAGAATGCCTAACCTGTAGATCTCTCCAATATGGAAGCTTCCAAAAGATTGATTCTTTTTTCCATTATCGGTCTTCACCACCTTGAACTTGCCCTGTTTTACCAAATAAAGTCTCAACTCCCTTAACCTGTTCATAAACCTCATAACCGGTCAACGGTCGACGAGCTACACGGTCCTCAACCTCCCCGTTGAACATTTTCTTCTTCTTACGATATTGGTGATCTCGTGGAAGGAACTTTCGATGGTTCATGAATACGTGTTTGCACTTAGGAATCCACGTGGATTCCATGTCATCGATACATATTGGGCATGCTTTCTTCCCTTTGTTCTTATACCCCGATAAATTGCCATATGCTGGAAAATCATTAACGGTGCATAAAAGCATTGCACGCAAGGTGAACTCCTCATTAGCATATGCATCAAACACGGAAACGCCTTCATCCCACATCTTTCTCAAATCCTCAACGAGAGGTGCAAGATATACATCTAGGTCATTACCAGGTTGTTTAGGACCCGAGATAAAAGGCGAAAGTATAATTTACTTACGCTTCATAAACAACCAAGGTGGCAAATTATAGATCACTAACAGTACCGGCCAAGTACTATGTTGAGAACTAAGATTGCCAAATGGGTTCATTCCATCCGTACACAGTCTGAGCCTTAAATTACGAACCTCATCCCCAAAAGTCTTATGCAACCTATCAATACTCTTCCATTCCGGAGAATCAGATGGATGTGTGAGCAAGTGACCTTTCTTCACCCTATCTACATGCCACCTTAAATTTAACGCATCTTTCTTTATAGAAAACAAGCGCTTGAATCTAGGTATTATTGGAAGATACCACAATGCCTTAGCCGGGGGCCCTTTAGCATCCCGATCCCCTTTACGCTTGTAGCGCGATAACCCACACCTAGGACACTCTTCTAAGTTCTCGTTTTTATTCCGATACAACACACAATCATTCGGACACGCATGAATCTTCTGCTACTCTAAGCCGAAAGGACACATGAGCTTTTTGGCATAATATGTCGACTTTGAAAGTTCATTTCCATCAAGAAGCATCTCATCTAACGCTTCTAATAACATTGTGAAACTAGCATCACTCCAATTGAACTTTGACTTAATGATGAAAATTGGCAACACTGCTGTTAGTTTGGTGAACTTTGTACATCCAGGGTACAAAGGCTTTTGAGAAGCCTCTGTCAACAAGTGAAAAACACAAGAACGTTTTCCTAACTCATCCTCGACTCCATCCATCATCTCATCAACACGATCCACATCCTCATCGACATTCTCTTCATCTGTCTCATACCCATTAACATGATTTACTACATCCTTATTGACATCAGCCACATTATTGACGTCCTTAACAACATTTTTCTCTTTGTAAACTCCCTCCTCACGATGCCAAACCCAAACATGATATTGAGGCCTAAACCCACGTCGAAGTATGTGCTCCCTAAGGATATCAACACTATCTACCTTTGATACATTGCCACAACTGAGACATGGGCAATAAAAACCAACTCCCCCCGTCCTAAGTTGATGTTCAACCGCAATACTACAAAATTCTAATACGCCATCAATATCCGACGATTCAATGCTTCCATACATCCAAGAACGATCTTTTGTCATCCTAATTAGAGTGGTTAATTAATTCAAAACAAAATTAATACACAACTTTTAACATATATACTTATTTATAACAAATATATTTAACCCTAAAAATATATAATTTAAATAATTAACATTGTATACATCATACTTCATATACTTCACATTCTAATTCTATATAACCAAACATATTCTAATTATATACTTCATACTTCAATATTAAGCACTACATTGTAAATAAAATCATATCCAAAATATAAATAATAAAATTAAATCATTTAACCTTAGAAATATAAGTATTCTAATTCTAATAATTAAAGACAAATATAACAACAAACCACCTTTTTAACAAAATATGCAAATAATTAACAAACCACACAAACCATATTCACAAATAATTACTTAATATGCAAATAATTAACAAACCACATTTTTAACTAAATAACTAAATTACAAAAGAAACAATAAAAATATAAACTTGCAAATTTACAAAACAAATAGAAATTACCTTGATTTCGTGGGTTATGTAATAATCTACAAAGAAAAACAAAAAACAATTAGCCCTAATTTTCGTATGTTATGAACCTGCAAAAAACTTAAAGGTTTGAGAATTTAAAAAGAGAAATAATACCTTAATTCGTGAGTTTTGAAAATGAACAAGACCAAATGCTTTTGGTTTCAAAGGGTTTTGAAGAATGATGAACAGTAGAAGTCGTGGGAGAGGAAGAATAGTCGAGCAGATGATGAACAAGTAGAGGGTTTATGAAAATTCGAAGTTTAATCGTTTGAAGTATGAGAAATTTCGAAGGAAGAAGAACCGTTGTGCGTGTGTTTGTGGTTTATGAAACAGTAGGCTTCGTTTATGAAAATATACGTTAAAAGGTGCCATTTTAAATTAGTCAATTGCTGCGGTCATACAAAGAACCGCAGCATTTGATTTCTTCAATGACTATTTGATGCGGGCAATTAAGAAACCGTAGCATTTGATCATTTTTTTTGTTTCTAAATTCTTTTTCCTATTTATTGCTGCGTATATAAAAAACCGCAGCAATGACATGCAGCAGATACGTTTTTTTCCACTAGTGCGTTTTTCGTGGGGTATGTAAGCAGATGATGAAGAAGAGCAAGAAGAGCAAGAATGATGAAGAAGAGCAAGAACTAAGATGATGAAGAAGAGCAAGAACTAAGATGATTGTAGCTTGAAGAAATAGTCGAGCGTTTGAAGGTTTGAAGAAGATAGTAGGTTTAATGAAACAGAAGAAAGGTTTTGCATTGTAACGTTAAAAGGCGCGTTTTTAAAAGGGTTAAATGCTGCGGGCAACCTTAAAACCGCAGCATTTGATGTGTACAAATGGTTATATGCTGCGGGCACCATAAAAACCGCAGCATTTGTTGTCTGTTTTTTTTCCTAATCTTTTTCCTATTTATTGCTGTGTACATAAAAACTGCAGCAAATGATTAGCAGCAGATACGTTTTTTTCCACTAGTGAAACGTTGCGTTTTAAGGTCTTTTTCTTAACCGAACTTTGTTAAATTATTTTTTTCGACTTTATAACTTTGATTTATATGTTTTGAGACATATTATATTTATGAATATTATTATCAACTTTAAAGTGTATTTTTAGCTAATTTTGAATCAAAACTAAGCTAAATTTCAATACCAAACCTTAAGCAAACTTACCCATTATTTTGATGTACACCTACTAGCACCAAAATAGGATAAAATTAAGCTAAAAATCAGCTCCAAACAGCCCCTACAACCAGCCCTCTCTTCCCCTAAGAAAACATCATCATTTCACTATATCTTCACTTACACAAGCCATCTAAAGGTTCTTACACCTATCCTAGCCTACCTAGACTTGCATGCACCACCATTAATCCATTTTAAGCATGATAAACCCCCCAAATTAGCCCCTACAAGCTGATTATTCCCCTCCCCATGTCCCTTTGATTTTTACTCATCCTTCCTCCTTAATATACACTTAAACACATTCCTAACTTTCCTTTTTTTTTTCCCTTATGTTCTTTATGTTTTTAGTTGAAGAATTCCTTAAAGAACAAGCTTAACATCATCCATTTTCAAGTCAAGTTCATCAAATTTTCTCTCTTAAGGTAAGGTTTGTCCATTTAAAAAAAAAAGGGGATGAATTTTTACCCATCACCTTATTAACTTGAGTTTTGTTCAAATACGTTGAGAAGTATTTTTTTTTTCTCTTTCAAGCTTGAATTATCATTTTTCAAGAACTATTTTGGGAGATTATCATTCTTGGAGCTTCTTGAAGAATATATTGTTTTGGGAAGATTTTCTTATTTTATTCTCTATTTTGGTTTTAGTACCACTTGATAGCTAAAATGATACACAGTCTTAACTTTTTTACTATGTGACATTTATATTATATCTACTTGAATATGTGAAAGATATGACAATATGCTAGATTGATTTAATTTTATCTTGCATGTTCACTCAAAGTAAGAACTACATTTTTTTTTGTGTTACAAGTAAAAATAAAGTGTTTATTATAATTTTAAGTATATGCATGTTATAAATTGAAAATTTATGATGTTTTTATGTATAATAATGTTAGAAATGTTATTTACATGTTTATACTTAAAATTATAATATTATAAATATTCAAGTATTGTGAATATCACCCGAAATTGGTATTAAATTAAAGTCACGAAAGAAAAATACATAAATCTGAAAAATTTTCATTTATATAATGTTATTGATGGATATATATTTTATTATGTGTATTTTTACTTTAATGTTCATGCATGTAAATTTTATGAATTTCTATTATGTAAAAATACGTAAAAACGGTGTTTTGTGATGTTTTTGTGATGTTCTTGTTGTGAATAATTTTTGTGTGGGCTTAGGAACTTTATGAGTATATTTTATATGAACTTTACGGTAGTTAAAAGTTAGAAAATCATTTAGGTTCATTTTCATCAATTAATTTAATTAAAATGGTAAATTATGGAATTTTAAGTAATAAAATATGTTCGAATATATTAAAAGGGGTTAAATATATTATTAATGGATATATTAGTTAATAAAATCATATTATTATGTCTCCTACAAGTTTGAACCAGAATATAAACTTTTGGTATTTTTTACTAAGTGTTGGCTATTTACCAAAAAAACACAAAAATGTTAAAATATGAAATAAATACTATATGGACTCTTTTGGACTTGAAATATTTATGAGACTCTTATATGGATAGTTTATTTGGAATTTAATCATTGGATAAGCTTATACAACCATCTATTGACCCTTGTGCATTTTAAATAAAAAGGAAAATCTAAAACCGATAAAATATAAAATAAATATTAAACGAACTATTTTGGACTTGAATTTTTATGAGACACTCTCATATACAGTAGGATTATATGAAAACCCTTGGACAAACTTTCATGGACATTTAAGGACATTAATAATTTTATGACGGTTTATCAGTAAATTGGCAAAACAATTTAGTTAAAATGCATAGGCTCGTTTTTATTAAACTTTCTGGTCCGAAACTAAGTTCACATAGCTTCTGGACATCTAATATATTTTTTAGAATATTTTTTATTGGTTATTATGGATTTTTATTTAATTTATATGTTTAATCGATAAAAATTCCTTATTAAATATTACGAAATTTTTCCCTTATGTTTTATAAGTTCATATAGTCTTGTAAAGAACTTATATAGCCCCTAGAACCTTGTCCTAATTTGTGAATTTTTTTTATGATAATCTCTTAATTATCGAATTAGTAAATATGTTGACTTTTCCTTTAAAGGACGTTGACTTGAAGTTTGACTAGACTAGGGTTGACTTATAGCAATGTGAAATAAATAACATGGAGTCTTGTTTGAAATTATGTGTACTTGGATGAATGACTCTGATAGTAAGCAAATGTCGAACCACGGACTGGCGTCTAATCCCACGCCCGTGTTTCCCGGCACGTAGAAATGCGGGGTTAGACAGGGGGTCCGAAAGAGTCCCATCCCATAGAAGCTCGAGCATAAAAATTGGTGGAGTGACGGCTCCCATCACAGTTAGAGTGTGGAACATGTTCCTCCTCTAGCCAGACCCTTACATATATGAGATAGTCATTATTATGTATGTTGTGCAAATGTGAAGCCATTGAATGAACCTTATAGTTACCAGGTGTAGGTGACTGTAGCCAATACGTTATTTACATTCGTGTGATGAATGTAAAAATTGTTGAAAATATTCCAGAATTGAAAATGAAAAACGAGAATCAAGGAACTTAAAATCAAGGCTTGCAATGTACTTTTGCATATCTCTTGAATATATTATGATTATCATATTTTTATATTGTTGAGTAGTTTGTACTCGGCGTTAGGTGCTGAATCCGATTCAAACGACTGTCATCTGTATCATGGATGGCAGTATTTTGCAGGAACGTTTAGCTTCAGGTTTCAATCTAGGCCGCAACATATACTATATATCGAGAACTTAGTTGCTTTTGTACCTTTCATGATGACTTGATTATGATGTATCTCTTTTTTTATTTTGAACAAACAATATTCCTTATCAGATATAATATTTTACTATTTTATTTTAAAGAATTTTAGTTTGTATGATTTGAAGTTTTTTTAACAGTTTGGCATTTGAGACTTCCGCTACATTATTGTATTAGATATTATTATTATTATTATTATTATTATTATTATTATTATTATTATTATTATTATTATTATTATTACTATTATTATTATTATTATTATTATTATTATTATTATTATTATTATTATTATTATTATTATTATTATTATTATTATTATTGTTGTTGTTGTTGTTGTTGTTATTGTGATTAAATGTTAATCTTGTATCGAGAATGCCGCTACTATTACAGTTAAGATATCATCATATATAGTATTTACACGGTATCATACAACTTCAAATTGATTGTTTGTTTGTTTGCCACTTCAACAACGCTGTATTCAACGACCTCGCCAATAATGTCTATAATAATAATAATATTTTAAATAATGTCTACTATTCAAATTTTATATATATATATATATATATATATATATATATATATATATATATATATATATATATATATATATATATATATATATATATATATATATATATATATATATATATATATATAACTAAATTGAGTATAAATAAAACAATGAAAATAAAGAGGAAAATTACCTATAAGAAGACTAGGGTCACATTCTTCTGCTAAAATTTTATTGAAAGACATAAATTTTATTTCATAAGGTGGTACTACTAAATCTTGACATACTTTTAAGGAAGTGTACTTTGCAAAATAAATTTTATATTCATGTTCTGAAACCTTATAATCACTCTTATTTTTGTAAATTTTAAAGTTGCTCAAGGAATATGATTTTCCCTCCTCTAGTCGAGATCCATAAGTTTCATAATTGTAGCAAGCAATGGAGGCTTGAATTGTAGTACTCTGAGATTGGAAAAAAAAAATATAAGAGACATTGATTAATACAATATTATAGCAGTAATTAGTGAGAGTAACCCTTTTAAACTGGTTGATAAATTACATAATTCCTTTTGTTAAATAACAAAATGATTTACCTCACCATCCATCAAGATCATGTGTTACGCACTTCCTTTACTTTGTCCCTTACCCATATCTTCCATTGATTTCCATGTATATACGACGTTAGCCTTAATTTTCAACAAACCCTTTGATTCTTTAATCTCAAAAAGTTTTTTAAATGGTAAACTCATTTTTGCTTCAACAAATAAATAGTGCTTTTTAATTTGACCAATATTTTAAGTGATATCTAATATTATCAAGTAATGAGTGTATATTATTTATAGTGTTATAAGCTTTCAATGTTGTACCACATAATAATAATAATAATAATAATAATAATAATAATAATAATAATAATAATAATAATATAATAAATGTTAGTATTAATTAATAATACTAATAGGATATGATAAGTTTGCATGAGTTATTTTCATTGTATCACTTAACTTTAACTTCATTTCAAAAGGTTTTTAATTTATATTGTAAATTGTCACTTTATAATGCATTATGTAGGGAATATGAAGAAAGTGGTTTATAATTGAATTAACTACATTAATTAGCCTGATATTAATCAATTGGTTAATTTTTCTTATATAAAGCTAAACTAAAATAGAGATTATTATTAATTAATATTAATTTAATAATAATAATAAATTAATTAATTATTAATAATATTTTATTATTATGAAATTTTGAAGTCTATGTCATTATGAATATTTTAATTACATTTACTACCATGTTAAATTAACTTCTTTATTGATGATAATGTACACTGCAATAGGGAAGATGGGGATTAATAATTATTATTAATTAATTATTAAATAATAGTTTATTATATATTTTTTAAAATATTATAAGTAGGCATTAAGAATGATATAAGTAGACATTAAGGATATGGTAAGTAAGTATTAAAGATAATGTAAATAGACATTAAGAATACGGTAAGTAGACATTATCTTTAATGGGCTGGGCTTAAGATATGTCTCACAAAGATCACTCCTGCAATAATGTCTTTATTAGTGTCATTTTGCCACGTTTTCTATTTTGAATTCTCACATTTATTTTGTTATATTTTTTATTTAGAAATTGATCTATTATTTTTTTATAAAATATCTTTAAATTCATTTACACAATTTAATTTCTTTTTATTACCCGAAATTTAGATGATCGAGGGGATGCACTAAAAGTAACAACTAAGTATTGTCTTCATTTTATTATATTTGATATACATTTCACTTTTTACGCAAACAAATGTGTAATTTTAATCATTTATATCTTAAACTATACTTAACTAGAAATTATAAAATATTGATATTATAAACACATGTGATTAAATGTTATTTCACTTGAATATATTTCTTCTTACACATAAATCGCAAATAGAAATAATTTTAAACAATGACGGTCTCTCAAGAGAATAACTGATTCCAAATAGCATGAAATAGCAAATTGTCAAAAGGTTAATAGTGTTTTACTTTAAGACTAATAGTAGTAATTAAATAGTGTAAGAATATGAAGGGTAGTAAATTAAGTAGGTGACACAAATACTTAGATGAAGTGACAATTGACACAATTGCTTCATGAAGTGGCAAATGGCAAAACAATAGATTCATGAAATGACAAATTGACAAATGGCAAACAATTGATTCATGAAGTGACAAATGGCAAAACAATTGATTCATAAAGTGACAAATGGCAAAACAATAGATTCATAAAGTGACAAATGGCAAAAAAATAGATTCATAAAGTGACAAATTGACAAATGGCAAAATAATTGATTCATGAAGTGACAAATGATAAAAATGTTTATCAATTAGTAGATTGTATGATGATGATGACATTATATATATCGTGACAACATTCAACATTTCTTTTTTTTTATATGAAAAACACATATTTTTTTTATTTGAATCACTTATCATATAATATAATAAAAGAGTTGGAAAATGACAAATGATAAACTCTTAAAACTTTGCCAAATGAAACTAATTTTATAGGTTAGAATTGAATACTTGACACTTTATTTTCCTAAATTAACATGATATTTTTCCTTATCTTATTAGCTGATATTTTTCAAAATATGCAAGTCAAGATTTAATATTCTTCCATTATTTCCTTACCTTATTAGCTGATATTTTTCCTGTTATATTCTTATATTATTTTTATAATATTCCTTTTAATTATTTAATTGATTAATATTCTTTTATGGTATATGTCTAAATATGAAATTTATTCTATTACTTGAATTTAATGATTAAATGACTATTCTAGCTTGATTATTTAGGGGGGCAAATTTTCAACCATAACTTGACATGTGTTAATAAAATACTCTTTTGATTTCTCTGTTAGTATATTAGTATAGAAGATTATTATACACCTAAATTTAGCATAAGATTGATAATTATTTGACCATAATCAACATATATATGTTATAATAAAAAAAGGAATTTGATTGATATTTTATTATAGAATGATTAGAATGCTCTTAGAAAAGATTGATAATTATTTAACCATATTTGATGCTGATCAATTTTAGGAAAGCTTGATAATTAATAATTATTTGGCCATTTTTTTTATATATTACAGAAGGTGAGGAAATTTTCTATAATTAAGTTTGATAAAATAAGTGGCCATTTGATCGATTAACGTGATTGATATATTATTATAGAATGATCTTAAGAATATTTCACCATATTTGATGTTGATCAATTTTAGGAAAACTTGATTAATAATTATTTGACCAATTTTTTTTATATATTACAGAAAGGGAAGAAACTTTCTCTTATTATAGAATGATCTTAGAAATATATTATTATCAACTTAAAATTAGCATAAGATTGATAACTAATGACCATATTTGATTGATTAACGTGATTGATATAAAACATAAAGAATTCTTTTGAAGGAATTTTCTAGTATATATCTTTTTGTCTTTTTGGACGGAAAATATTAAATGTGAGAATGACATGTGTCATATTGAAGAACCCTTTTAGTATATAGTAATAGATAATAGATGCTGATTAGGAATTAAAATCATACAGATTAGGAATTAAAATCATACAGTTAACTAGAATTGGAAAATTCCATGTGGCACCTGTAACAACCAGACTTACCGTTGACTGGGCAAACAGGTCATCACTAGGTTCGTTTCCCAAGAAACTGAAATCACACTTCCAAAACTCAAGCAAAGGGGTCACAAGCTCTTCAACGTGACTAACTCAGCTAAATTCCAAAACCAACATCTAACTATTACACAAGATAATCATACAATTCTCTACAAGTCTGATATAACCAGCACACCCAAAACAAATTTACATTTATCCAAAATTTCTAATACAAATTTATAATTCCTAAGTACTCAGCTCAATTAACATCCTTGGAAACTCTATTCACCTCCGCTAATCCATTATTCCCGACTGGTTCCGATCTGTAGACAAGCTAAAAGATGGAAACAACAGAGGATCAGATTAAACTGAATGAGAAGTAACAATCCAAAACAACAAACACAGTAATTCAAATCATAGGTTTAAAAGCAACATCAGTTCCCTAGATCTATGTGCGCACAGGGAGTCTAGTTTGAGAGGTGCCCCATAGCTCTAAGGCTATGTCGCTCTCGAGTGAAGCTAGTCAATATCTCAATGACAATTCGCTTCAAAAACAGGGAGCAGGGAACAATGTTCCTCAACTCCGTCAATGACCAGCTCGCAAGCCCGATCCATTGACCATATCATAATATCAGCATAAGCATTCACAACAACATTTGTCTCAACAATTTCCAATCTCAAAAGAGCTTTAGTAAAAAGTTTATTTTCAAGAATGTAGTATGATCAGACCCTTTAAGGGACTGCTACTACTCACCGACGATGTCGCTTCAAGGTAACAAATCTAGCTATCAACTAGAAGGGTTCTTCGATGACATCGTCTCCTGGAGCATAACAAGATCACAACATCACTAGAGAGCGTTCGATACTATTATACTAACATGTAACTTATTACATCTCCTCCTAAGACCGCAGCTTAACCAAGAGTTATGCTAGCATTCTAACCTTTAAAATCTTACAGTCGATTCAAGAATATCAATTACCCAATTCTTTCTTATAAACAACCATGTTCCACCAATTTCGTAAATTCAATGTCCATCCATCTCATACTTACATATCAAGATTCACAAGAATTTAAGGTAACACCAAGACCCTTAATCTATTAGAATGTATTTGATTAAACACAAAGGTCATTGTTCTTCCTACAATCAACAAGTCTCAACAGAATCTAATACTTCATCCAAAAATATTTAATTATCCAATTAATTTCCATATCTCTTGATCCCAAATTCGGAATCCTATAATGATTTTAGGACACCTCTTACTAAAACAGGCATAACTCACTCATACGGAAACCAAATGAGACGATTTAAGTGGCTACGCAACCATTACTCAGAGCTCTACTATTCTTATAAGACACTAAAACCTAGAAATAATTAGAACGATCCCAAAATAGCCAAAACAGAAGGTTCATTATGGATTTTCAAGACAGTCTGCTACTATTTCACTATTTTGAACATAACTCTCTCATATAAACTCATTTTGGAGCTATTCAAGTGCCCATGTGATCGCGACTCGAAGCTCTACAAATCTCAAAGACACCAAAACCCCAAAACGACTCTAACTATTTCAAAAACAGCAACATAATTCAGACAGAACAAAACGGAACCTCATTGTCGATTTTTATGACAGTCTACTAGTATTTTGAACATAACTTCCTCATACGAACTCATCTCGGGGTGATTCAAGTGCCCACACGACCACGACTTGGAGCTCTACAAATTCCAAGAAGACACCAAAACCTAGAAACAATCACAACTGACTTAAAAATGGCCAAAACAGAATGCTCAGTTTTTGAGCTTAAATTTCAATATCAAAATACTAAATTTTATACTAGAAACCAAATAATCCAAATAACCAATTCCAATCAACACTAAAAACACCTCAATTACTAACTGAATCCATATATTCATCTTAAATTCAACTTGATACCTAAACTTGAATCAAAGACCCAAATTGAATCCACAAATACCAAACTACTTTAAAACATTCCATTAATATTTAAATAGAATAGTTTGTGGGTTACCTCAATCACCATTGAAGGACCTTTCTACTTTCAATCTTGAACTTCAATTTGAATCACAAAATCCCCAATTTAAACCCAATAGTGATCAATATGCATAACTCTTATAAAGCTCCCTTTGAAATAAATAGATAAAACCGAGAGCTTTCATTTGCAAAACCCATTAACTACACTTTAGCATTTTCACAAATAGCTTATACACATACTTTGAAAATGACCATGGAAGACAAACAAGCTTGAAATCAATCGAAGAACACACCCTAACACCAATTTCTTTCATTACTGTACCCAATCAAACCAATAATCAAGCCCAATAGAACCTACAAGCTTGAACATAAACCCAAATAGAAATCATAAACTTGATACCTCAATTGAACCCAATAACAAGCTTTTAAAATAAATGAAATAAAGAATACAAAAGACTCCCCACTCACTTTTCATTTTCGAATTGAAGAAAGGATAAGATGGAATTTTCAGATTTTCTTCTTTAATGGATAATAATGATGAACAAAAATTCAAGTTTGTATGAACGAACTAAGATCAAGGACTTGAGTTTGTGTTTTTCCAGAAATTTAAGATAAAGAAGCGATGAAAATTGACGAGTGACGATAATAGAGATGAAGATGATGAAAGAAATGGGGAAGGGGTATGTCGGTTAGATGGGGATAAGAATGGGTTTTATTTTCAACTTTGACCCATTAAATTCTATTAAAGTCGTCTCATCGTAAGACAGTCTTATATAAGACATGCTGTAAGGGTATAATAGACGATTTATGAAATAAGTAATTGGTAGTATAAATAAGAATTACATTTAGGAATTTATTTTTCAATACTTTATTTAAATTTATTTTTATAAAGATAAGATAGTAATCAATTAATAAAATATTATCAAAATACACTTTTATCGAAGTATTCTTTATACAAATTTTATACATTAAATAAAATATACCCCTTTCTTGAAAATGTTAACAAATGAAATACTTGAGTCAATATTATCAAAATAATAATATTATTACTCGAATTAACTTACTTAATAACCCCAATCAGCTTAATAAACTTATAATTAAGCTTTATTAAATGTAGTCTATTTCAACACCTTTAGAAAGATTTGCCACATGAAACATTCAAATTGGTTTATTGCTTTATTTATTGAATTAAATAAGGTAAGGTTGATTTTATTCTATTACATATTATTATATTTATCACTACAACAAATTTAACTTTTTGCGACATTGAATTTAGTGGCATAAAATAATTTTTAGTATAATAATTTTTAGTTTTTATTTTAAGTTCCACTATAAAGTGATTTAGCGACACTTTATCTGGTCTTTAGTGGCATATATAAGTGTTACTATAGTCTATAGTGGCATTTGTGAGAAATGTCACTATATCCTATATCGCAAAAAGCTTTAGTGTGATTTTGTATAATGCTGCTAAAGAGTTTAATAAATGTCACTAAATCCTTTATATAAACTATTAGAAATTTGAAATAGCGACATTTAATACATTTAAATTAAATGTCGCTAAATATATCCCGCTAAAAGCAAATTATTTTGTAAGGTATATATTTTTACTATTGGTTGTTTGTATATACATCTTAATATAAAATTTACAAAACAAAACACTAAAAAATAATAGATTATTTGTATATAAATCTTAATATCATACATTATACAATCTATTAATTTTGATGTATAAGAACATGTGACAGATTTAAGGGGTTCTGCCAATTGTCATTATTAATATTTATATTGCAATTCTGTAATTAAGGAAATCATTAATAATTATATCGATAGTTAAACGTTTTGTGCATCTTGGCCATGTTCCAATTTTTTTTAATTTAAATATACAAAAAATTTGGTTACAATCTACTGAAATTGATGTTTGTTTAAAATTAATGATTTTTAGAAAGAGTGTTGTGATGATCTTGTAGGGATGAGGGGAAATTTCGTAATTTTCATACAAAAAATGATGGTACATTTATATAGTGACAACAAATAAAAATTGGAAAAAATAAACTCAATCCTTAAAAATCGTCACCTTTTTCAATTTGTTGCCACTTTATTTTTAATGATTTTACAAAAATTCCCTTAAATCTATTTTAAATTATAAAATCAAAATTTATTATTATTAGACTAAAATTATTAATAATAATTAAATTAAAATAAGGGATATTCTACATGGTAGATACAAACTTTTGCAAAAGGTCAGTAGTAGCAAATTTTAAAAAAATATCACAAAATAGCATTATACTTTTAGAATTTCACAATGTAACGTATTATCTAACGTTTTTTGGATATTTATTAGAGGTGATCAAACACCGGGCCGGGCCGGGTTTGGGTCGGGCCGAGAGGCAAAAATCTGTCCATTGATGCGGGCCGGGCCGGGGCGGGGCCAAAGTGCGGGCCAAAAAGTTCTTGCCCAAACCCGTACTGTGCGGGCTTTTGCGGGCCTATGTTATATATTATTTATATATCTTATGTAAAATTTAAATAACTTTATAATTTTAAAATTTTTATGTAAAATTTATTTATCCAATCTAAAAGGTACTATTATGAAGTATTGAAAATCTAAAGAGATTGAAGCAGCCAATATAAATGACAAACTCATGGTCCCTGCCTCCCTCCTGCTGCTTGCAGTGTTGTACCAAACAATTTCTTCTATTTTTTTATTTTAAATTAATTTTAAGATAACCATGATTATTTCACTATAACTTAAAGCACTCATCAATAATGCTTTAAATTAAAAACTCTCATTTTTTTATTTAATAATTTCTAATCAATCACCGTGATTTGTAAATAACCAAAAAAATAAAAATATAAAACTAAAATAAATAAAACCAAAAAAGACAAAGAAATTTACAAAACTACAAATACAATTGTTGCATATTATACATAATTTAAAACACAAATTAAAAATAATTGAAATAATCAAATACAATTGTTACATATTATACATAATATAAAACAAATTTAAAATGCAAATCATGAACACACACTTTTTCGGGCTGGGCGGGGCCGGCCCGCGGGCCAAACACCAAATCCCAAACCCGTCCCAAAAAAAATCGGGCCACTTATTTTCTACCCAAACCCGCCCATCGGGCCATATTTTGGTACCCAAACCCTCACTTTTTCGGGCCGGGCCGCCCATGATCACCTCTAATATTTATGTTATGACATATTAAATTTCAAAAGTAGAATGCTATTCTGTGGAATTTTAAGGACATAATATTACTGTATTTTAATGAAAAAGACAAGGGTAAAAATGAAATTTTACAATTTAACGTATAATCTAACGTTTTTTGGGTACTAATATTGCGACAGCTTAAATTTCAAAAGTACAACGCTATTTTGTGAATATTTTTTAAGATTTGCTATTAATAGCCTTTTGCAAAAGTTCGTGCCTACGATATAGAATATGCCTTAAAATAATAAATATTAATTATAAGAAAGAAAGCAATTTTTTTAAAATTGGAAACTAAACCTAGTTGTGCGTTTTGTGTTGAAATTTGATACATGTTAACTCTATTGGCCATAAATTTTGATAGGAAATCATATTGATGCAACTTTTGTGGCATTAGAAACTAGATATATTATATGTCCAATTCCGATACCTGATCCAGAAATGACGATCGTTTAAAGTTTGCTTTTGCTGAAATTTGATACATATTTACTCCTTTGGTCGTAACTTTTGATAGGAAAATCGCATTAATGCAAAGTTTGCAGAATTAGAAATTAGACTTCAAGAGCTCTCCAAAGATATATTATATGCCTAAGTTTGATACCTGAGCGAGAAATGACGACCGTTTAAAGTTTACATTGATTTTTAGCACACTCAATGCGCGATTGGACCGCGGTGGGGTCGCGTAAAACACACGACTTGACCGCAGTAGAGTCGCATAAAACACATTACTCTGCTACGGTCCAGTCGTGTCTGTTACACGACTTTACCGCGGTCCAATCGCGTGTTTTGTGTGACTAAGTGTACTAAAAGTCAGTGCAAATTCTAAATGATAGTCATTTCTCGCTCGGTTATCAGAGTATGACATATAATATATTGTTAGAAAACTTTTGAAGTCTAAATTCTAATGCCGCAAACATTAAATTAATGTTATTTCTTTTGTCAAAAGAGTGAACATGTATTCAGCACAATCAATATTGTTTTTATTATTAACGATTATTATTGATGCTTACCAAATCTTTTTAGTGATCATTTTCATTTTTATAGTGTTTCGATATTGAATTTTAGTTCAAGTAATTGAGAAAACTAATGAAATTATCCTAATACTTAGATTACATATTACATATCCGTAATAACTATACTAATAAGGGTAGAAGGTGAAAAGTTGAGAACCGAGAAACGCCAGAACGAAATAAAGTCTAAGGACTAAACAATACAAATTTCATTCGGAAGAACCCTAATTCCTTCTTTTGCTCTCCATTGCTGCTTTTTGCAATCTTCTTCTCTCATCTCATTCATACAGGTATGTCTCCATATTTATCGTGCATCCCTATCGAGATGCCACCTTTTCTTTATGCTTCCGTATTTTCTTTTAAAATTCTAATTAAGGTTCTTATATTGTTAAAGAATTTTGAAATTTGATGAGCAGATTTGATTGATTTATTGCACTGTGTGAAATTTTAAATTAACTAACAGTGAGTTTACCATTGTAGTTGAAGTGGATTATCGATTTCTTTGAGGTTTTATATCTGTTTGATTTGTTAGTTGTTCTATTAAGTAATGCCTTTGGTTTGATTGGATGTTAGCTGAAAGATGTCGGATTATCAGGAAGATCCTGATAGAAATGGTTCTTCTCAACAACCTCAAGATCCTGACCATGGTGGCCTTGGTGAACTCAATGACTTGAAATCTCAGGTATTGATTTGTAATTCTGTTTCGTTTGTTTTGTTTTTTTTAATTGTTTTCTTAAAGGAATTGGAATATTTAAGTACGAAAGAGTGTTTCAAAGCTCATAAATACTTGATTGCTGGACTCTTTTATTGCATTATAAAACTTTCGTTACCTGTAAAGCTTTGTTTTTAAACCCCGTTTACAGAATTTAATGTTATAAGTTGAATACAATTGGAGTTTTTTTTTTTTTTTTTTTTTTTTTTGATATTGATGTACCACTTGAGACTTCAAGGGACCTTTGCTGCACCTCTACTCCCTTTAATTGTGACCATGATCATGTGATGATTTGAATAGTTGATGATATAACTAAATCCAGAAGGAGGTAGTACATACATTTCATCACTCAGCTGTGATATTGCTGATTATGTGCTAATATTGATGCATTTTGCAGGATGGTTCTCATGATCGTGCAAGGGAATCTTCAAGAAGTAGAGAAAGGGACCGGGAGAAGGGTCGGGAACGAGATAAGGACAGGGATAAGGAAAGGGACCGTGATAGGGATAGGCATAGGGATAGAGACAGGGATAGGGAACGAGACAGAGACAAAGAGAGATCTCGTGATAGAGATCGAGATCATGATCGTCATAGAGATAGGCATAAGGATAGGATTGACAAAGGTGACCGCCACCGAGATAGAGAGGATGATGATGATTATTACAGAAGTAGAGATCGTGATAGGTAATATTTTTAATCTCTGGCTCTCTGCTTTTCTCTCACTCAATTTTGCGTCCAGTGTTTTTCCAAAACAACTTTAGTCATCTCAATGAGTTCTGGTCAGCGCTGTGATGTTTATCTAGCTTTATGATGTTTTTCTTTCCATATTTCCTGCATACTTGAACTACATCAATGACAAAGCCTAAAATCTCTTTATAATTATGGTAAACATACATATTCCTTTGATTGTTTACCTGAAAATATCAAAATTTTTTTTCTGTTCTAGTTTTTGTTTGTATGAGAATATCGTCAATAGGGCTTAATAACTCCATTTTCGCTCTTTGGTGCTATTTTCCGGGATTGCCTAGCTCATTAATGTAGACTTGTAACCTAAGTTGGGGCATTAAGATGATAAATGTTGTCTCAGGTTGGATCTTGGGCTTGGCTATTTGTTGTGCTAGTCCAAGTTGGGAGTTGATCCATGGGGCTCGGCTGGAGTTTCTTGGGTCCTAAAGTGGAGGGTACCACATGATGTTGGTCTCAGCGGGCTTGAAATTCAACTGGACCATCATCATTTAGTATATACTATTTTGGGATTAAGGGTTGCATTGTTGTTGTTGTTATTGTGCTATTAGCTGGAATCATAGTATAAAAACAAGGCCGCATCAACCATGTAAAGGTTTTCAGAAAGAATGAGCTAATATTTCTCGTGTTGTAAAGGTGTAAAAAAATCGTGTTTTCAGCTTTATCAAGGGATAGCTCACGCACTTGATCGATAAATATACGTTATAATAACCACATTACTTCCGTTACTGCATTTTTTGCAAAATGGTTGGAATGCAGCTGTCTTGGCTTGGGCCTGTACTTTAAGCTCAACATAAATTTTAACTACATAGAAAGAGAAACAATTGGGCTTCATTTATGATTTTTGCTCATCAACATTAGAATTCTCCTAGGATTTTTCTTGTACTAGTGTTTAATTGGTACTTGCTGATGAATTGCTTGTGATAGAGAACTATGAGTACTAGAAAGCATGCTAAACATTTTAAATGACTTTTTCTATACGCTTTGTGGCATTGTTAGAGTGGTTTCTCATACTCAGAGACATGTATCACTGATAATTACATTTTTTCTGAACGTATGTGGCTTTGATATTGTAACTTGTAAACACTTTTAAGTTGACTGTGGTCTCAATTTTCTTACAAAGTTTATGATTGGTTATTGTTTGTGAGGCTACACCTCTTGGAATAAGGAAATATCGATCGTCTACTTTGTCCTTCTGTGTGGATTAGGAATTTGTTTACTACCATTTGGATCCAATCGCTTTAAAAGATTTTAAGTTCTATACTTTGAGAATATCTTATTCTAGAAGATGTTATCACACTTGTGTTCCCCCTCTTATACCATCTAACTGAGGGTCTGTTAATTGTTGTCTAGGCGGAGAGATTACGATCGTGGTAGAGATGAGAGACGTAGACACCGTTCTCGTTCAAGGGGAAGATCAGAGCATAGGTCAAGGTCTCGATCGCGTTCTCGTTCTAAGAGGTTGGTTAACTGTTTGTTTCTTACAAAAGGTGCATGCCATTTTTTTTGCATCATCACTAATTTTGTGCACATGCTATTGACTTTAAATTCTAACTTAGGATAATGTCTTGCATGGATATAAATTTTGAATCTTAAAGTTTTAGAGTATTTTTTATGCATCCCATTTTTTTTCTAACTTGAGGTGTTCAACAGGCTAGGTCGGGGCGGATCATGTCAAATTTAAACGGGCTAGGGCGGGTCAAAGCCTGTTTAAACCCCCGGCCCACTTTGACTCGTTTTAAAAAGTTCATATAATAGTTTTTTTTATTCTACTTTATGGCTCGATGGGTCGACCCACCTATGTATATAATAATATCATATAAAATATAAAAAAAAGTGCTAAAATTTTTTTCACAACCAATTCCTATAATTACCCGATCCGGCCCTGCCCGAACCTTTACACCAAGGCCCATCAATGACCCCACCTGCTTATGACCCGTAAAAATGTGACCTGACCCTTGACCCGTTGGGTCAACCCGCCCCGTTAAACACCTCTATTTGAATTATGTTTTATTATTGATGTAAAAATAGTAAGTGCGCCATTTGTTTTGGTTCTTGTTTCTTTGATAATATGTTGCTTCTTTGTCCACGGAGAGGATTAGTTGTGAGAATGATGAATTTATGTATTATGATCATCTTTCTCCTTAGTCTGCTGAAAAAGTTAGCTTTGAATCTAGAGACACATGCTTCAATCTTGTTTGAGACTTGATGGTGAGATTTTATTCTTTGATCATGCACTAATTGGGTAAGTATAGGATAAATTCATTTATAAATAATGTGTGACAATTGATAGTGTATTTTTGGTTGCGGATCTAACTATTATAGTCGCATCAATTTTTTGGTTTATAAATTTTGTTTGATACTTCCCTATTTTCCACATAGATTAACCTGTCCTTTAAATTGATTTTACCTCTTTAGGGTTTGGTTGTAAATATGAGCATGTCCTATTTCAACTTAATTTCCTTGAAGTTTCTTCTTGCATTTCTATCTTCTTCATCAGTAGTCTGTACAGTGGTAGTAGCATCTGTACCTGTTGGTTCGTAGTTCAAATTGGTATCAAACTCTATAAATATGTCCCGTAGTTAGTGTAATTGATTAAATATCTACCTGATTGCATAATTCATATAACGGGTATGCAGTAATCTTTACTATATCAGTTTCTGATTCCTTATTTCTGAAAGACAGAGCATTTTCTGTGGCCCTATGTGCTTTTTTTCAATCCCCTTATCTTTGGTGGATGCCTTGTATTGAGGGATTCTTTTGAGATATTTCTCCACCTTTGTACACTTTTTGCATTATCTACTTTGTGCATTATTATATAGGTCGAAAATGTCTGACTAAAAGCCTCATTTAAGTGTTGAAAACTAGTGTGCCATTTGTTGGCTTTGTAGTTCTGTACTTTCTATTCTTCCTTGTTTTTGTTGCGGTGTTTATCTACCGGTGGTTGTGACATTTTCTGTAGTCATATGTTACCTAGCTCACTCATTTTCTATTTTACCATACTAACTTTTGTTGTTACAGCAAAAGGATAAGTGGGTTTGACATGGCACCTCCAACTTCTGCAATGTTAACCACAGCTGCAGGTACATTCTAGGGTCTGGCTGATAATTTTAAGCTATCCTTTTCTATTCTGTGTTCCCATATCACCTTCTTTTCTTCTCCACTTACAACGCTGAATTTTTTGTAAAGGTCTGTGGTTCTGTTCCACAGCTTTATTGATAGTGTTAATGGTCGTATTTTGTTAAGATTTACTTGTTTGTCATCCTCTCTAGCATCTGCTAAACTTATATAGCTTATTCTGGGTTAATATTTTTGTTTTAGTTATTTACTTGGTGAAATAATTCCGGAACTGAAAAACATTTTTTGGTTTGTTGTGTTTGGTGTTTGTTTTTTTGTGTCTTATTTGTTTTGCATAAGAAGGCAATGTTGGTTACTTTGCCCGACACTGCTGACATTGGGCGTGAGCCGACTTCTGTAGCTTATATATACAACAAGGATTCAATGCACCAGTACGTCTTCAACGGCAACTATTGCCTGTTTTGGTAGTCTTGCAATTTACTCCACCACTTGTATCTGATTTATTTTACTCTCATCTTTAACTAGTAAGTGCGATTGCAAGAGCCAAGGAAGCACCTATAAATACTAGAAGTTTCTTTTTATTTTTGTTAATAATACAAGTGTACCAATAAAATGACATTTCATTACACCAATGCGATCAAGTGGCTCCCACCAAGGCGGAGTTTGGGGGATTGGATGTTAGCAACCTTACCATTGTTAGTGTTAACAAAGAGGTTGCTTCCAATTGATCCTTGGTAGCAAACATCATCAACAACTTCACATAAATAAGTGTACGTGATTTAACATACCATTTTGATACAATGCATTATAACTGAAACTAAAGAAGTATAAATCTTTAGGCCCATTATAATAAGGAACACTAAATCAATGTATAGAGTGTAATATAAATTTATTTTCTGTATGCGTCTCCTTAATTGTTTCACTAATTTGCTCATACTAATGTTATATTTCTGTGATCAGCCTTTACGGGCCAAATGCCTGGAACAGCTCCAACAATCCCTGGAATGTTCCCAAACATGTTACAGCTGACTCCTGGACAGGTAACTTTGCATATGCTGTAGGCTAGAAAAATGCACATTTTACTTGAATGATGCAGGTTCTAATCTTTTTATTCTTATTGAATGCAGCCATTAGGATCTCTTCCTGTTATGCCTATGCAGGCAATGACTCAGCAGGTTCACTTAGATAATAGTTCTTAAATTTCTTTTTTTTTCCCTATTGATTTTCATGTTGAGTTAGTTGACCCTATATTGTTGGGATTAAGGCTTTTGCATTTATTCTTCTTTTCTTGTGGAAAAAAAATTCTTTTTATTAACTAGTTCCTTTTTTTCTTTTCTGTGGCAGGCTACTCGGCATGCTCGCCGAGTATATGTTGGCGGGCTACCTCCAACAGCAAACGAACAGGTTGTTATGGTCGTCTCATTAGTGACTTTCATGATAAGTCATATCTGGTTTTACTTGAGTACTGTCAGTCTTGATCTATATTTAAAGAGAAGTACTTATAGTGTGTTCAATTCACATGTTTTAAAATTCTGAGAGAAAGAAATAGCTGGCTTGATAGTTGATTTAGTTGATACTGGAGCACAGTGAGGACTGCAGATGAAATGACTGTCGGTTCCTTTTATTTGAATTGACCTTAAATATCTCGAGTTTACATGTTCTTGAGAGCTATTATTTGATTTTTCTAGTGTAGTTTACACATTTTCCATGGGATTTGCATGAGGTCTTTCTTTTTTGCCTGACTACTAGCTTGGTGGTTTGTTTTTTACTTTTTTGCTGGTATTTCAGGCAATTTCTTAATTAATGTATTGCTGTTACTGCTATAATGGTCACTTCAATGACTTAAATTTTTTTTTTTTTTATAGTCGGTGGCAACCTTTTTTAGCCATGTTATGGCTGCAATTGGGGGAAATACTGCCGGACCAGGTTTGTCAAGTTGTACTTCTGTTAAGTAGTTAATTACTTTTTTACATGGCATGTGTTCTGATTTCCTTATTTTATTTTGCAATGTGCAGGTGATGCTGTTGTCAATGTTTATATAAATCATGAAAAGAAGTTTGCTTTTGTGGAGATGAGGTCTGTGGAGGAAGCTAGCAATGCCATGGCATTGGATGGCATCATATTTGAGGTAAGATTGTTTTTTACTGATGCACAAATGTAGGTCACTTGTAAACTAGCTGTATTTTTGTTCAGATTTCTGATTATAAGTGTACCACCGATAGTCTACTGCTGTTTCAACATTCAAGAACATTTAAATAGTATAACTCGGAACTCCCTTAGACTCAAACAAATAGTTTCATGACCTAAGGTTTATCATTCATTTGAGTCTTATTCGATAGACAATTTCCTGTACTTGGATCAAGCTTAGTGGAATCCTTCTCTTTTCTATAGTGTGGTTGCAAATTAAACCTTATATTGTGTTGTGATAGAGGGTGCATATTAATCTTTTAAGTTATGTCTCTTATTTGAGTGAGTAGATATCATGAATTGAAGAATCACTTGGAAAGGGAAAGAAGGCAATATTGGCAATAGAGAAAGAATCATCTACAAGGAATATCTTTTTTAACTAGTTATTAATTGAAATTTTTATTTCCTGCCAAGGCATCCAATTTTGTGTGTATATAATGAAGGGAAGGGAAAAAAAAAAGATTATGCTTTATTTTGACAAAGTGTTTTATACACTTGGGAGCTTCAGTATCCTCCAAATACCCTAGTTTGGCATTGGTTAACATATTAATAAATTATATTTCTATCAGTCTTCCTATACTACTGTTGTTCTATTACACTTTATATTTTGTGCAATGACAATACATCCAACCTACGCCCAATGGCCCCAACAGTTACAAACATTTGTCCTCAATCATTACACCACCACAACCACCGGTCAATAGTGCAAAAACAAGGTTGCAACACCGCATTGTGATCTTATTTTAAAAGGTTTTTGAGATTATCTTGACCAAAATATAGGTCGCCTTGACAGCGAAATCATTCGCATTAAGTACAAAATCTATTTCGCGATCGTGACCAAAACCTTATTTTTTGCACTTATATCCGCAATTAATCTACATACACCTTGTGAAATTTATTGTCTTGATTTTAAGGCTTTGCTGTCCGAAAAATCTTTTTCTTAAGGCTCCAACTTTCATTTCTTTGAATTCCATTACTTGTTTTTTGGTTTACCGAGCTTGGTGCCTTTTGGTTTTATATGATTCTTTGTACTCGCTGAACTTTGAATTTTTTGTCCTTCCTATCGTATTATGTTTTGGGCAATATTTGCACTTGTGTAGGGTACAGCATGTAAGGTGCGAAGGCCTAGTGACTATAATCCGTCTCTTGCTGCAACTCTCGGTCCCAGTCAACCCAATCCAAATCTGAACCTTGCAGCTGTTGGACTAACACCAGGGACGGCTGGTGGACTCGAGGGCCCTGATCGTATTTTTGTGGGTGGACTACCATACTACTTAACTGAAGTGCAGATTCGGGAGTTGCTAGAATCTTTTGGGGCCCTCAGAGGTTTTGATCTCGTGAAGGACAGAGAAACTGGGAACTCCAAGGGCTATGCATTTTGTGTTTACAATGATCCCTCGGTCACTGATGTTGCTTGTGCAGCTCTGAATGGAATTAAGATGGGTGATAAAACACTCACGGTTAGACGTGCTAGTCAAGGAGCTGTTCAACCCAAGCCTGAGCAAGAGATTGTTTTGCAGCATGCACAACAACAGATAATGTTGCAGGTATGAGCTTTTTAAATATTTAATTTGTGTCCTTACCTGATTTTGATCTTTTGTGTACATGATAATAAGGAGTGTAGGAGGGTCTATGAATTCTGGATGTACGAAAATGTTTTTAAAATTAAAATGAGTTCTAACTGTGTGATTATGGATACTCTTCTCTGTGTCTGTACCTGATTGTGATCTTTTGTGTACATGATCATAAAGGGTGTAGATGGGTCTATGAATTCTGGGATGTACGAAAATGTTTTTTAAATTAAAATGAGTTCTTAACTGTGTGATTATGGATACTCTTTTCTGTTTGAAACTAAAACAAATTTGATCAGGATGGTCATCTGATTAATGTGCCTAAATTGTTTTAATCTTGTAGTCTGTGACACTTGGTAAATGGTTGCTCTCATGTGGATTGGAAGCAGATTGTGGATAGTTCTTTTTGAAAAATGATCCAATTTTCAGATTGACTAGGATCTACCACTGGCTACATTTAGAGTACATGTCAGATTGCTAATCAGCTATTCATGCATTGTTATGGTTGATTTGATTGTAGTGTTACATGATTTGCTCTCTTATTTGCTTTTTGATTTTTTAATTCAACCAAAATAGGTTCAACAAAAATCCAGCACCGTCCTTGATTCGCTTGTCCCAATGTGCAATTCACTGGGGGATTAGTATTAGGGAAAACTTTTGGTTGTGTAAACGAGATTAAAGCACCCCAAACAATATTAACCCTCCTCTTTTATCGTTTGGCTTTGTATGCTTAAGATTCTTAAGCTGCATGAGCCATGCTAAACGTCCTGTAGCTGTCAATATCACCATGGTCAATTTAATACTTCCTTAATATGATTTTTCTTATGGGTCCACTGTGAGAATGATTTAAAAAACCCTGCCCTTCTTTCCTCCTCTGCTCCTTCCCAAACATGAAACATGGAAGTTGCACGTCTGAGCCTCTGAGGTAATCAGAGAACAACCTCAACATGCTCATTAAAGTTGAATAATAAATGATTGCGATTGTGCCTGGGTACAATGTATACCCTTAGGTACCTTACTGGGACCTTTTGAAAGTAAGATCTGTATATTACGTGGCGATTGTTTGCTTGTTAAAACCTCTTTTCTCGGGCTCTTCACTTTACTTTAAGTATCCGTGTCGAACCCTTGACATTGAACATGGTTACGAGTTGCGTCACATGATATGCTCTCTTCCCAACAAAACACTGATTGAATTTGATTGTCCCCAACCGAGGTAGATCAAATTTCCATGATTTGCGATTTGGGTTGGAGAAATCACCTATTTGAATGTAGAAGATAGAGAAGAGAAAATAGAAAGAGTTTGCCAAATAAGTAAATGTAAAAGACAGAGATTGAAAGTAGAGAAGAGAACGTTAAATGAGTGCGCAAAATCGTGAAAAAATTGAAGACAGAGAAGAGAAGACAAAAACTTACAACGTAGGGATACCAGTTCATTGAACAGGCAGGTGATGAGAGAGAGTTTATTGTCTCCTGTTTCTTATTAGAAGATGAAGGGGTGAGATTTCTTTTCTTTCAAGGAAACCAGAAATTCGGATATATGGGAAGGCATGTGCTTCTATTAAAGTAGCTGGGCAGGGTAGGGGTTGGGGTATAGATATGGAGGAAAGCAGTTAATTTTTTAGATAACTGGTCAGGGTTTATCTTAAAAATTTGAACTTCAAGTAGCTACCAAAATACTTAACTGATCCTAGAAAATATTTTGTTAGATAAAAACATAATGTAGCTATTAATTCTAAATTTACAAAAAAAAAAACATTTTTTAAAAAAATCTTACGAATCAAATGGTTTTATATTAATTATGAATCTTGAAATCTAACCAAACTACCCAGACCAGCAAACAACAAATCTAGCAAATCACGATCTGAATTCGTACTGGTGTATAACTTATTAAAGTTGACCGTGAACCATGTGACACATGGTAGGACACTTGAACCCATTAATTTGGTTCTATATTGGTATTTTTGACAAATTAGCCAAGTTGGAAAGTTGGAAACTTGTATTTGTATCTGAGTTGAACATGGGTATACAAGTTCAGATAACATAGGTAATAACACATTTTAAGGCTTTGTTTGATGAATGGCTGTTTGAGACCTCATCCAAATACATCGACTTAAAACACATCTATATCTTCTCAGTATTCATTTGGGATTTTTTACGAATAGTTTTCTCATTCGGTTACATTTGTGTGCTACTTGCTAATTATTATTAATTTTAGTGTTATATTTTGTCTGTTTTCTCATGCTTTTATAGCTTTTAACTGGATTTTTCTTTTATTCTCCATGACGTTCTAAACTCTTGCTTTTGTTTTCACTTTTACTGTGTTGTACAGATTGATTTTTAAAATTTAATATTAAAATACGCAATCAACTTCTTAATTTGCCATTTGTGTTTTGATTCCCTCTTATAGCTACATAGTTAATATCTATGCTATATCCACTTATGCAAGAAATCGTTTATATTTTGGAAGTTGGAACATTAAGGAGCTTAGAAGAGCAAGAGGTAGGATGAAAGTAATTTAGGCTAGAGGAGTAAAATTGATAGGAGAAATGGGATTTGCAAGAGCATGACTCTAGATAGGAATGAATGAAAAACAAAAACATGATCATTAAAATTGATTTCTTTGTTGTAGGTATATAATCATTGTTGTAATGATTTCCCACGTTGATTTTGGTTCATGTAGCTCACTAATGTATAGTTATTACTTATTAGGCTTTAGACTTTGGCATTGATGTATCAACTACATTTCACTGCCCCCAATGTCATTAAGTGGCTCCCAACTGCATAAGAAGTGCACATGATTCAATGAGTCATCTTACTACAGTTCATTACTCCATTATAATTCAAAACCAAAGAACTATAAAATTTGACGCACATGATTTAAAAAGTGCATTGTATGTATGTGGTAAAATGGGTAATAGCCCACTACTTTATTTTGGTATTTGAAAGTTTGATGAACATTCTAATAGATATGCATGCCACATAACTTGCATCAATTCATGTTTATTGATTTTGATCTATTACTGCTCATGAATTACAGAAGATGATGTTTCAACCTGGAGCACTTCCCACGAAAGTTGTTTGCTTAACTGAAGTTGTTACTGCGGATGATCTTAGAGATGACGATGAGTATCAAGATATAATGATTGATATGAAAGAAGAGGGTGAAAAGTTTGGTACGTTTACGCTAATCTATTTTTTCGGTTTAATAAGCTCTGATGTCCATTGATATTTTGTCTTTTATTATCTATCGCTGCAACATTTAGGAAACCTCCATTTCTGCTATAAAGAAATTGCCTATATTGAAACAACTTTCTCCCTCATGCATTGTCAGTTGATTTCTTCTTCTTTTTCTCCTCATCTAATTCGTTGGTTGTTCTTAGGTTCTTTGGTGAGGGTTGTCATACCAAGACCAGGATCAAACGGTGAACTCGGACCTGGAGTCGGAAAGGTACCTAAGAAGTTCTTTTCTCCAAATCAGAGCTTGGAGATGTTTCCAAGTATTTGCTTGTTATTGTCTATTCTCGACCTTTACTAAAGTTTATGACTCTTTTGTTTGTTTTAGGTCTTTTTGGAATATGCCGACACAGAGAGTTCCTCCAGAGCGCGAGCAGGAATGAATGGAAGGAAATTTGGCGGAAACCAAGTAGTGGCAGTGTTTTATCCTGAAAATAAATTTGCTGAATGTGATTATGATGGATAAAATAGTACCAATTATTTTCTTCTTCATTTTTCATTTTTCATTTTTCATCTTTCTCTTTAGAGCGGAGAACATTAGAAAGTAGTGACATGTAGGTCGGAAAATAGATTAAAAAAACTTCGTTTGCTTTTACATTTATCAGTTTGTATCGTTATGTGCTTGCTTGTTGGGTATTAACTAAAATTCAAATCTGGGTCTTGTAGTTTTTCAGTACAAATAGTACCCTATCATTTTGTATTGTCATTACTTTAATTTTTATGGTTTTTGCCTATGTGAAATTTCTCTAGGTTTGCAGTGCAACTTTTAAATTTTCTTACGGTTTAATTTATCACACACTTGAAAACTAGTGATACTAACGTTGTCTATCCAGAAATGTTAATAAAAAGGATTGACGGAGATGTTTTTTTAGTTGATTTAGACATAGGAATATTATAATCTATAAGAATAAAATCAAATTTACAGCAATTGTTCAATTAAGTTTAAATCACTAATAGTAAAAATAAAAACAATACTTTCTTTGGCATGCATATTCTTTGACTGTTCATTGGAGCAAAAGAAATGCCGAAAGGCAGAAACCAGTAACAAGAAATTACAACATTTAACCCCAAATTACTAATATACACAATAAATCATGAATATTAAACAATATATAGAAGGAACAATGGTTCATGATCTCAAATTATTCTATGGGTGGGATATATTGGGTACGATGATGATCTCAAATTATACCAAACTAGTTTAGAAGCCCGTGTAATGTAGGGAGTTTAGTAGAGAGACATATATAAAAAAAAAATTTCAAAGAATATTGCAAGAAAAAAAAAACTCTTTTGTTTAAGAAAAGTATGTAAATACTATATGTTTTAATAATATAATTACTTTAGATAACAATATAACTCACTAAAATATTTAATCTAATTTAGCACTTAAAATTTACTAGAAAATATTTTTAATATAATATTCAATTAAATAAAATAAACTAACTATTTATAAATGAAGTGAACATATTTTGAGTCGATTCAATCTAATTTATTTGAATTAATTTTAACCTAATTCAACAACATTTAATAATTTAAATAAATATACTTTTAAAAAATATTTTCTTACTTATGTATCAATTAATCTCTTGAAAATTCTTATTTTGGTAGAAAGAATTAAATATTAATATAATGAAATCTTTTAAATCTCACTTAGTTTTAAATTTTTTAGGAAAATAAATTTCCACGCAATCAATTATAACCCTACGAAATAAATACATTTGGTTAGGTTCTAAAAAAAGTTATCATTTGCTAATTTCCAGTTCTTTTTATTAATATTCATAATTATAATAATAAATTAGCTTGAATTGTGTTGAGAGTTTGAGACTTATAGTCCTGTTGTAAAATCAATTACAATTAGAGTTGTTCTTAGCGTGGCTTTCATCCAGCTCCTGGTCTATTTTTCAGTGGAATGTCAAAAATGCATTTTTACATGGTAATTTGCTGGAGACTGTGTATATATTACCAACCAATGGATTTCGTGATGTGCATCTTCCTAAATATGTGTGCCGCTTAAGAAATCTCTCTATGGCTTGAAACAAACCCCGATCATTGTAGTAGCATTTCACTGACTATGTTCTCTCCATTGGGTTTGTCAATAGTATTTGTGACCGTTCAATTTTTATTTATACATTGCTTTTCTGTTACTTTATGTGGAATGATACTGTGCTAATCGCCTCTTCTGATTTTCTTTGACAGCATATCATATTTCTATTAATTTTTGAGTTTTTTTTTATGAAGGACTTGGGCTTCCTTAATTATTTTTTTTAAGGATTGTTGTTACCGCATGTGATTTATTTATGTCACATGGTAAATAGGTTGCAGATATTATTGAGTGGACGATTATTGTCTAACTGCAAGCCTTCTCACACGCTGGTGGAGACTGTGCTCAAACTAGGCGCCTCCTCTACTTCCCCGGTCTCAAATCCAAGTTCCAACTTTATGTTTAATAGGTTTTTTTTAATATCTGACTTTCAATCGTCCGAATATCGGTAAAAAAATTCTTATTTGTATTTTGTTTTTAAGCTTATTTGTATCTTATATTGGAGTTTACTAATAAGAGGGTTACAAATAATGTATTATTTGTATTGTTTGAAAACCAAAGATACAAATAAGTGTTATTCGAATATCTCTTATGTTGTGCAACAAATTTGTCTTTATATGCGTGATCCCAGGAATAGTCATTTTCTTGCATTAAAACTTATTATCTGGTACATTCAAGGTACTTTATCTTTAGGTCTTCATCTTAGTAATGTTGCATATCTAGATACTAGATGGTCTACGTCTCATTATTGTGTTTATTTTGGTGATAATTTAATTTCAAAGTCAGCAAAGTGCCTATCTACGTTCTTGTTCTAGTATAGAGGTCGAGTATCATGTTGGCGTTAATGTAGTAGTCAAAACTTGTTGGCTATGCAATCTAATTCTAGAGCTTCACTTTCCTATTCTCTAAGGCTACCCAGGGCCATTATGATAATGTTAGTGCTATTTATCTTTTGGCTAATCCTATACAAGATCAGTGCACTAAAGATATTGAGTTAGATATTCATTTTGACCGCAAAAAGGTAGCTTGCGGTCATGTCCGAGTATTATATGTCCTTTCCCATTTTAATATTGCTAATATTTTCACTAAGGCTTACCTTGGGTTTTACTTAATGAGTTCCAATACAATCTTAGTGTTTGTGATCATCCCGCTTTGATTAAGGGGTATATTAGTGTATGTATGTTGGGGTTTATTAGTAAGGGTACTTTTGTAATTATATAGCTCTAGGTCAATTTTATATATACTCTTGATAATTAAAAACATATTTTCAATTTGAAAAAGATTGTACTCCTCAGAAAAGAAAATTATAAAAAAATAAGATAAAAAAAAGAATGGGAGCTTCAATACATAAATTAAAAAAAAGAGAGAAAATCAAAAACTTATAAACATGTAAGTAGTAAAAAGGAATGAAATATAGAAAAAAATGTTGGACTTGTATAATAAATATTTTAAGTTTATTTAGTTCATAGACAAGTATTATTAAAATAGTGGGTCAAAAGTACTATAAAAACAATGGGGAGGGGACAAAAGTGAAAAAACTTCATCATCATCATCATACCTAGGGATGGTCACGGAGCGGGTTACCCGGAACCGAACCGGTCCCGAACCGCTTGAAACCGAAACCGTTGGCGACAGGTTCTGAACCGGCTCAAACCGCGGAACCGTGAAACCGCCGGAAAAAAACTTATTGAACCGGACCTAAGAACCGCGGGCCGGAACCGGAACCGGTCCGGGTGAACCGGACCACAGGTTCCTTGGAACCGGAACTGGAATCGGAACCGGAACCGGTCCGGGTGAACCAGCCCAGCAGTTCCATGGAACGGGAACCGAAACCGGACCGGTCCGGGTGAACCGGCCCAGCGGTTCTTTGGAACCGGACCGGAAAAAGAGCCGTTATACTAGCCGTTTTATAGCTGTGGCAAATTTTCCTATAAATACACATTACTTTCGATCATTTTCATTCACAACTCATATCTTCTCCTACTCTCTCTACTTAATTACGCAATTATTCTCTTAATTACATAATTACTCTTAATTACATAATTAGTCTTTTAATTATTTCTTAATTTAGTTAATTACATAATTAGTCTATTAATTATTTATTTATTTTTTAATTCTATTATTATTTCAATATTATCATGTCTTCTTTTTTGAAAAAAGCCTCTAAAAAAGTTATTAAAGTGGCAAAATCATTGGGAGGTTCTAGCTCCAAAAGAAAGGTCACTTCAATTCCGTCGATATCAACAACACTTTCGATTAGTAATCATAATTATGAACCAAATTATCCAGAAGGGTACGACCAAGAATTATACAATTATGCAGAAGAAGTGGAAAGAGAAATACAAATTGATGATGAAGAAGAAGAACAAGAAGAGGAACCAACGACCCCTACTGTGATACATAGATCTCGACAGTCATCAACAAGATCACATGAAGAACAACTACAACAACAACAACAAAGACAAGCTCGTGGTAAACGAGTCAATTTCCAAACTATCGGTTAGTTTTACAATTTTATTCTTCAAATTGATTAAATTTTAAATTATTATTTATTTATATATTGTGGTATTTGAGTATGTCTTTATATTTAAATTTAGATGAAGATGAACCAGTAAGACAACCTTTTCTGGCAATGCCACCTCCTAGTGGTAGAGTTGTTTCACATGCGTGGTCGTATTTTACAAAAGAACCAACCGACAATCCAGATGTTTTCTTATGCACTTGTCAAATTTGTGAAAGTCAAGGAGTAAAGCCCTTAGTTTCATACAATTTTGCCAGAGGTAAATGCTTTTTCAGTTTTTTATACATACATTATATATTCATATTTTATAAATCAAGAATGTATTAAAAATTTATTTATTGTGTTTTGTGAATACGTGTTAGGTGGTGGTACGAGATCTTTTAACAAACATTTGGCAAAGAAGCATGGAATCACAAAAGAAACTCATGCAGCAAGCGGCAGTGGGACCACAAGTGGAAGCCGACAGTGGGACATTCCCAGCACAGGTATGCCTTTTAAATATAATCGTAATGATATGATTGATGAATTTTCTAAATATGTAATTTGTGATGAATTGCCATTTAACCATGGTGAAAGTAGGGCATACGAGCGTTACACTAGAAAAACTTTGCAACCACAATATAGAGTAATCCCTAGAAGCACTCTTAAACGATGCACAAAAGAAAGTAGGGCATATGGAACTTATTAGATAAGATATTTTGTTGTTCTACCGATAATGCAACCGCTAACATTAAATGTATGGATCTTTTGTATAACGAACCTGCATTTAGTTTTATCCTTGGGGGTAGATTATTACACATATGTTGTTGTGCTCATATAGTAAACTTATCTTGCCAAACAAGTATAAAACAATTAAGTGATTTATTAGATCCAATTAGAGATATAGTGAAGTGGCTTAGAATTGGACAGATAAAGAGACGATATAAGCAATTATGTGACCGTTATCAACTAAAAAAAGTGTATTGGTCATTAGATACTCCTACACGTTGGGGCTTAACCAACGATTTATTAAGAAAAGCGATTGCTTATCGTCCAGTTATAACACAACTTTACAGTGAGTGTACAAATAGCTATATAACTGATGACACATGAGAACTAGCTATAAGTGTACATAAAATATTAGAAGCGTATGACCACGCAACTAAGATTTTTTCATATGTTTACGAACCAAACGTCCACTTAGTAATAAGTGAGTGTATTACTATTTTTTATCATCTTCTTAAACATTCGCATGATGATACTAACCCATATTTAAAGCCGATTCTTGCAGATATGATGGATAAGTGGAAGACATATTTTACCGATTTTCCTTTTATTTATGAAATTGCAACCATTTTAGACCCATGTTTTAAGACAGAAGTCCTTACTAAAGTAATTGGATTTTACTACCAATCATTAGATCGTCCGCCTAGTGATGTACATAATTATGTTGGAACTTGTAAAAAACTTTTAGCAGAACTTTATGATTATTATGCTAGTGTATATAACCCAAGACGTGATACGTCTAGGCGTGCTAGCGTTTCGGCACGTCCTCTTATTATAATTCCGTAATAGCTAACATAATAAGCCAAGATGATAGTTTTGTAGGATCATCTTCTTCTTCACCCTCCACTTCATATTTAGAATTAGATAGTTATCTTAAACATCACTTTGAAATTGACCAATGTAGCTATAATATTTTAGAGTGGTGGAAAGAAAAATCTATAAAATTTCCCATATTATCGAGAATTGAAAAGGATATCCTTGCAATTCCTGCTTCTACGATTGCGTCGGAGTCTGCTTTTAGTGCAGGTAGTAGAGTTTTAGACGAAAAGATATCTCGTCTTGCTCCACATAGTATTCAAATATGTGTTTGCAAGAAAGATTGGGATCAAGCGGAGATTCGAACACAAGGACTAAGGAATGATGTTGATCAAGGCGATGATGATGATCCATGGATGATGATGGATACATCTGCATCATCGTCAGGAGGAGAGTCAACGGAAGCATCTAACCAACCAGATGATGATGACGAAGACGAATAGGATCAATCGGACAACGATAAATCAACATTCAACAACTACAAATAAAAGGTATGACAAAGAACTACGTGGGCTTTGATTCCTTCGGGATACGTAGGCAGCTTAATATTTCTTTGGGTATTAGGTTCAAGTCCATTTTCTCCCTCTTTTTTTATTAATCATCTTTATCGACATTATCGTTGATTCGTTTCTTATTAATTTATTTTTTTCATTCTTTTTAGTAAATATTTTAATAACAATGACAACTTCACAAGCAATGAATTTCGCTAATAATCAAGTAATCATCAAAGGTACGTCCGCAATATTATAGTATTTTTATATTATATTTAAAGGAAAAATAAAAATGGAATCGATGGTCCGACCCGCCCATCCCGCGAGTTGGAACCGCTGGAACTGCCTCATGAACCGCCAAGGAACCGTTTGGAACCGCCCGGAACCGGAACGTTCGAATCAGGTTCCAAATGGAACCGGAACCGGGTGGAACCGGAACCGGATGGAACCGGCCCAACCCGGACCGTGGCCATCACTAATCATACCCTATATCCCACTCAAAGGCAGGTTCTGGGTGAGGTAAGGTGATAAAAAATCCATACTCGTACTCCCTTTAAAGGAGGACTAGAGGAAAGTGGTCTATTTTACCCCCAAAAGAAAAGAGCCTTGCATTAGATGAAATGAGTAACGACAGACAATGTTATCTAAAGAGAAATAAACTAAAGGTTACATAAAAACATAACTAAATAAAAAATAAATAAAAAGATAAAATTAAAAGATGAGGGGGGAATCAAAGAGCCTATTAGCGGTCTATAACATGCATCTGACGTCTCCAACTATTCCTATCCCTAGTTAGGTCTGTGGAGAGGCGCATCTCACTCAGGTCGTTCTTAATTTGCTCTACCCACATTTTCTTAGGTCTTCCTCGACTTCTCTTACCCTCCACTATGATGCTTTTTATCCTTTTTAATTGTGGAGTCGGCTGTCTTTCTTTGCACATGTCCAAACCATCTTAACCTATTTTCACGCATTTTAGCAGATAATGGGGCAACACCTAGTTTCTCTCTAAACTCCTGGTTCTTGATTCTATCCATTTTTGTGTTACCACACATCTATCTCAGCATACGCATCTCTGCTACTTCCATATTTGTTCATGAATATTCTTAACGGGCCAACACTCTGGTCCCATACAACAATGCTGGCCTAATGGCCACTCTGTAGAATTTACCTTTCAGTCTAACCGGGACTTTTTTTATCACATAACACTCTAGTGGCTGCTCGCCACTAAAGCCAACCCACTTGTATATGATGTGTAACATCTCTTTCAATCTCCCCATTACTCTGGATAATAGACCCTAGATACTTGAACTTATTTGTACTTGTAACCACATCTTCTCCAATGATCACCTCTGGATAATCATGTTGCTCATCACCACTAAAGTTGCATTTCAAATATGCTATTTTTGTACGGCTTATGCGTAACCCTTTACCTTCTAAAACTGCCCTCCATTCTTCTAATTTAGCATTAGCCTCTTCACTAGTTTCTGCGACCAACACTATATCATGCACAAATAACATGCACCATGGCACAGTTTCCTAGATAGACTTTGAGAGCTCATCTAAGATGATTGATGATTGCGAAAAGGATAGGGCTTAGTGTCGATCCTTGATGCAAGCCTACTCCAATTGGGAAAGATTTTGTAATCTCAACGGGTGTCTGTATGTTAGTTGATGATCCATTGTACATATCTCGTATTGCTTCAATATGACTCCGCGAGACTCCCTTAGCCTCTAAACTATCCCAGATGATATATCGTGGTATGCTATCATAAGCCTTCTCCAAATCTATAAACTCCATATATAGGTCCTTTTTCCTTTTCCTATATTTTTCCATCAGTCTTCTTAACACATGTATAACCTCAATGGTTGATCTCCCTAGCATGAAACCAAATTGGTGTTCCCTGATAACCACCTTTTCTCTGATTCTCTTCTCTATCATTCTTTCTCATAATTTCATTGTGTGGTTGAGAATTTTAATCCCTCTATAATTCCCACATACTTGTGCATCACCTTTGTTTTTGTATATTGGGATAAGTGTACTGCTCCTCCATTCTTCGGGCATTCTATGTGTCCTCTAGATAACATTGAAGAGGCTTGTTAGCCCTTGAATGCCTTCGTCTCCTAAAAATCTCCATACCTCAATCGGGATGTTGTCTGGACCGACTGCCTTGGCTTGCCCCATTTCTTTGAGAGCTTTACTAGCTTCATTTGTGGTTATGCCCCTGTTTGACCCATGTTTATGTTGGCTTTGGACGTTGGAAGCATGTCCTCTCACCTCCTTTGGTCCCCTAGTCTCATTTAGCAATTGAGAGAAGAACTTGTACCACTTTGTTTTGATGTCATCTTGTCTCAACAAAACTTTACCATCCTCATCCTCCTTTGGCAGCTTATCGAATGGTGTCAGCCATAGCTTTCCACATATGGTTTTCATCTTCACATTGCCTTAGGTAACCCAACACTTCGATCCTGTTTAAGAATGTGGATGTTGCCTCCCCTTTAAGTTTACCCCATCTAATCCTTCGTTTGCACTCTACCTTTAAATCGACAACTTTCTTCCTCATTTTAAAAACTAGAGCTAATAATCGATATTGGGTTGACATCTTCGTGCCCAAAACCATCTTACAATCCCAACACAAGGACCTATCTCCTGTACGAACTAAGGCATAGTCAATTTTGCTATCACCAAATATTGAGCTAGAGTGAATTGAAGTAGAAGTTCTCCACTCTCGTTTCTCACACCTAGCCTAAAGCCACCATGGACTGACTCATAGCTATCCGCTTCTTTGCCTTTGAAGTCTCCTCCTAGAAAAACTTTTTCATCTCTTGGGATAGTCCCCATAAGGTTACTTAAGCAGTCCCTGAAATCAAGTTTCTCCTGCTCATCTAATCTAACCTATGACCCATAAACACTAATGATAGACGTGACTTCTTCACCTAGTACTATTCTAACTAGCATAATTCTTTTATTGCACCTCTGCACCTCGACTATTTTTTTAAAAAGCTGGATTATTGTGATTATAACTTTTTTGAAATATTTGGAAAAACACAAATTATTGCGAGAGACGGTCTCTTCGAGAGACGAATTAAATATATGGCTAAATAGTCTAATTAATACAAATATATGGCTAAGTAGTCTAATTAATACGAATTATTGGACAATTTTAGCTTGTTTTAGGTGCATATAGATGGTTTAACCTCAAACCATCTAATGGAAGTATTTGTTCAACATAAGACAGTCAAATCAATTCATAAATTTAGCTCGTCAAATCAATCACTTTAATTAGCTGTCAAGTATCAAACTGTAGGCCAAACAGCTCCCAATGTCTTAATATATAACGGTGAGAAGTGAACCAAATATATCATTCAGATGAACTTTTTCGTACTATGATATGCATATTGCCGTTATGATTTTGTTATCCCGTGTTTTGTAGGTGTCATGTGAACCAATCCCTTCCTTTCAGGAATCAGTTCAAGTTTTTGGGAGCATATATCGGGCGCGATTCTATTGATAATCAAACAAACTAAGGTTTAGATTTTTTTCGCCATTAGTAACAACAGACAAACAATCTTTAACAAAGAAAAGTCAAAAAGTTTGCATTACTTTGTTTGCTATCAGTAACAGTGAAAATATGAGACCTGATCAAACGAGGTCAAATCTATATTCACTTAATCCATTTTCTTGTGTTGATGATCCATTTCTCTTCCCTACGGTCAATTTAACATTCTGAAAGCATAATTGTAGATGAAGAATCATACAATTATCCTATAAACTCTGATAAAAGAAAAGCTGAACTTCACAATTGAATAAGAACAGCTGAAAATCTGCAGATAAAAAAGAGCTAGCTAACTAATCATAATCTTAACCCTTATTATTTTGCTTATGAAAAAGTAGCCTTAATTTTAGTTGCTAAGATGATGAAAATGGTTATGGAAAGGTCCAATATGAAGGTTGTGAAGCTGGTGCTGCACCACATAATGCTGGCTATTCTGCTGTCGACTATGCTCGATTCCACTGCTATTTTCTGTCGATGCTTTCGCCATTTCCGACCAAAATCCCGCTTGACTTCGCGTTGCCTCCAACAATGAGTCTCTCAGATACTCCGCTTCTACATTTTCATTTTCCCTCTTCTATCACAAATTTCCAAAGATTGTCAGTTTTCAAACTAAAAACTCAGCCTAAAGCTTAAGCCGATGGTTATAGCCTCGGAATTTATTATAAAAGATACAATATTGGAAAATTTTGGTTTATTGCTTACCTTAACTATGAAAACATAGGAGACTAGACTAATGCAACTAGTCATATTCACATTGATAATCTCCAATCCAAGATAGCTTAAAGCCTCCATTAGTCTTACAAAGCCGCCTCGCTTTTGTTCACCAAATACCTTCACAAAGAAATCATTTCCCTCTAGTTGAGCTACTTCTACTTGCACCTGCATTTTCGGGTCAAGTCATTTTCGGGTTTTGTACATGCCTCTCTAGGATGACAAAGAGATAGTATAATCTTCTGAAGTAGTTACCTCCATTTGTTGTGCTTTATCACTAGTTACCTCCGTTTGATGATCAAATTCTGGCTCGAATCTAGACCCGTGTGGATTTGAGACTTCTTGTAAGAAATTTGGCTGAGGAAGCTGGTGAAGATGATGCTGTCCATAATCAATATTTGTGTCATTGTTGTGATCTTCATCATCCGAATTCCTTGCAAGCTCATTTTGAAGATCCTTTTCTTCCTTTTGTAATTCTTGCACATATTTGATTGCATCTCCTAGTATTGAAGCTCTATCCAACTACACTTTTACAAGGAAATAGTCAGGCATCCTACATCAAGTAATGGGCTGAGCTAGCCCACTTTTCAGCCCAATGAAAACGACCTAAGTCAAGGGGAATCTAGACCCAACCTATTAGTATTGACTGTTTAACATATAACACAGAAAAATGACAGCCGAGTTGATTTTGTATACATGTAAAGATACACTATATTAATATTATGAAGTCGCTTTGACCTAAATTAACCCGACTAACACATGCTTGTTCATACACAAAATTTTACCTTGGAAATTTTAGGGACTATAGAGCGAAGAAGGTAAAGCCTCTCGTTAAGCTTCTTCCTTCTTTTCCTTTCAGCCATGAGATTCTTCGATTGTGGGCCTTTTGTGGGCCTACGACGATGATACTTTGAATCTTCCTCATCATCAAGTGGATCACTATCTGATACAGAGTCAGCCCGGCCCATTTCATGCTTTGGTATTGGGCCTTTCTCATCAATTTGCTGTTCATTTATTGAATGATCCATAACATGATGCATATTATGCATACTATTAGCATTATTCATCAGTTCCTCAAATACATTTTCAGCCTGAAATGAGTCATTTCCTCCCTGGAGAAAATCATTCCTAGTAATTTTGTTGGTCTCAGAAACATAATTAAAATGTTGCATGAAATTCATAGAAGATTGAGATTCATTGCTGTTAATGTTGATAATTTGATCCGTAATTGTGTGATTAGCATTGTTTTGATCAGATAATGTGGGATTAGATTGGAGTTCATTGATCATGTTCATGGAGAAGGTGTGGATCCCATTGCTTGAACTGCTTATTGCTGCTTGCTCCATTAATGTAGTGCATTGAGTTATAACATAGTCTATCACATTTTGATCTTCATTCATCTTCAAAACCCATTATAAAACAAAATCTGATTAAAAATAATGCAGAAAATTCTTAAAATTTAAATTAAAAATATGGGAAATTCAACATGATAACGCTGTGTTTTCGACTTTTCCACTTTATAGACAAATATTTTTTTAATTCATATGGTGACCTCCACCTTTCAACTTTTTCATCTAGTAGACAAAACGTAAAGTTCTTTGTTAAATTAAATACTCATTTCAAACAAATTTTTGAAAAATGTGACATAAGGGGATCGCAACGTTTGTTTTTATGAAAAAAATCGGTCATGGTGGTAATAATAACATAAATTTTTAACAAACATCTTAACATTTTGCCTATCATAAGTGGAAAAGTTAAATATTTAAGATCACCATACAAATCAAAAAAATATTTATTTACCACGTAAAAAGTCAAAAACTTAAGATCACTACTACATAAATTTCTCTAAAAATATTGTTTTTAAGGGGGATAAAAAAGGAATATGAGGATATTATATAGTTGGTTATTATTACTTGTTTAGCAGCAAATAGTTCAGCCATTCCTCCAGCCACTGGGACAAGAACTTTGGTACCAATATTTACCTGTTAGGAGTGGACAAATTTACATTGAAACTTTAGTTTTCTTGTTTAAGTAATTACTAGTGCAATATTTTTACACAAAAATTATTATTAATGTGTGCCGTTTTGTAAGAGGCGTTTAGATCGAAGAAAAATATTATTTGCTAAGATTATTTGATGTTTTAAGAAAACTAATTTTTAAGGGAAATGGAAATGATGTTTAGTTTTATTAGTGAAAAAAACTTTAAATTTAGTAAAGTAAAAATAGAGATGTTGGTAATGGAGAACCGAGAAAATAAGTTTTGCTTTAATTTTTTAGGAAATTGTTTATAAAAAATAAAAAGGATAAAATGATTCTTTTCAACTCTAGTTTTTCATTTTAAATCTCTTGTCGAATAATCAATAAAAAAAGGACAGATAGGGTTGGGTGGGAAATAGTTTACGAAAATGCTTTTCAAATAATATTTTTCCTCAAACCAAACCTCACCTTAGACCGAGTCAGTTTCTTAGTATTGTTGACTCATGATTGCATGAAATAATTTGCATTCTATGATATTGTAATGGATTGTGCTTATTTAGTTATTTAGCCATGTAATTGAGGCATTACTTACTTGATCATTGACATTTAAATCAGAAACATTTGAGAAGTTCAGCCATTTAGGCTGATTTGTTATTAAGATCTCCATGTTAATCCTGTGTTATAACCCAAGTTATTTCATGATATATTAGTATTAATTAGAAGAAAAACACCAAAAAAAAAAAGTTATTGGAAAACAAATTAAAAAGAGAAAGAAAAAAAAATATATTTAAGTACCCATCTAAAGGATAAGAAGAGGGCAATTGAGAAAGTAATTCACAACTCCTTGTTCTTGGGTGTTGAAGCATCATATCCCTACATGGAAATAAGAGCTCTTCACTAATATTATTACCATTTTCTATGCTATTTTCACTTCCAGCACAACAACAGTCCATAAACTCTAGAAACCTGAAAAAAATATAAATTAAATTAAATTATAAGTACAAAAAATAAAATGAGATAGTTATTCTTAGATCAATTATAAGACCTTAACCATCAGGTTGAGTTTTTAATTGAATTGGTTTTTTAACATGGTGTTAGAAGCCAATGTGATGAATCAGCTTAACAAAAAGCTAAAACTAATAATTAAAGCTTCAGAATATAATATATACTTTAGGGTAACATATTTATGTTTGGCCAACTATTTACAAAATAAAATCAAAATAATTATATAATATGGTTGTAAAAATGATCAATTACCTTTGATCTTCACTTAATCTCCAAAGGATACAATAGTCCCATGTCTTGGAGTTTACTAATTGCCTTAGCCTATTCATAGGACTTGACATCATGCTCATGTTCACTTCATCATCAAGACAATGAGTATTAGCTTTCTCCCAACAAGTTTGCTCGATAGGCAGTAGAGAAACGATTAAAATTGTATGAATTGAAAAATGAGAAAAATGTTTGAAAGAAATAAAAAAAAATAAGTTAAATGAGTACATTGAATTAAATAAAAAGTACTATTTTTGTTTCTTTGTAAACTTTTCATTTGATTTTTAAACACTATTCATCATTCACAAACATAGTCAAATGAGATCTTCTTTGATTAGTCCCAAAATAAAATTTATTAATATCTAATTTTTATAATTTCTAATTATACACAATTCGAAATATTTAGTATAGTATTAGGGCATTAAAAAACGTGTCTAATGAGACATTTAAAAACAAACAGTTATTTGACAAGTTTATGACATGAAATAGGAGTTTAAGCCATTAAATATATAAATATTTTGTTCATGATGTCAGACTGTAGCAATCAAATGTCATGTAAAAAGTTTCCAATAGAAGTTCTTGAGCACAAAATTTTCAACCCGAAATCTAAATTATTAAAGGGGAGAAAATTTCGACCAAAAGAAGTTGTAATATATTTTTGAATTTGTATATTAATTAAACATGTAATCTATCAAAATTTCTATAGTTTGAATGTTATATTCGTACTCATTATTGGTTTTGACAGTGGTATTAAATAATCTGAATGGTATTTGAAATTAAGTGTAATTTAGGTAGAAAAATCTCTTTACAAGTTTAATGATTATGCTCATTTTACTTAATTATCTTATTTTCATTACAAAATTCGTTCTATGACATTACCTTTTGAAGATGGGTATTAGGTGGTATTGAAAATTGCAAATAAAAAAACGTTTTTATGATATAAGTTTCATTGTTATGGAATATAATAATACATTTTATGAAAATTTACAAAATAAATCATTCTTATTAACACCATTAAATAATAATTACCAATAACCAAACAGCTCGTAAATACTTCAAGAACTTATAGCTTTGATGACTAAATTCATCTTTGTACTATGCATGGAGGTTTCGAGAGGAGTTGCCACTTTTCTTACTACAAATAGATTAAGTGAACTATAAAGGCCTTGAGAAAAATTTTTTTAATAAGATTTTCTAAGTTATGCACCAGATATATTGGATTAATTTTTTTTATTTTACGATAAAGTTGATGATAAATAACAATAAAATTGGGCAATCTAATTGAGATATTTCCTTGCACTCATGTAAAGGGAAAACAATTATTTTTTTTTTGAAACATCAAGTATTACCCTAAAAATATAATTGATGCAAAAATAATTGTAGAAAAAAATAATTAAAATTAAAAATACTTTTAGAAATATATACCTCTCAAAAAAGGGTGTACCTTTTTGCTCCTTTGATGACTTCGTCCTTGGACAAAATCAAATATGACATATAAAATAAAAGCAAACCAAGAACAAAGTACAAAGCAAATTGTATGAAAGCAAAGATCCATGCAATAAGCTAATAATTAAACTTAAGATGATAGTATTAAAGATGTTTAAGATCAATTTCCTTACATTCGAAATTGATTTAATCTCATTAATCCATTTCTATAATTAATTATATTATTATGCTAAGAAATGGGAAACAAAGAAGAAAAAATGAAGAAATTCCTTCATAAAATTTAATTTAAGAAAGTATATATAGGTAGAAATTAGCAATGAAGGGCGTTTCTGTTAACTTGGTAGGTGAGGTGTAGTGTAGGCGTGAAATAAGGAAGTTCCATAATATAATATATTTGTATTAATTAATTTCAAGGTTGGAAGATTAAATAGATGTAAATGATTTGCAAGAAATAATATAAAGAAGAGAAAATTGATGTTATAATATGAGTGGGATGATTTGCATGAGCAAAGATGGCGCAACTGCCTATGTTTAATTTATTCATTTATTTTTTTTCTTATTTAATATTACTGTGAAATTATCTTATTTCCTTGAAATACTAGGATTATACCCATGTTATGTACGGTTTTCGTTCAAAACTTATATATATATATATATATATATATATATATATATATGTATAATATGTTAATTTTGAAGTTATATTAATATTATTGTGTTCTGGAAAAAATGGGAGGTGTGAAATTGCAAGTTTAATATTTATTTTCAATTTTTATATTATCATATACTAAAATCCAAACATTTTCATTTCTTGAATTACATACTAAGATGACCATGTGTATATTCCCTGCAAAATTACATTACAATTGATGTAAGAAACAAAACATTTAGTAAACCTTGATTAAATTGTAGTAAGTAATGAAGGCTTGAATTGTAGTTTTATGAGATTGGAAAAAAAAAAGATAAACATAGTATTATAGGAATAATTAGTGAGAGTAAAGCTTGTTAATTGGTTGATAAATTTCATAATTCATTTTGTTAAATAACAAAATAATTTACCTCATCATCCATCATGATTATGTGTAACACAGTTCCTTTATCTTGTCCTTTACCCATATCTTCCATTGATTTCCATGTATATATGACTTTAGCCTTAATTTAAAACAAATACTTTGATTCTTTAATAAATTTTGAGTTGTGATTTGAGCAATATTTTAAGTGGTATCTAATATTATCATGTAATGAATGTATAGTTGTTGTGGTATAATTACTCAATTTTGTACCTTATAATAATAATACTAAATGGTAGTATCAATAATACTAAATGTTGGTATGAATAAGAATTATATTGCTATAATAATAATCATCAATATAGTAATATTGCATTGTGAAGAGGAAAAGAATCAAAATTAACGGGAAGGAGTGGGAGGAGTACTTCAAAGGGTAGTTCTAATATTATTGATGTAAATACTAAATGTTGATATGATATACATAAAAAGTAGATGAAGGAGAAGAGTAGTTTAATAATTATAATAATAATAAAATTTAATAAGAAAATGCTAGAATACATAGGGTTGTCCGTTAAGTAGGTTATGGATTGTTATTGTTTGATTAAATGGAGGAGTTGAGTAATTTCAATTTAATTTGAAAATGCAAGAATACATGTAATAAGTAAATAAAAATACATAGAGTTGTACATTAAACATGTGAGAGTTTTTGCGAACTATTTTGCACCATTGACATACTACTGCTGGTTACTTGTCCGAGCCTTGATGGTCACATCCTCAATGTTGAGTGCTTCTTATGTTGATAATTTGGATAAGGAAAATTCCACATGGTAGCATCAAGTTTTCATGAAATACCAGTGGTAGCACTTTTGTAAGATTTTTCCACATGGTAGCATTTAGTTTATGCATTATTTAACTGTCGTAGTATTTTCCGTTAAATTCTTGTTAATTTCCGTTTAATTCATCATTTAAGATTTTTCCACATGGTAGCATCCAGTTTTTGCTCTCAAATGTTTAATTCACCATTTTAATTTTTAATTTACCGATTAATTTATCAACGCCCTTAAATATTGTAACAATTAAATAGATATGTATTAGTGCTTGGAATGCACCTTTTGCACTTATGAAATGCACCTTTTAAACTTATAAAATGCACCTTTTGAACTTTATAATGCTAATAATTTGAATGAAAATAAAATTGTTACAGCATTTAAGGGCGTTGATAAATTAATCGGTAAATTAAAAATTAAAAATTAAAATGGTGAATTAAACATTTGAGAGCAAAAATTGGATGCTCTCATGTGATAAAATCTTACAAAATTTAAGAAATTTAAAATTGAGCCAGTCCATATTACGTTGTCTCACTGTGAGACGGTCTTACTAAAGAATTAATGCTATTATTTAATGTTTTTGGGGATTTAAGGTTGCTTTTGTATTTGGGCTTGGAGTTGGGTTGGTAGGTTCATCATGGTACATATTTGTTTGTTCTATAAAGGTTATGTTTAACTGTTCGCTAGGTTATCAAAACCTTGTCGAGCTACGACTTGTGGAGGATTGTTTGAACGAAAAGATGTCTCGTATCCATAGCATGAACCATGCCTGCTGGGTTTGGGTTAGCTGCTTGAGAAATTTGAGTCTTTGTTGGTGATGCCATGTTTTTTTTGTAAAGATAAGATAAGGAATTTTAATAGTCCTTGTACATATGGCTGCGGATCGAAGACAAGAAAACTAGTTTAAAATACCGTAATCTAATCCTAAATGTCGTACACTGAGAAAATAAATAAAATGTGGTTAGTTGTATAACTAATAGTTAAGAAATGCATATAAAATGACGTAAAATATAATAATAAATTGGTCTAGAATATTTAGAATCACACAATTTTCATATGGATATCAAATATTTTTATTTATAAAAAGTTAGACTCATAGACTGATTATCATGAATCCTTTTAATCTCAAACTTCTGTTCTTTAAATTAATTATTAAGCTAGGACCTTAATTATTCAATCCTCAACGTCAGTTCTTTCGCTCGATTTATTAGGAGTTCAACCTGAATATATACTTTCAACCTAAATTAATAATAGTATCAAACTTCAGTTCTTTTACCAAGTTAATCGAATTATTTAATTTAAAGTTCATTTTGTTTAGTTTTTAATCAAGACTCCTCTATCTTTAGATAATTTACGGAATTTATCAATCTATACTTTGAATTGTGAGCAATCCCTCTATGCTAGATTATAAAACTACTCACTAATCATGGATATAGAAATGAAAATTAACTTTAAAAAGCCTTACGGTTCTAGACATCAATCAAAATAGAAAGACTGAAAAATTTAAAGCAACTAAAAATAACAAAGAAAAATTACTTAGAATAATCCAACCTTTACATAATTTCCAACAATAATCCCACATATTAAATAAGATTTGAGTTATTCTAGACAACCTAAAGTCCAAGATACAAGCTCCATAATCTGAATGGTCCCGAGTTCGTCTATTGTTGTCCAAGATCCAAGTGTAAGAAGAGTCTTGGAGCCTGAAACCATAAAAGAAGACTTGCACATGGGTGATCTCTAAAAAAGTCCTTTTGACTCTCAATCAGTTTTAAAGCCGAAAAGTCCTTTTGACTCTCAATCAGTTTTAAAGTCGGAATGATAAATAAAGAAAAATAAATATGATTAAACTTTTTGGCGTGAGGCCTTTATAGAAAAATAGAGAGAGAAGGTTGTTGAATGATTAAAAAATATTGTGTGAGTCAAATGTCACCTTAAGAAGAGTATTTATAGGGATTTCAAAAAGAAAAATGGAGATTGGTGATGATGACTTGGTAAATTCTGGTTGGTTGAGGGAGAATACGGGCTTTCAAGTGAAGGTGACTAAGTGTCAAATATGGAAATATAGTTAAGGATTATTTCTAAGGTTATGCGATTGACTTTTTGGCTGTTTAGGTTTATTAATTGATTTTTAGTATGAGATATTCTAGCATATAATTAAATTATTATGCGCACCTTTACTATTCGGCTAGTAATTCACAAGACACAACACAACATGCAATTAATGGTTATTCTCATACGAATAGTTTTGTTGAATTAAGGTATGCAATTCAATAAAATCTAAAGCCTTTAGCCACCTTTTCAGTGGTGGTTGTTTAAGACTGTCAATCAATTAGTGGTGGTTGTTTAAGACTGTCAATCGATCGCTAAGGGTGTTAAAAAATCCGACTCGCATCTTAAATGATGGGTTAATTTTAAAAAATATATTTTAAGATCCAGTACCTAACCCACCTTAATTGGGTCGTATATAGACCACAAGATAAATTAATTTGGGTACCCACCAATCCGTTATAATAGAGGAAGTTTTTTAAAAAAATATTTTATTGTACAAAGTTTAGATTTTTTTTTGGTGGGTGAAAAATGATTTATTACACCACCGTTTAACGATGTTTATTACAATAGAATAATGGGAATGTTTGGACAATAGTGCTTTTGAAGGGGTGAGTTACGCACTTTGATTGTAATGTTTATGGTGGTCAAATCAACTAAGACTTTTATTTGTTATTAATAATATGTTAGTTTCATTTTTCAACTTGTTAGCTATCATGTTCTTTATCTTTTAATGTGCTGAAAATGATTAATCTGTCATAATAAAAATAATTCTGCCATATATATAGTCATAAATATAAAAAAAATTACTACAAATAAAATCGGATACTAGTATCTCATTCGGATTTATTCGCATACTCAAATCGAGTCGGAACATGGACTCTTAAAATAGTTATCCGATTAAAACTCCACAAATTTATGCGAGAAAAGGTTTCTTTTAAAGACTATCTCTAATTGGACCGACCTAAAAAGGAAAATATAAAGCAAGTTTTTCGGTGGACATTAAGAATATTGTAAGTAGACATTTAGAGTATTGTAAGTACTTTAATACTTATTTGGTGGCCATTAAGTATGTTGAAATACACGAAGATGGTCGAATGCAACAAGAGGGGGGGTGAATTGTTGTGTATCTAACTTTACTTCGTTTTTCTTCTAATTTGCGGAATTTTAACCAACAAAATAAAGTTTAAACGTAAAAAGCAAAAGATAAAAAGGAGACAAAGATTTTACGTGGAAACCTTCTTGGCCTAATAAGAAGGAAAAACCACGACCCCCCGGGATTTCAAAATTCTCACTATGTTTTAGGCAATCAATTACAATTACATAAAACAAATATGCTTCACTTGAAGCTTCTCTACTCTAGACCTAATTCTCTTTCTCAATTCTCCCTTTCTCTTTCTCTATTCTCACGATTCTCTTTTTTATTCCCTTAGACTTCTCATGAGTCTAATTACAACAAAAACACTCAATTACCCTTACAAGGCCAATTCTTAAGAAGATTAAAATTAAGTAGTTGCTCAAGAAAAATATAATGAATTAATTGGCATTAAAATAACTTTGAATATTTTTCTTAACTGATCTCCCTTAATGGACACTCTTAATGACTACTTCTCTTGAGCGTATCTTCCCTCGTTTATAAAGGGAACAGCCATCAGTGCACTCAACCCACGATTTTCATGTAGTGCACTCACCCCATGACTTCCATTTACTTGCTCCCAAAGAAAATTGGAAAGTTATTGAAAGTAGAGGTGGAAAATGACTACGGTTCTCTTGTACGGTTAATAGTACATGAGTCACTAGGAAGATCCTAATTTATAGGAGACTTGTTCAAAGTAGAGAATAAATCTCTTGGGTGTCCGAATTTATAGGAGACTAATTCAAAGTGAGGAATAAGTCTTCTCCATATTTTTAGGCGTTTAAAAAAAAACTTTTTGCCAATTAATAAATTAATTAAATTAAGCAACTAATTAAACTTTTAACCTTTTACATTAACTAAAAACAGAAAACGTAATTTTCGTAACTTCCAGTCAATGTCTTCTTCAGACCTGTATCGTGGGGAACAGCGCACTGTCTCCATCTACAACTTTCGTCAGGACTTTAACTCTTGGAACAGTAAACTGACTTCTAAAGCAATTGTCCAACTTCTTGGATATTTGAGACATGTACAACTTCCACGAACCAAGTCATAGGCTTCATCAACGATTAACAAAATCGGATATTCATCTACAAAACAATCTCTAAAATATGTTTGTTTATTTAAAAGTGAAGTCATCATCAAAACCTTAAGAGCCAACAAATTCCCCCTTTTTGATGATGACAAACTTTATAAACAAACTTAAGTATACTAGAGTAAAGCAAATATTTGAAGAGCATGTTAGAGATTAAAACAACTCTTCTTAACTTAGTAAATATAATTTACCAAGCATATCATAAACCAACTTACTCTATAAAACATAATATCAAATATGTTTTAAAATTTTCAAAAATAATTAAACTAAGAAGAACTAATATAAAATAGACTAACAAAAAGTATTAAGTATTTTCAAGAGAAACAACTTTAAAACAGTTAAACCAAAACAAACAATTAACCAAAATATCCATAATGTTAAAAACAACACAGATGATAAATTTAGCATAAACATAATTAGCAGCATGATAATTAGCACACAACACATTATAGAATTGAATCAATATGAATCAATTGAGATATGTAACTGTAAATTCACACAGCTCCTCTTAAGTTTGTGCATTCTCTTCCCCCTTTTGTCATCAATCAAAAATAAGATAAGGAATATCAATCCTCAGCACAAAACATATAGAATTGTCAGTGATGAAAGCAAGAAACAATAATAAAAGTAAGTGCCATGAACAATAATCAAACCTGCATATAGTTAGTTGTCACAGACCATTAATAAAAGCAAAGAAAAGTAGCAAATGTTCAACGTAACAACAACAATGTACCCCAGATGGTACAAAGTAAAAAGTGAAATTGTTTGTGAAATGCAACAGTCATTCAAATCTTAAAAAAAATATAGGGAGAGGGTTCAAGGGGCAGTCTCTTCTTCATCCACATATTCGGTCTGCACTTCTACTGTATCCAACTTTGCACCAAGACGATTCTCCATCATGGTAAGTTGATCAACAATTGAAGCGAGTGAGACACGAACTTCATCTTGAAAAGCACTGAATTGAGACTGTAGGTCAATGAGCTTGGAGAGAACAGAATGTGAGGAAGCTGTAGAGATAGGATCAGCACAACCAATACCAGGAGATGATGGAAATGGTGGTGGTGTAAAGTGAATAGGTGATGGAGGTGGTGATGGAGAGTGATTTGGTGGTGGAGTGGTTGGCTTGGGAGAGAGAGGTTCATTTGAAGTAGGCTCAGGAATGGTTTCAGAAGTGATATCATCAACCAATGCAGCCTTTTGTTTTGAAGCAAGCCTCTTACTCTTCCTTTGAACTGCTTTACCCTTCCTTCTTAATGCAATCACAACCTCTTCATCACTGGAATCATGACAGAGATCATGAGGCACTTCTTCTCCTAAAGCTTCTTCCTCTCCTTGTTCCCCCTCTTTTCTTGCCCCCTCTTCCTGTTCCCCTTCTTTTCCTTCTTCAGTGGGAACAGGCCCTTGTTCTTCCTCCTCTACTTCCTCTTCCTTTTCTTTTTCATTTTCTTTTTCGTCTTCATTTTCTTTTTCTATTTTTTCTTCTTTTTCTTTTTCTTCTCCTTTTTCCTTCTTTATTTTTACTTCTTTTTCAATTTCTTCTTCTTCTTCATCTATTTCCTCCTCATCAGAACCTACATCAACTATTTCTTCTGATTCATTTACTAACACCCCTTCATCATTTAGTTTGAGATGCAAATTCTTCAGACATCTTGCACCAATTTTCATATTGAGTCCCATTGGGAACTCCAGCCCATCCAATGGTACCCCAAACTTGCGAAAAATCCATGTTAACAGCCCCCCATAGCCAACAACATTCTTTTTCTCAATGCAGTCAGATAAATGTGATATCATCAAAGATGGAAAATTTATTTTTATTTGATTATCCATGCAATAAATCAAGGTTGCATCATGTAGACTCACCTCACTCCTCTTGGAGTTTCGGGGCAAAATGAATCTTCGTGCAACATTGTAAAGTAATTTATGCATTGGAGACAAGATATTGTGACTGATTTTACCCTTCTTTTGTGCAACCCCTAAAAACTTAAAAATCGTTTTTTCATTTATTCCTGAAAAAACTATCTTTGCACCAACACAATATGTATCAAACTCAACATTTGGAACATTGAACCATTCCCCCAACAATGCGCTATTAAACTCTAATTTTATGTTCCTAACCATACTAGAACACATTCCACAATCATTGGAAAAGTTTGAAATAAACTCTCGCATAATGTTTGGGAAAATGGGATTACAACTAAACTCAGTCATCAAAACCTCCCATTCTTGAAATTTTAAAATAGTATGAAGTTGAGGAAAGTGTGTAGAGTCAAACCAGTACTTATCTACCCCAAATCCGACGGACATTTCCTTTGCAATCTCTTCAGCACTGTTAGGATCAACTTGCTTCAAACGCTTGACCGCTTTGGAGGATGATTCACCTTTTGGTAAGAATATTTTTCGTTTTGTTCCAACATTTTCATTAGTTTCTTGGGATGGTGATGGTGCAGCGTTCAGTAATGGGGGTGGATGAACAATTTTTAAGGGTTTTGGCTGGATGTTTTGGTGGGATGTAGAGGCTTTCTTTCCTGATTTAGAAGATTTCTTGCTTGATTTTGGTGTTTTCATGTTTGAATTTTGAAAGGTTGAGAGAAGAAGAAGAACAGTTTCTTGAGACTGTTTTGAGAAGGGAAGATGATAGTTTGAGTGATTTGATGTGGTAGGGCTTTTTAAAGATGGCTAACGGTTACCTCACGTCCCATCTTATCAATGCCATTCATCATGGCTTTTGATATGGAAGGATTGTGTGGAGTTGGGATTGAATTTTGGATTAAACTGTTTCCCTTAAAATTTTTATTTATTTAAGTTTAAAATGGCTAAACATTTTTCAAACAATATGATAATATAATTTATGATATCAAAATAAAATACGAAATTAAAATAAAGTAATTTAAAAAAATGAATTGTGATATTATGAAATATTATAAAGAAAATAACGAACATATTGCTTTGGTCTGATCAAATTAACAACATGCAAACAAGAGAATATTCATAGTACAAACTTTATTACGTGTTTACCTGATCCATGCAATAATTGATTCTCAATCAAAATATTGAGGTTGATTCCTGACCCTCTTTTTTTTCATGATGCTTCATTGGGAATTTTATGCAACCATCTTTAGTGGAGCTTGATCATACCAAGTTCCAATCTCATCTTTTCATATTGTTCCCTTGGAAGCGGTTTGGTCAGAATGTCTGCAACTTGTTCATTAGTATTGACATGCTTTAATACAATATTTTTATGTTCTACGTTATCCTTAAGGAAATGATGTCTAATATGTATATGTTTAGCTCGTGAATGATGCACTGGATCTTTAGATATACATATGGCACTGGTATTATCACAATAAATAGGAATACATTCAACTTTAATACCAAAATCTCTTAGTTGATGTTTTATCCAAAGCATTTGGGAACAGCAAGCTGCTGCTGCTACGTATTCAGCTTCGGCTGTGGATAATGCAACCGTGTTTTGTTTCTTAGAACTCCATGAAACTAAACATGAGCCAAGAAATTGTACCATACCTGACGTGCTTTTTCTATTAACTAGATCACCTGCATAATCTGCATCACTAAAGCCTTTTAAATCATAAACATCACTTTTAGGATAAAATAGGGACAAGTCGTCTGTTCACTTCAAATATCTTAAAATCCGTTTTACTGCTGTGAGATGTGATTCTTTGGGGTTGGACTGAAATCTAGCACATAAACCAACACTAAATGAAATATCGGGTCTACTTGCAGTTAGATATAATAAGGAACCTATCATGCCTCGATACATTGTTTGATCTATGTTAGTTCCTTTTAGGTCTTCATCTAATCTAACATTTGTAGCCATGGGTGTATGGTTGGTTTTAGCGTTGTTTAGCCCATACTTCTTAAGAAGTTCTTTTATGTATTTTTGTTAATGAATAAAAATACCATTTTCAGTTTGTTTAATTTGCAAACCAAGAAAGAAATTTAATTCTCCCATCATGCTCATTTCAAATTCTGTGCCCATAAGGTTGGCAAATTCTTTACATAACAAATCATTGGTTGCACCGAAAATAATATCATCTACATAAATTTGAACAACTAAAATATCATAACCTTTATTCTTAAAGAATAAGGTTTTATCAATTTTTCCTCTTACAAAGTTATTTTGAATCAAAAACTTTGATAGTCTTTCATACCATTGCCTAGGAGCTTGTTTCAAGCCATAAAGAGCTTTATCACGCTTGTAAACATGATCAGGATAAGAGGTGTTCTCAAAACCAGGGGGTTGTTCAACAAAAACTTCTTCATCGAGAAAACCATTTAAGAAAGCACATTTCACATCCATTTGATATAACTTAAAGTTCATAAAAGCAGCAAAAGAAATTAAAATTCTAATAGCCTCTAACCTTGCAACAGGAGCAAATGTCTCAGTGTAATCAATACCTTCTTGTTGATTGTACCCTTTGACCACGAGTCTTGCCTTGTTTCTTACAATTATTCCATGCTCATCTAGCTTATTCCGAAATACCCATTTCAAACCAATTACCTTCTTGCCTTTTGGTTTGGGTTCTAAGTGCCACACTTTATTTCTTTCAAATTCATTTAATTCGTCTTGCATGGCTACTATCCATTCGGAATCCTTTAGAGCTTCTTCATGATTTTTGGGTTTAAGTGATGATAGGAACGCAAAATGTGCACAAAAGTTTCTCAGTTAGGATCTGGTTTGTGTTCCCTTATTCATATCACTTATAATCAGATCAAGAGGATGATAACTTTGGTATTTCCAAGGTTTAGGCACAAATTCTCTGGAGGGAACAGTAGCATGTTCTGATTCAGCATCTTGATTTGCATTTTGTTCAGCTACTGGATCATCTTGGTCATCTGCGGGAACAGCTGGATTGGGAACAGTCCGCTGGTCCTGTTGTGCTGGCAGTTCCTGGATTTGGTCAGTTTCTCCTGCCTCTTCTTGTATTGGCTGTTCACCTGCTGTTCCTAGATCTTGCATTTTAACTCCTTCATCATCATCTTCTAAATTTGCAAGACCTACTTTAATATTATTTGTTTCCTGTTCACTTGTTGAAAAGTTAGTTTCATCAAAAATTATGTGAATAGATTCCTCTACGCACATTGTTCTCTTATTGTAAACTCTGTAAGCTTTGCTATGTGATGAATAACCAAGAAACACTGCTTCATCACTTCTTTCATCAAATTTACCTATATTTCGTTTTCCATTCACATGAACAAAACATTTGCATCCAAACACACGAAAATAGGAAATATTTGGTTTAACACCTTTAAGCAATTCATAGGGTGTTTTAGAAGTGATTGGTCTTATTAATACACGATTCAAAGTATAGCATGCAGTATTGACGGCCTCGGCCCAAAAATTTCTAGGTAGACCACTAGCAATCAACATAGTCCTAGCCATTTCTTCTAGGGTTCTATTTTTCCTTTCTACCACTCCATTTTGTTGTGGTGTTCTAGGAGCGGAAAAATTGTGATTTATACCATGTTCATTACAATAATTCATAAAGTTTGAATTTTCAAATTCTTTGCCATGATCTGATCTTATGTGAACAATTAGATTATTCGTAGATTTTTGTATTTTGTTAACAAAAGAAACAAACTCATCAAAAGCTTCATCTTTGCTTACTAAAAATTGGGTCCAAATAAATCTACTATAGTCATCAACTATGACAAACACATATCTTTTGCCACTACGGCTTTGTGTTCTCATAGGTCCACATAGATCCATATGAATTAATTCTAATGGTCTAGAGGTAGTCACCAGATACTTTGATTTAAAGGATGACCGCACTTGTTTTCCTTTAGCACAAGGATCACAAATTTCATTTTTGAGGAATTTTATTGCTGGTAATCCTCTTACTAGGTCTTTTGATCTTAAAGTGTTAATCAATGAATAGCTAGCATGACCTAGACGCTTGTGCCGAAGCAGTGGGTCTTCTTCTATAACGCTTAAACACATTAGACTGGTTTTGGGAACAGTGTCCAGGTCCACAACATAAGTGTTCCCTTTTCTGATTCCCTCAAGCACAGGGTCTCCTGTGTTGTTCCTAGAAATTATGCATCGTTCAGAAGTAAACTTAACAGAGTTACCTTTGTCACAAAATTGAGAAATACTTAAAAGATTGTGTTTTAAATTCTCGACTAAAAATACATTGTCAATGGCATGGGAACTTGACCTTCCAACCTTTCCTTTGGCGATTATCTCACCCTTCATATTATCACCGAAGGTTACAGTTCCCCCATCATAAGCTTCAAGTGAGAGAAATTTAGATTTGTCACCCATCATGTGCTTGGAACACCCACTGTCGAGATACCATGAGTTGTTCCCCCTCACTTGAACCTACACAACAAATTAAGAGTTAGGTTTAGGAACCCAGTTATCCTTGGGTTCCTTGTCGATTATACATGAATCATATTTCTTGATCCATAACTGTTCGACATGAATTTTATTTGCTATGATATGCTGTTCCCTTTTTACACATTGATTTTTCAGGTGTCCAGTTCTGCCACAAAAGGAACAGATTTTACTACTAGGGAGATCAACATAGACCTTTTTCTTTTTATCACATTTAACATAACCTAAACCTTCTTTATTTTTCGGTTTAGCATTTAGAATCCATTTGGGAACTTTATTGATTTTTTCTTTTCCTTTTAAATTAAGTTGATCTTTTAGATACTTATTTTCCCTTTGACATGATTCTAATTTTAATTTCATTTCTTGAAATTCCGTGCTAAACACATGAGTGGATTTATCATTTTCATACCATTTTAATTCTGGCAATTTGTTTTGATTCTTTTCAATGTTAAGAATGATGAATTCCTGCTTTATTTTCTCCAATTGCTCTTTTAAAATAACATTCTTATCCAACAATTCAAAAAATCTACTTTGCACATCGATCCTAAAAGTTTTTAAGTATGAGATGTGATCTTTACTTAACTTAAGGTCTTTCTCCATTTGGAGACACTTAGCTGTTTTTTCCTCCAACTTCTCTTGTGTTTCCAAAAATAACTTAATTAATTTATCCTTACTTAAACTGAATAGATGTTTAGGAGTAGAACTAGAAGACATTACCTCTCTTTCCTTAGTCTCTTCATGAGATGCAATGAGACACAGATTTGCAGTTTCTTCCTCTACTGAAACTTCAATTTCAGCTTCGCTTTCAGTGTCACCCCAAGCTGCGATCATTGCTTTACGAAAATCTGTTCTGAAGTTTCCCTTCTTTGGCATTCTTCCAGCTTCCCTTGTCTTCCCTTTGCCCTTCTCATTCTTCCATTGAGGGCAATCCTTGATGAAGTGATCAGTACTTCCACATTTGTGGCATTCAAAATTTGTCTTCAAGTAAGTAGTTCCTCTTTCCTTATTATTTCTTTGGTTTCTATATCTGCTGTTCCTGAAGAATTTTTTGAATTTACGTGCCAACATAGCAGCTTCCTCATCACCAGCTTTTGATTCTTCACTATCATCCGCTGCCAGAGCCAGTCCTTTATTTCGGGAACTATCAGCTGTTCCCAAATGCAGTTCGTGTGTCATGAGTGAACCAGCCAGCTCTTCCAAGTTGAACTTGGTGAAATCTTTGGACTCCTGGATGACTGTGACCTTAGCTCTCCAGCGCTCATCTTGTGGAAGACTTCTCAATATTTTCCTGACTTGTTCATCAACGGGAATGATATTACCAAGAGAGACTAATTCGTTCGTGATATTTGTGAACCTGGTGAACATCTCTTGAATGTTCTCCCTAGGTTCCATAACAAACCTTTCATATCTGGACATCAGTAGATCAATCTTGGAGCGCTTCACTTCACTGGTGCCTTCATAGGTAACTTCCAGCAGGTCCCAAATCTGCTTTGCCGTTTTACAACCCATGATACGATTATGTTCATTTGGCCCGAGACCACAGTGAAGTAGCTTGATCGCAAGAGCGTTCATCTCCATCTTTTGAAAGTCTTCTTTTTCATACTCCGTGATTGGTTTTGGAATTGATTCATTATTGGAGTTGATGGTCGTCACTTCGAAATCTCCTATTTCAATTACTCTCCATACCTGGTAATTTTCGGCCTTTATAAAAATTTCCATCCTATTTTTCCAGTAAATATAGAATTTCCCGTCGAACAAAGGTGGCCTTTGCGTAGAGTACCCTTCTTCCATGCGTTCGTTCATCTTCAACATCTTGCCAGGGAACATGATACTGCTCTCAGGGTTTTCTGATTAAATGAGGAACAGGGCTCTGATACCAATTGTTGAAATACACGAAGATGGTCGAATGCAACAAGAGGGGGGTGAATTGTTGTGTATCTAACTTTACTTCGTTTTTCTTCTAATTTGCGGAATTTTAACAAACAAAATAAAGTTTAAACGTAAAAAGCAAAAGATAAAAAGGAGACAAAGATTTTACGTGGAAACCTTCTTGGCCTAATAAGAAGGAAAAACCACGACCCCCCGGGATTTCAAAATTCTCACTATGTTTTAGGCAATCAATTACAATTACATAAAACAAATATGCTTCACTTGAAGCTTCTCTACTCTAGACCTAATTCTCTTTCTCAATTCTCCCTTTCTCTTTCTCTATTCTCACGATTCTCTTTTTTATTCCCTTAGACTTCTCATGAGTCTAATTACAACAAAAACACTCAATTACCCTTACAAGGCCAATTCTTAAGAAGATTAAAATTAAGTAGTTACTCAAGAAAAATATAATGAATTAATTGGCATTAAAATAACTTTGAATATTTTTCTTAATTGATCTTCCTTAATGGACACTCTTAATGCCTACTTCGCTTGAGCGTATCTTCCCTTGTTTATAAAGGGAACAGCCATCAGTGCACTCAACCCACGATTTCCATGTACTGCACTCACCCCATGACTTCCATTTACTTATTTGCTCCCAAAGAAAATTGAAAAGTTATTGAAAGTAGAGGTGGAAAATGACTACGGTTCTCTTGTACGGTTAATAGTACATGAGTCACTAGGAAGATCCTAATTTATAGAAGACTTGTTCAAAGTAGAGAATAAATCTCTTGGGTGTCCGAATTTATAGGAGACTAATTCAAAGTGAGGAATAAGTCTTCTCCATATTTTTAGGCGTTTAAAAAAAAACTTTTTGCCAATTAATAAATTAATTAAATTAAGCAACTAATTAAACTTTTAACCTTTTACATTAACTAAAAACAGAAAACGTAATTTTCGTAACTTCCAGTCAATGTCTTCTTCAGACATGTATCGTGGGGAACAGTACACTGTCTCCATCTACAACTTTCGTCAGGACTTTAACTCTAGGAACAGTAAACTGACTTCTAAAGCAATTGTCCAACTTCTTGGATATTTGAGACATGTACAACTTCCACGAACCAAGTCATAGGCTTCATTAACGATTAACAAAATCGGATATTCATCTACAAAACAATCTCTAAAATATGTTTGTTTATTTAAAAGTGAAGTCATCATCAAAACCTTAAGAGCCAACAAAGTATATTGTAAGTAGACATTAAAGATATTGTAAATGCACATTAAGGATATGGTAAGTAGACTAGTAGGTTAAGTTTCTTGATAGACATTAAAAATATTATAAGTAAGCTAAATAAACATTAAATATACTATAAATAGACATTAAAATTTAATAAACTGGGCCTAAAACAATCTCTCATTAAAAAAAAAGTATACGATGAAATCGGCCGTTAAAACTCGGTATCCCAAATACGGAGACCCTTATGAACACCCTCTCAAATCATCCTTATTCTAAGGTTCGTTTGGTTTATCCCCAATTCAATTAGGTTTGAAAACGTACTTTTTCAGTTTTCTGTTCCCAAAAGGTCCGAAAAATCTACAACTTCCTGAGTTTCAATAACAAAAAAAAAAAAAAAAGAATACTGGTAAATACTTTTCTCTACTTTCTTGAATTTCCTTTTCCGTGATCTATTTTTGGTGCGACACTCGATTATTTCTTTCTTGTTGTACTAATTAACTGCATATTAGTGATTACTTTTCACTATTTGAAGCTGTATGAACCCTAAATATGTTGAAATTTTGGATTTTTAGGTTTTACAGGAATTCAAAACAATGGGTGGAGAAAGAGGAGTTCATCCAGATTGTAGAAATGCATCAAACCCCTATCATGAGTGCGTTGATTTTTGCTTCAGGGTCATTGCCGAAGCAAAAGCTCGATCTGCCCAAAACAATAAAGGTGATTTTTTTTCTTTGGTTATCATTTTTTTCATGTCATAACCTATTCTAGGTGATGAACTTTAGTTATATTTGATGATAATGAGAAAATTGAATCTCGTTTTGTTCTTTATTATTTTGTTCTTTGTTTTGGTGGATATATGCATTGAGTTTATGCTTAACTCAGATATTAGAGTGTGTTTCTGTGTTTCTTAGAGAAGAGTGCTTGGAGGAGTGTGAGGAGTAGTTTGGATGTTGTTGTCTTAAGACTTCTGTTCTGACGAAGTTGCAGATACAAGCAATGTGCTCGAATGAGCAATTGGTCCATTGATGGGCATTAGCTCATCCTATGTTTTCCTGGGACGAGCATCGTTGTTGCTCAGGTGTGCATAAGTTTAGTTTGAGAGTAGAGAGCTGGTGTGGGCCTTCCTTCGGGCTGGCAAACTGAAGCATATGAGGGAATGACTATGTGCTTATGATTGTTTTGAGATTCTTGTTATGAAAGAGATTAGGGGGATTGAATTTTATGTCATATTGTTGATTAACAATCTAGAAAGTAAAATTGTGTTGTAACTTTGAACATTAAGAAAGTAATTGTGATGTTGGAAACTAGAGATATGTGATTCGTGTTATCATTGATTAGTTAAGTCATACTATCATTTTAATTGAGGCTAAGCAAGCTTAAGAATGTTTTACAAATCTTGGGTTGGTCAACTAAAAATAAAGTTCTTATCTTATGAAAAATGTGTGTGGTGGTACTCTTGAATGGAAACCCATATTGAGTGGATGAAGAAAAGAAGTGTCTTGAAGATTTTAGAAACACGTATTATCTTTATTTAAGATGCTCAATAATCATTATACATTAATAAAAATTTCTAGGTGTATGATTCCAAATTCTAATCTATAGTGGTAGATATGAAGCTTTATTTTTTTAATAGTATATGTGATAAGTAAATTAAGAGTGTGTTTAAATGAACATGAGGCTAATTGAATAAAGAGTTGCTTTGTGGACGTTCATGGGGGATACATTGAGAACGGGAAGTGTAATCCTTTGTTTCTTGTAGTTTCAAGTTTCACTTAGCGTGAACATTTTCTAGTTGTAGATTATAAATGGAAACAAATGATTTTTAATTATCTGAAGTTTATGAAAATTAACCAGGGGACTACTTTGGTAACTTAAACAAACTCTTTCCACTAATTTCTATCTTCACACCTTTCCATTGATCTTAGTTTGTTTTGAGCTTCTCACTTTTGTTGAACTACTCTAGTATTTTACGAGTATGAAAGAGATTTTGTGGATTGAATTTATACCAATTGCTCCAACAATGTAGAATAAAACTCATGAACCATACTATTAAGTTATGGGAAATAGTTTTAAAAATTTGTGTGAGATGTATCAGCATATCAAAGACACCAATTTGAATTTATGTTTGAGGGATCTACTATGACGATAATTCGTGTTACAAGACAGATGATGGAGTACTATAGAGTATAGAGATAGAAAAGAAGACAAGCGTATGTTTTTTATTGACTTGTAAAATATATAACATAAGGTACCTAGAGAACTACTTTGGTGGGCAATAACGAAGAGGGATATTCTCAAGAATTACATTAATATAGTGCATGATATGTATGGATAAGTGAGACAAATGTTAAGACATGTGGAGGGACAACAAAGGATTTTCCAATCACATGTGAAGAGACAAATGTTAGGACATACTAAGTTAGAACGTGGAGATAAGAGTTGAAGTCATGAGAGTTTAAATAAGTTAGAGGAAGACATAGTACATGAAGTGTAACTTGAGCACCAATGATGGAGTGGCCACTTAGGGATTTAAAAAAAAGGGTAAGAAACACAGAACATGACGTGGAGGACCAACATTGAAAAGAATCTGACTTATAGGTGGAGATGATAGAAAATCAAAATGAATGGAGAAGGAGAATCCATGTGGAATTGTGGATGACTACTAAAAATGATATATTGGTTTAGTAGTCTACTTTTAGCCCCAATTTTTTGGGATTAAGGCTTTAATATTATTTTTATTATTAATTAAACATCAAATAATTGTGATGTAAATTTGAACATTAATGAAATAATTTTGATTATCTCCTCTTCACAATCACTCTACTTACGAATATATAATTATTGCCCTTGAAAGATCAATCCCCGCAAGGTGGACTAACTTCTTTATTGATCACAATTGCAAGTTTGCTTTAAGACCATTCAAAACACCCTGTTCTGCACAAGCATTTCGGTGTTGATCATCTATAGAGGTCGTAGACTAATCCCACAAGCCTTTTTAAGTGCACCGTCCTCTTTTGTACATAACTTGAGAACTTTCCAGCCAATAGTATCTTTTCAAAAAAAAAAATGCACTTTAATGGAATACATAGTACTATAAACCATTTACGCTCTATTTGATTGTTGGTACTGAATGGTGGTATTAGGACGCAATCCACAGAGACACACTTACCTATGAAGTTTCTTTAGTTGTATGCATAGTTCATTTTCATGAAATGTACAATATCATTTCTATGGTGATGAAACTCTAATAATAATTTTTTTTTATTGTTCTCTATGTTTATTATTACCTAATGCCACATCTCCAGATGAAAATGAATTGGAAAGAATTTTTGAAGAAATGAGATTACTGAAGTTGAAAACATAACCATTAACTTATCAAGAGATTTTCTTAGCAAAAGTACACTAAATTTTTATTATTATTTCCAACATTTACTACCTACAATCAAATGGTTCATTCAATATTTTTTCTCTCAATATCATTCTTAGTTTTAAAAAAGAGCTTTAAGAAATATCACTTAGTCTGAGCTCAACAATATATACAAGGCGTAAACTACTTGTTTTTTAATGGAAGAATGTGTTTTTTAGTAATTTGTCATATGACACTTGGACAAAATAGTTGTCTTCACTGAAGAGAGAAGGAAATGAAGAAGGCATTACTCTTATTTATGAAGTGAGACAAATCAAGGGGTAAAACAATTATTTGTTTACAGTTTTACAACTTTGTAGAACTCTCTCCCTAGGCCTCCACACGACTGAGTACAACTTGTGTGTTTTTTATTTCTTTTTCGATCCAATTTCTTGTGGACTTTTCATTTTTTATTGTTGTTTTAGATTTTTCATCTTCTTTCTTGTTTTCTTATGATTTCTTTGATTTTCTATGTTCTAGTTTTTCTTCTTTTTTTTTTTCATTTTCGTTTCTTCAATAATTTTCCTTTTGACATTTGTTAGTTTTTTTATTTTCTTTAATTACCTTCTTGTCATATCTCTTATATAGTTTAGGTTTTTTTAACTTCTATTTCATTATTGTTTTTTTTTTTGTTTTCTCTATCTTCTATTTAGAACTATTTGATAAACTGCTATAAAATGTAGATTCAAGTACCTTTTGTGCTATTTTGCATTGTATTAGTCAATTAGCGCAATGATATTGGATGTCTTAGATCTTTAATGCAATTATAATATGAATATCATATTACGTTAAGTATCAATCATCAAATATGTTTAAGATTTGTTTTCTAAGCTTTTGAGCCAAAAGGTGCATTTTACCTACGAAAATCTCGTGCTTTCGCCTTGTGCCTAGGCTCTATGTGCCTTGTCCCCGTTAAAACTAAGATCTCATGTCAACTCAAAGTATCACGTCAACACTACTACATGAGATAGAGTGTTGAGCTTTTTGCAGAGATTACTGTAGAAGATAAGGGTAGCTGAGATACGTATGTTAAGACTGATTAATAGACATACCCAATAGAATATAACTTGAAATGAAGACATAAGAAAGGTCTTAGACTTGCAAATATTGAAAACAAAATGAGCAATATTGCTTATGTTGGTTTGGTTGTGTGAAGCCAAAAAATATATCTTTTAGAGAAATGGGAGGTTAGAACTTTAAGGACCTTAAATGAAGAAGAGGTAGGTTCATACTGACATGAGCAATAGTATAAGAAATTGTTAATAATTATGTAGAGTGATGACCTAGTTACTCTATCCAACGTGTCCATTTTTATATGCCAAGGTGCTGCCTTCAAGCATATCATTCTTGTGCCTTGAATCACTTATTTGTGTTGAAAGTGACTTCTTCATCACTTCCAATTTCGGCCAATTACCTTGATGTCTAAAGCACATTTGACATGCAAAAGATTCTTATCAGCATATAGAAGGCATAGTACAATAATACTGTTTCGGTAATGGTCGTGAAACAAATCTCGCGGTCATTGAACTGGTAATGTTTATTTTACTCATGAACTCACTAGGTTGTACTAACATTAAAGGCTGTAAGGCTGTCTAATTTTTAATTCATTTGCCTTTTTTTGCTAGTATAACTCTCTTAAGTTCACTAGTTTTTGTCCCCTTCCTTTCCCCTCTTTCAAAAAATGCCTTGAGTTGCATCTTGTTGATTGGATGTAGTTACTCTAGCATATTTAGGTTGAAGAAGCTGGGTGGTAAGGTATTGCATCTTTATTGCTCACATTTCTGATTTTGTTATTGGATGGTTATAGAGGTTAGTGGAGTGGATGGGAGTCAAACCAAGGTTGATGCAGCTTCTCCTGATAACATCAAAGATTCAGTCAAGGGTGAATCAGGAAATAGAAAAGATCATGAAGATGCTGATGATCATCCAACTGAAGTTACCTCAGAAGTCGACTTGTCTAATCTTACAGGGAGACAAAGGAAGCTGTTTGAATTAAGACTTAAGATGGTGAGCATGCAGGAATTCTGAAGTTTGAGAGCCTCTTGGCATATGTTGGCTGATACATATCTACTTTTTGATATTTCGGCCATTTGCTTTTATCGTTTCATGCAACTTTATTGCATTTTGTGCAGAATGCGGCCAAAAAAGCCAATCAAACAGCTATGGTGGCAGAGCAAAAAAGAATGGAACCTCCTACTGAATCGAGGGGTGTTTCTAAAGAAAAATGGCTGGAAGAAAGAAAGAAGAAGGTTGGCAGACTTCTTGATGCTAATGGTTTGGACATGACAAAGGCATACATGTTGGATACACAGGAGGCAGCTGAAGCAAAATATAAAAAGTGGGAGAAAGATCCAGCTCCTGCCGGCTGGGATGGTATGTTCTGGGTTACTAATTCATTTGCTTTGATCCCACATTCCCAATGCTGTAACTAAACTACTTCAAAAGTAGAATGGTTGGAAAAATCGGCTTCCTACTGAGTTTGTGTTGTTTTGTAATAATGAGGATTTGATCTTGGGATTAAGTTCAATTTTGGGAATTAAGTTGGTGTTAAATAGAGAAAATAACGACTTTCATTTGTTTTTCCTTTACAAAATCCATTCTTTTATCGCCTATGTAACTAATGGTTAGTAGGCTGTATAATGAGTGGAATCGCATTTACATGGAGACCAAAACATGCTTTCTGTACCAAAATTGTGTTGTGCTAAATTCCTTGCCATTAATATGTGATTTACTGCCAAATGACTGCTTTTGTTTCGCTGTTGTAAGGAACACTAAAGCATATGTATTCATGCAGATTATTAATAAATGGAGTTATTTGTACTGCAGTGTTTCTGTATGAAATATCAAGTTTGTTCACTGCATGAGTGAATTATATGTTTTGTCAATAGCTTACAGATAAACAGTGACCTTCTTAGTTAACTTTACAAATTTATTATATTGCTATTTGGTGTAGGTTAAAAGCCTTCAGCAAATGTTTATGTTGGATTCTTGCAAAGAATTATTCATGTTGGGGACTGGGGAGGTTGTTTCGTGATATTTGCTTATCCTTGACATTACTGTTTCAAGAAAATGCAGTAGTATTAGTTGTGTCTGTTTTTTATTTTATTGAATTTTGTATCATACTTTGTTGAGTTACGGGAACCGTGTCCTGACCATATTTGAGGTTGATTATATTGACTTCTTGGATCAATGCTTTTACAATGGGATTTGAATACTTGTGATGGGATTTTATTTGACTTGGTTTTCTAACTCATGACTTATTGATGCAGTTTTTAATCAAAAAACATTATACAACGCATACAAAAAGCGCACAAAAAATATAGATATTGACCTTGAAGAATACAACAAAATGAAAGAAGAGGACCCTGAGTTCTACCGAGAGGCTTCCAGCCTCCAATATGGGAAGGTATGTATTGTGTACTTTTGTTGGCACAATCATTGTGTTTCTTGATGATCAGAGATTAATGAAGCTGTTGCTTCGTATTCATGATATTTTGTTTCTCTTTTGTTATGCAGGCTCCAAATATTTCTGAAGACAAAATTGATAGAATGATTAAGGAGCTCAAAGATAGAGATGAGAAGCGTAGAGCTTTCAGTCGGAGGAGGAAATTCCGTGAAGAAAAGGATATTGACTCTATCAATGATCGTAACGAGCACTTCAACAAGAAAATTGAACGGGCATTTGGGAAATATACCCTGGAGATCAAGAACAATCTGGAAAGGGGAACTGCTTTGCCCGACTAAGGTAGCACGCAATTTATGTTCAAGAAATCAAATTTTGCGGCTGTTTACTTTTCTATTACTCCTATCATTTTTGGAATTAATATCCACTTGTAGAAAGTGATTTTTTGAGGGTAAATTTTATAGAACAATTGAATATTCAAAAAATTCCTGAACTTTTGTTTGGGAGGACGGACAGTAGAAAAATCAAGATTGATTGGCTGAGATGCACGTCTGTTAGGATCGAGTATACTACAGTTAGTCTTCATATTATTTGCTTGCTTTTTCCAAATAGTGATATCCTATCTGCTACTGGATGAAGTACACAGGACTCTGTGCTAGTGATGATGCACTAATTGGAAATGATCATGTAGACCAAATACCCTAGTTAATTGGCAGTTGTAATTCTAATTTGAAATTGTCATTTTCTATGCTCGAAGTGTTTCGTGGATATCTGATTGAGAAGCAATTTGGTTTAACTTTCTTTATGAATCCTGTTCCTTCAAAACCTTGTAACGAATTTGGATCTAAAACATACAAAAATCAACCGATATAATGTAGAATAAGTTCAGCTATGGGATCCATCATAAAAGTGAAGGAGTTCAATGGTACTAAGATGAGATACGTAAACACAATGCTTCTTTAGTCATTCTAGGAATACAGTTTTAAGAGGGTAACATGTTGAATAAGGTGCAGGACATGTATGTGTGGTGGCTGTCGTTTAGATTTTTTTTTATTGAACTTTCCTTTTAAGGGTTTTGGGTGGAGAAACCCAGTACTTTCCATTATGCAAAATTGATTTTATCCAAAACTTGTAGCCTCAATTATGGAGATGATTATCTCTTTTGTTTGATTCTTCTGATGATTCTCTTGATTGTCAGCAGGTTAATCACCCAATTGCCAGAATCTGGACTATTTGGTTATGGACAAGGGTGTAATGCCGTGTCAGCCTTCTTTTCGGAAGAGTCGCCTTGGTAAGAATCTTCATGAGGGACCAACTTTCTGGAATTGTGGCTGTTCTGTTGTACAGAATTTGTTGGCATGTAAGATTACAAATTCCAATTTGAGCTTCTCAAATCTGTTTGCTTTTGTACTTATTAAAGAGCCCTATTTCCTATTGCTGCGCCCTTAAGAGTTAAGGTTATATCAGCTGTACTATTGTAAGGCACTTCAGTTTTTTTACTAGAGTAAGCTGTTCGTCGAATTAAGGCCTTTTGTGCCTAATATACTTGTATGTTTGTTTATTATCGAAATAGTTAAACCGTTATGGAGAAAATGTTGATAATAAGCTAATCATTCTGTAGGATCAAGTTTGAGCTAGGTTGGGCTTTTTGGTTATAGTTAGTTAATTAGTTCTAATGTCCGTAATTGATTAAGCCTATGGGGATTTAGTTAGTGTCCGTAATTGAAGCAATATGGCAATTATGGCCTATGGGGATTTAGAGCGTTTTCGATGATTAAGCCTTTTATGGAGCAAACATTGTCCTATTTTCGTGGTTGCATACTTTGCTTGTTAAGATCCGTCTTTGCCGTTGATGCAGCTAGATTATGGATGATTGGATGTACTCTAGGGCCAGGCACATAACTCTCCTCTTATGTTTTAAGTGGCTATTTGATGTCTCCATTAGTATATTATGTTAAAGTGCTTTGAGGCCATTTATGGAAAACGGAGAAAGTAATCTGGAGTGAGATGGATGTTACAATGGAAAACCTATCTTATCTTTTGTATTTCTTCCTTTTTTTTTTCTTGATAAAAACATGTTTTTTTGTCTCTAAAAATCATAAGGTACCGGTTACATACTTATAAATTATAATCCCTTTGTCGCTTTAGTTATATGCATTATGTGTCAAATTTGAAAGGATAGAGGAGTCTTTTAAAAAACACAAATTCTTATGAGACGGTTTCTTTGAGAGATTATTTTTAATTGGGCCAGCTCATTATATGTTTTTAAAAATATTCTAAATATGCATTAAGAATGATATAAGCAGACAATTAAGATATTAAAAGTAGGCCTTAAGAATATGATAAGCAAGCATTAAATATAATATAAGTAGGCATCAAGAATACAATAAATAGATATTAATTTTTAATAGGCTGAGCTTGAAATACGTCTCTCAAAGAGACAGTCTTTCAAAAGACTAGCTGAAAAACAAATGGGGGTACAAACTTATGACTATCGCCGGATATCAATTATCTTTTCCCATGTTCATTGTTCTTAAAAACAGTCTTACCCTTGATCTTGCCTTCAAAGCTCTCGTGCCATATAAAAACCAAAGCGTTAGAAATGAATATTCCTCATGAGTCATGATTGTTAGTGTGTTGGTTGTATAGGGAACCGAAATAAAGCCAACCTTGAGGTGCTCACGACCACTTTAACTACTAAAACTATACTTCAAGTTGAAACTGTATGGAACATTCTATCGTATCAGGCTCGATTTGGTGTAATGTCAAGAATGAGAGGAACAAAATTGAATTTAACGTTTACTCTTTCCGTTCTATTAAAATTGCATTATTTTCTTTCAAAGGCTCTTATATAGATTTGCGTAATATTGCAATCTCATTGTGACAATATAGTAATTAACAACATGGATTTTTTTGAATAAGCCAATTCATTTAGTCTAACAAGTAAGTAAAATTATGGAACTTAATTAAGTATGTTGCTCAACATAATAAGTATACTCCAAATATGTTAAAATCATCACAAGTATTAGTCTAACAACTCTAACTTGGAAAAATTAAGTTCATGTTAGAAATCCAAAATTATTATTGATTTTTGGATGAATGCAATATGTTTAGTTGAAGAGTTGGAATTGAGACTTGAAGGGCAAGGACCCGAAGTTAGAACCGCTTCTAAGAACGCGTAGGAGCTTACGGAATAGTTATATAGGCTTGGAGTCGAGGTATGTCACATGGGGTGATTTTTAAAGGATTTAAGAACAAGTTGGGAAAGTTTGTGTATAAACTTTTTTTTTAAAAAAAAAATAAAATTCCCAAAGAGAAGTTCTTAAATCTTGAAAAATGATGTCAAAATGATAAATTTGAGTATGGAATAATTTATTACATGTATTATTATTGTGGGCATCATGCAGATTGATTTTATAAATTATTGTATGTTTAAAGGCATGTTTAACACTACTTTGTAAAAGTTATTGTGATGGAAATGATTATATGAATTTGAAAATATTTGAAATTCATTTTAAAAGAAATTTTCAGTAGCTATATGTTAAGAAAATTTCTTGGATACTTTTTGTTGAGATTATTCGTTAAATTGATATTTTAATGGATTTTAAAGTGTTAAATACTCTTATTATAAAACATGGTATTAGATGAACTCTTCATCATCAAAAACAATAAGATTTGGCCAGAATATATTTAGTTTGGAATTTTTTTTTCTATTATTTTTGAATAATCGTTAAATTGTTTAACGATAAATTGTAAAATGGTAAAATATAAAATAATTACCAAAAAAAGACATATGGACTTGAAATTTTTATCACATACTCATATGGACAGTAGGTAAAATTGGTAAAACTTTGGGAATGTTTCGTTGACATTTAAGGACCTTAATAATTTTTACTCGGTTATTAATAATCGGTAAGTTTGAAAACGGTAAAATATAAAATAAATACTAAATGACGTCTTTTGGACATGAAAATTTTATGAGACACTTATATAAACAGTAGATACATGTTCAAAAATTTATATGGATTTTCGTGACCATATATGGACTTAAATAAATTTTATTCGGTTTATTGGTAAAATAACGATATTAATTATTAAAAATAGCCCACATGATTTTTAAATGGTTATTTAAAATTTTGTACCCCTTAAAATAGCTTTTGAAATATTATATAATTTTTATAATATTTTATTCGGACTCAAATAATTTTAAACCTATTTTATTCTATTTATCGATAAAATATTTGTACAAAATAATAAAACATCATACATGAGTTTTATAAGTTCAAATAGCCTAATAAACATATTATATGACTTCTGGAACTTTGGTATAATTTTATATAATAAATTATTAATTATTTACTAATTTATCAAATTAATAGACAATGTTTATTTATTAAAAAGTGTAATATTGTTAATTAAATTTGGGTAAAAATAGACCTATATAAAAAAATTTATAATTATATTAATAACCTACTGCCGCATAGTATAAATTAAGTTTAAATTAGATGGTTTATAAATTTTACGGATTTAAGACACCATTTAAATAACGGTAAATACCCAAATTGTCGAAAGTAATTGTAAGATCGTTATAAATTCGTTTAACCAATTATAATCTGATGGGACAACCTTAAATTCATTTTAAATAAGGTATTATAATGACTTGATTAATTTGGGCCTTGTTGGAGAATTAATATTTACTTTGTAAATCAATTATCGATTTTATTACCGACAAAACTATCTCGTATTTAAGAAAATAGTGTTTTATGAAATCTTCTGTTGTAATGATTTTATAGACTTATGAATCATATTCTAGTTGTTTTGAATGAATTTCAAAACCCTTTAAAGTTATATTTACTTTAAGAAGGATTGAAACGAAACATTTTAGTGGTTTCCTTAAAAAAACATTGTATTGAACTTTAATTACTTTTTGTTACGATGCATTTCCATACATGCTAGTGATGCCCCAATATAATACAAAGGTTATGTTTAATGATATGATTATGCTAAGCATGTTTTACCCATGTGGGAAATATTATGAGTTGATTTTGCTAAGTCGCAAATAAAGTATGTTTTGCTATGTGCAAATAAAAGATGTTTATCATATTGAAAAAGTGGATACTTTTGACTTTCAAATGCTATTAAAATTACAAGATATATATTATGTACAAAAAAATGTTTTAGCCTAAATGGCGGGTACATATGCCACAGCAAATGTTGTGTGCATGATTAAACGGCTCACCAATGCTGAGCGCGTATTGTTCACAATACCATTGTGTTACACTTGCCGGACATGTCGCGGACGGTAGACCGACTACCAAACGAGTCACAGGATGACTCACAGAGTACCCATGTAAACTTATGATATGAGTTTGAAATTGATTTGGATCCATTGAGATCTTATGATTTATGATGAAAAATGAGAATTTGAAATGACTATAGAGCCATTGAACTGGATTTGAATCATAATATGATTTATCAAATGAAAAAGCATATTTCAAAATGAATTTACTCAAAAAAAAAAGGGTTTCAACTTGTTTGACGGACACCAGTGTGTTTATACTCAGCATTTTTGCTGATACTATGCTTTGTATGTTTTTCCAATGGTTTTGTTTTTAGAGTAAAACCCTATGGCACCTCGACGGAGAATGGATATGCGAGCGGAAGATGAACCTAAGTTGGAGTATGACTCCCCTTTTGTTTAGATCTCGTTATTTTATTTGAGAGACTATTAGTTTAGATTTAGACTAATTTAAGGATGTAATTTGAACTTTGGACTTATTTCGATTTGGTTGTAATTTTCCTATATTTTGGACAGTTAAGACTTCCGTTATATTGCTTGGATATTGGTTTGACCTTTAAGTAACCCTTTAATTGTGTTGGCAAAAGTAAGCTTCCGCTTGATTAATACTAAATTCCAGTTAGTGTTTGCCTTCATAATTCAAGGCGGTTACATATTAGCAACGTTGTTAGAATTTCAATCAAATCCAAAACCACACAATCGATGCAGATTATTGGTAGGATTGTAACTTTGAAATCCGAATTATATTATGAATTTAACACAATTCTACAATCCAACAGTTTGATCCTACAAGGGTAACTTCAACCACAAAAGTTTTTTTTATAATCTAGATTTCATTTACATATAAAAATATGTTAAAAGTATTTGATCAATATAGTTATATAGTTCATATATTTATTTATTTGCAATTTAAAAACGATTATTAAAAGCATTTATTTTCATAACTTAATTTATGAAGTCGGTTAAATTTTTATTTACATTATAAAATTCAAACATGAACAAATATCAAATATTTTCATTAACAATTTACTTATACAATTAACTCAATTATCAATAAAAATAATTAATGTTACCACATACTCATCTGTCCCCTTAAATTTGCTATTAAAAAGATGAGCATAAATATTTAATAGTAGTCCAATTAATGGAGAATAAAACTTATTTTAGAAATTAAAATTTCACAAACTTTCTTTTAAGAATTTTAAACAAAATCATTTTATTAATTTTTCTCAATCTAAACTTATGCCCTTTTAGATTGCCCTAAACTACTTTTCTTTACTTACTAAAACACTTGTTTTTGGAGGTTTTATTAAAACAGAGAATAAAAACTTAATCTATGGCTATTCAGCTCTTTGTGCTTTTATCACAGCTTCCAACAAAATGCTGTAAAATACTTGGAAGTTGGAATATATGGTTGGTATTTGGTAAAAACTAAAGAGAGTACGCTATGAAAGAAGGGTCCCTCTCTTTAAAACCACCTGTGTAACTGAGTTCCACGTAATCTAAGTCATTCTGTGAAGATCAAAATATATTTTCTCCAATTACTTGTAACAGATAATATTTAGGGCCTTACTAAATTTCATTGCGCTTTTTATTTTATCGCCACCTCTCTTCATAATGAAATTACGAGTTTGCCCTTAGAGTTTTTAAAATTATAAAAATGTCATTGTACTTAAAACATGTTTTATAATTGTAAATCACACTTAAGAACACTATTATCACTTAATAACAATATTATCGAAACTTTATATATATTGAATTTTCAGAGACATTCTTGTAGTATATACGAATTCAAATACGGTACTATCTCTCTAAAACTCTCTAAACACACTACGTTCAGTTGAATAAGCTAGAACTGTACATCGAACGACAATGGCATACGAAAACGAGCATGATAACGATTCGGTAAGTAATTAATCGATTCGAAATTTAAAAAAAAAATTAATATTTGAACCAGTCGCACAAAAAGTGCGACTGCCCCTAGGCTGAGTTGCACTTTTTGTGCGACTGGTTCAAATTAATATTTTTTTTTTTTGAATTTCGAACTATTAAATTTATTTCGTGTAATTAATATATTTTTGAAGTAGTTATTTAATAAATGTTATGATAAATTAATTTATTTTAAGGCAAAATGTTAAAAAACTACCTAACATAAACCCCATTTTGCAAATAACTACCTTAAATAAAAAGTTTTGCAAAAAACTACCTTACATAGTCCATTTTTTTGCAAAAGAGTACCTTGTAACGGATTTAGGCGTTTGACCGTCAGATTTAACCTTTGACTAGCACGTGCCAGGCACGTGGTCCCTTTAGTTAACCTAAATCGTCTTCTTTTCAATTCACAGCCTTCCATTCAATTCCATTCTTGCTTTCTCCCATTTGCAGCGAAAAACCCTAATACTTCTTCTCTTGCGTCTTTCTTTCATTGTCGTTGGCATTCGAATCCCTAAAACCTTAAAAGATCATCGTTTTCTTCCAATTAATCAGTTATGTCTTCTTGTTCTTCAAGCGAAAATTCTTCAATTGAAAAATGTGGGTGTGGAGTTCCCTTTGCAAGGAGGGTTTCATGGACGAAGGAAAATCCTGGAAGAAGGTTTAATACTTGCGTTTTTTATGATCCTGATACAAAATCGAGGGGTTGCAAAAAGTTTAAATGGGTTGATGAACCTGAAATGGCTGTTTGGCAAAGAAAACTCACTAACAAGCTTGTGGAGGAAAAGCGACAATTGGCAACCGAAATCAAGATTTTGACATCAAGGATATCTTGCTTGGAACATGAAAAGGAACAAGCTTTTTTCAGAAATTAAAATGATTAAGAAGAAATGGATGAATGAGAGGGAGCATTACAGTCAGATTAGAAGCTTTGTTTTAGGGTTTTTGTTTTGTTTTCTGTTGGCTTTTCTTGTATTAATCAAGGGTGCTAATTGAAGTTTAGCACCTAGTTAAGCATAATTGTAAGATTGATTTGGATATTGTAACATGATGATTCTGAATGAATGAATGAACTTCTTATTTTTTCCATTAAATTTTCTTTGCAGGTATTGTTCTGTGCTTCCTGTGTATGATGTGTTTGGTGTGTATGATTTTGTGTTTGATGTGATGCTGCGTATGTTTGCTGTGTTTGCAATGATGAACTGATTGTTTGCAGTTAGATGGCTCACTTGCATACTCACTTGCATACAGCATACAACAAGTAACACTGATGAACTGATTTGCTGCATACAGTAATCAACACTTGCATACATACAGCAATTTCAGTTCATTGAACTCATTTCCTGCATACTCAAAAGTGTATGAAAATTGAGTGTCAACACTAAACAATACAGATGGTTTCAATATTGATTGTTTGCTGTGTTTGTAACATTGATTTTCAACATTGATTGTTTGCAGTTAGATGGCTCACTTGCATACTCACTTGCATACAGCATACAACAAGTAACACTTATGAACTGATTCATACAACATACTCACTTGCATACAGCATACAGTACATACTAAGGAATTGATTCATACACAAATCTCAGTTCAGTCTGAGTTATTTAATTGAACTGATTCATACTGATTTGCTATTAGTACAACTTCAAACACATAGTACAACTGATCAGTACATGCACATATTGCACATATTGCTGCACACAATGCACAAGATATTGATTCAAACAAATAGTACTACTGATGCAATAACTGACTTGCTGCATACTCAACTTCAATGGGAAAAACTGATTCAAACACAATGCATACATATTGCTGTATTAGTCAAGGCTCACTTGCACACAATGCACAGTACATGCAGAACACAATGCACAGTTCAATTCTTGATTCAAACACATTGCTGCACATATTGCTGTATTAGTCAAGGCTCACTGATCAGGGTACAGCAACATATTGCACAATGCACATTGCTGTGTTAGTCAAACACATTCAAACACATATTGCTGTATTAGTCAAACACATTCAAACACATATTGCTGTATTAGTCAAACACATTCAAACACAACGCACAGTACAGCAACAACCTTAAAACAGTACAGCACACAATGCACAAGATATTGATCAGGGTACAGCAACAATTACTGATTCAATTACTAATTCAAAGCACAACATTCTGAGTTCATTTGCTACACTAGTTCATTTGCTAAACAGGGTACAACAACATTACATTCTTATTTCAACATAGTACATTTGCTAAAATACAGCAACTTTATTCTAAGTCTATATTTGACTATTTTGATCCATTAGACATGAAGCAGATGCAGCATTTTGCGTTTGTTGTTGACCACTGGAGCTAGATTGTTGAGTAGATTATTGAGTAGATTGTTGAGTAGAAGACGATCCCATTTTAGGCCTTCCACCTTTTGACTGGGTCTTTGTTGGTGGTGGTTTAGGTGGATTCTTGCAGCCCTTTTTATAGTGACCTAGGTCACCGCAATTACCACATCTCTGTTGCTTGAATTCTTTAACAGCCTTCTTACCTCCTTTACCTTCACCAACTTCCTTCTTTCTCTTCCTCTTGTTAGGCCTTCCAGGCATCTTTCGATATGGTGGAGGAAGTGGTTTGGCTAAAGTGGTTGTTGGCCATATTTTGTGTCCTGGCATACCATAAAACTTTGGACTATACGTTTTTCGATACGTTTCTATGAGATACGCTTCGTGGACAAAGTCGTTGACATCTAATTTTCTAAGAACAATACAAGCAACGGCATGTTTGCAAGGAATCCCTATTAGGTCCCAACTTCCACAATGGCAAGTTTTGTTGGCCAAGTTTACAACGTAAGAGTCGTCAATATCATCCACCTCAAACTCATACACATCCACTGGGATTACCCTTAAACCGTATATTTCTTTTGCATGTTTTTCAATCATTTTGGTGATAGCTGGCATCAACACACCTTCAAAGTTACTAAGCCCTTCCCTTTTGGCTGCGCTTCGTTGCATTACATATCTCCTAATCCACTCCATTAGAGAAATTATAGGCTTCCCCCTTGCTTCTACTAATACATTGTTGAATGCCTCACAAACATTGTTCAACAACATCCCAGACTTACTCCTACTACAAAAAGCATGCCTAGACCAGTGTTTTGCAGGAATAGCAGCTAGATATTCATATGCGTCAACAGAAATATTCTTTATTACATTCATTTCTCTATCAAAATGATTCTGTAAACACATTGTTACTAATTAGTTTGACATTATGTCAGATATTTATTACATTCTATAAACATAAATGATTCCATACCTTGTTGTAGGCTCTGGCTGCACTCCAAAAGTGTTGTTTGAACAACTCTCCAGGGAACTTGATCTTGAAGTTCGCCCATATATGCCTACAGCAGAACCTAATTTCACATTCAGGAACCACTGAGTTCAAAGCTTCAACCAAACCCTACATTTTCCACAAATTAATATTAGGGTTATAGCATTAGTTACATTTAAAACAAGATATGTGTGAACAAGTAATTACCTTTTGCCTATCGCTCATGAAGGTGAAAGCTTCAACTTCTGCTTGAACCCAACTACTCGATGCAGTTACCGATCTAAGGTCTTCTACCAGAAGATTTAGAAACCAAGTCCAAGTTTCTACATTTTCTGTTTCAACCACAGCCCATGCAATGGGAAAGATATTATTGTTCCCATCTTTACCTACAACAGTCAACAAAACCCCAGGAAATTTGCCCTTCATATGTGCCTCATCAACACCTATAATAGGCCTACAGCCAGCAACAAACCCCTCCTTACACGCTGTCTAGCATATATACATCCTTTGGAACAAAGGTGGGGGTGTGTCTATTCCAATGCATTTAACGATTGCAGTGCTTCCTGGATTAAACCTCCTTATTGCTTCCGCATAATCCCACACCCTGCTATACTCTTCACTAGCATCACCATATATCATTTTCATTGCAATTCTTTTAGCCATATAACACTTAGAATACTTCACTTCACAACCTAACTCTCTATTAACCCGTTTCTTAAACGCCTTTAATTCCCAAGTTGGATTGTCCCTCCAATCATCTATGTATTTTTCAGCTAAATACAAAGCAGTGACTTTCTTATTTTGGTGTTGGTGACCACATGTGTGGTTTGGAAAATAACTCCTTATTTGAATTGTCTCCTCGTCTTTTAGTTTCATGGCATGAACCTTAAAATAACACTTCTTCTCTTTCCCACAAACACAGTTCACAATTCTACCTTTCGATTTCATGCAATCGCATCTGTTGTAGCAATACACACTTATCCTATTTGTACCATTATGCAGGTAATAATAATTGTAACCACATTCAATAGCATGGTACCTTAGTGCTTTTCTAAACACATATGTCGAAGGAAACTTAAGGCCTAAACACAAATTAATCTTACCCTTGAAATCAACCTCAGGGTTGAATGTAGGATAACTGCATATACCTTCCTCATCATCATTCAATGCACTCAAATCATTATCATCAGACTGCGGTTCATCATCATTAAAGTATATGTCTCTGCTGTTTTGTTCATCAACCTCCTTATCTACTATCAACCTAAGTTCCTCATCATCTATAAACACATCATCAAGACCATAAACTACATTTTCAGCAAACAAATCAGAATCATCCTCATATTCATCTTCATTAACACATGTATAATCATCATCACTACTATCCTCAACCTCATCAGCATTACCATCTACATTTGCTAAAACCAACTCAGAACTATCAATCAACACCTCATCTACCGTTACATTACCCACCTCAGTTGACAACTCAGACTGCTTCTTTTTCGAATCATTGGCTTTTTTACGGATTGTCAATTTCTTCATCTTAGCTAATTTTTATATATTGATTTAGCTAATTTTAAGAACCCTAATACAGTATTCAGATACAACAAGAGTCAATTTACAAATTAAAAGATATGAAACAACAAATTCAATACAAAAATCGCACAGCACAGGAAGCAAATCTGAAAAACGAAAAAAAATTTAAATTATAGCTACAGCAATGAGATGAAACATACCGGATTTGCTTAGAGATTTCAATGAGATGAAGTTACGAGGTGGATGGGAGTGAAATATGAAGCTACAACAATGGAAGATTGGCTGGAAATGGCAGGATTGAATACGATTTCGAATGCTCTGAATTGAAAAGAAGACGATTTAGGTTAACTAAAGAGACCACGTGCCTGGCACGTGCTAGTCAAAGGTTAAATCCGACGGTCAAACGCCTAAATCCGTTACAAGGTACTCTTTTGCAAAAAAATGGATTATGTAAGGTAGTTTTTTGCAAAACTTTTTATTTAAGGTAGTTATTTGCAAAATGGGGTTTATGTTAGGTAGTTTTTTTAACATTTTTCCTTATTTTAATTTATTATATTATGATAATGTTATTTTAATAATTAGTGTAATATTGTGTTTAAAATTTTTAAAAAAAATGTTATATTATGATAGTTTCTTCTGATTTCTTATCTTATTTATCATTTTCGTTTTATTTAAATTTTGATTTCATATTTTTCATGTTCTTTGCTTGATTTTTCATATATCGATTTCATTTTGAGGATTTATTAAAGAGAACCTTCAAGTTCATTTGAAAACCTATAAATTACTCATATTTCAATCTGTTCAATCTCCAATTGCATCTTAACACAACTCATCCGTAGAACAATGCATATTTTTAATCAAGAACAAAATACCGCCTGCATATAATATGCAGATCAATTTATTAATTGTGAAAATCAATTTATTTATACTGAAACCAATTTATTTAATAATGATATGGCTATTGTCAGATTGTGCAAATCTTATTATAAGTAATAATGCAAAAATTGAGAAGTTGAGTTCAGTGTTGAAAGCTCCAAAGAATTTAAAATCGGTTTTGCGTGAAGAATTAGGGAAAATTTATGGCATTTTAAGAGCTCAAGGTTTATTCTTGTGTAAGAAGATGAATGAAGATGAAAAAATATGATTTTCTTATGATGATTTTAGATCAAGTGTAAAGCAATTAGTTGTATGAACTTTTATAAGTGTTTGAAAAATATTAATGTATTTGCTCTTGGATTTTTATGAAGTACTTAATTTCATTACACCAAACCCTTTTGTTGTCCTAGAATTAATTCTCTAGTATAAATACCAAACTAAGAAAATTTTATCTCATAAAGTAGTCTACTACTATCAAGTAGTGTGGTAATTATAGTTTTTACTTTCTAATGCTCGTGCTCTTAGAGTATCATGGTTATTCTCCATAACTATGATATTTTTTAAGAATATGAAAAATTATAATAGTATTATGGAAAATTTCATATGATGATCTTGAATTTTTCATTTTTTATAAAGAATTTTTAAAATCCGCATAAAGACATTGAACTTTCAATTTTTTCATGTAGTAGATAAAATATTTAGTTATTGGTTAAATTACTTATTTATTTTAATTGAATTTCGAAATATGTAATTAATAAGGATAATCACTATGTTTATTTTTTGAAAAAAATGTCACTATTTATTTATGTTGGGTAAAAATAGCATAAAGTTATCAAAAAAAAAATTTTTTTTGCCTACCACGTGGAAACATTGGAATGTCAAGGTCACCACATGGATTGAAAAAAAAATATTTATCTACCACGTGAAAAGCCGAAACATCAAGATTAATAGTTATCACATGGAAATCCCCAAAAATTAAATAGAGTTAACTATACTAAAACTTTTAATATGGAAGAACCATCCCTAAACTTTATTTTATTTTTATTTATAACTTTTACTCTCGCGTTTTAGCATATTCACTTAGTCATCAATCGAGAAAAAAGAAAAATAGAATAAATGAGAGAAAACAAAAAAAGTAATGAAATTATAATCTTTATAATGGAAATTTGCTTACACGGTTCTTCAAAATTTTTTGCCGATACTCATTGGTAAAGACAAAAAAGAGACATCTTCAGAAGAAATCTCTATTGACTACATTATGGAACTTACAAATAGCAAATGAAAAAAAAAGAAATGAAATATAAACTTAGTAGCCTTGGGGTTTGCAGGCAATAAAACTGACGCATTGGACTTGGCGCACATTGTCGAACCCGATGATCCTGATGAAGGCGCTAGGGTAAGCCTTCTTGGCCTCCTGTACTTCGTTCACGACCTGGACCGGATCAGTGCATCCGTACATAGGCAACTTCCACATTGTCCAGTAACGACCATCTTGGTATCCAGGTGACCTGTGGTTCTCACGGTATACAAATGCATGCTACAAAACGTATACAAAGATATGTGTTAGTTAATGTACATTTTGATCGTATAGGACAATTTGACTTATATAACACTAAATATATACATGTGCGTGGTATGACCTTCGATGATGATTAGTTAAGTATTACTTGTTAGGATAATAATACTTACTTCCAACTCAAACTCTATGCAGGGAATCCATCCCTTGTTGAGAAGGTATTGAACTTGAGCCAACAATTGCGCCTCAGTAAGAGGTGGAAGGTACGACAAGGTCTCGAACTTCTTCTTGCCAACAGGTGGCCACACCTAAACAAATTGCGCACATACAAATACATCATTAATAGTTCAATTCACATCTTGATAATAATACACATTATGAGGGTGATTTCAGAATACTAGTATAGAATGATCTGCCTAATCCCTATCTTTATATGTCTACATAACCAATTAGAATGTCATTTTTCGGTGTTATATGTTATATAATTCAATATTAATAAAATTTTCAATTAAATAACTAGAATCATGATCCAAACAAGTTCGTGCCTAAATTTCCCTGAAGTGACAATCTTTTTCTATCATTAAATCTCTAAATTTAAATTGGACACTTTCGGCTACCACAAATATAAAGAGGCTCGACCCTAAATTTTCTCATAGTGACAAAAATGATGACCACTACAAAGAGTTTTATCGCCAAAATCATCACCAAAAGCTATTTTGATAGATTTGGCGACAAAAATCTTTTGTTGCTATTTGCTTTAATATTTTAGTGATACATTACCTAGGAAGTGTAACTTGTTTGTACTTTAATTAAAAACTAAGAAAACCACATGTGTGTGAGTTTAATTACAATAACACGCATAACGCAAGTTTTAGAATATAAATGAAAATATACAATGTTGTACCTGCATGCATTGGACTCTTGCACCATTGCTAGGAAGGGAAGAGAAGTCATTGCTAGACCTTTTAGTGATTGGGAAGGATGCAATGGATTTCAACCCATTGAAGGGAGCCACCATGCTAGCTTGGCTAATCGCGGTGGTTGCGACCGCAACGTTAGAAATCATAGAAGAAGCCATTTTCTTTGTTGTTTAGTCTTTGCTCCCTAGTTAAATTATTGTGTTTGTGATTGCCACTTGAGGTGAGAGGCCTAGGCAACTCTTTGGGGTGCTATTTATAGTAACATACCTTCCTCATCTTAATTGAATCAATGGTCATGAAGTTTGGTAAGCTAGAATCAATGGTCATGAATTTTGGTAAGGTATATGGATGGGATTATGGGGAATTTTTGGCCTTTCAATTAAATGTGTGGGCATCACTATTCACTACTTGCCTAAAAGAAAACATGCTTTTTATCTCTTTTGGATTTTCTTTATGTAACATACTTGCATGTGTTGATTCCTTTTGGTCTTTAAAAACAACTCTTTTATTACTTTTATTCAAACCTTCATTACAAATTCAAGTCAAGCTAAATATAATGCTTATAGTTATATTTACAATTCAATTGAAATTTCTAAATAAGTTATAGTGAATTCGAGTTCTGAATCAAAATTTTTGATTTAAATGAATTGATTATAAATAAATTATAGTATCGAAGAATATTATTTTGTACAATAATCTAATAATATGTACTATGTACATGTGACTATCAATCTCAAACACAACTTTCTATTTGATCAAAATGGATTTTATAGTTTTAATATTGCCCTAATAATATTTCTAGAAATATCTAGTCACTAATTAAAAGTATAATGAAGTAACCTAGTGTCATAAGAGGATTAAGACTAGCTCAATGTCTAAGACTAAATTTCTAGTGGAGAAAGACAAAGAAGTTAACTTCAATTTGAGCTATATATATATTGAAACTTTTGAGTTTAAGGACTAAGTTGACAAGCTATAAGAACAAGTATTATTATTATTATTATTATTATTATTATTATTATTATTATTATTATTATTCATTTTAAGGTTTAAAATATAATATTTTGCAAATGATCTTATAATTGTTATGCATGATGTGATGTGAATCTCAAAATAACTTTTCTAACATTAAAATGATATTCAATTTATAAAAGTTTTAATTCAATATTCTTAATCAAAATGTCATAATCTAGCTAAAAAAAACCATTATTCTCTTTCTTTTGCTCCTCCTAAGCTCATCTTATGAGACTCAAAAAATCAAATAAAAGAGACTAAAGTAGAGGGATCTGTCAATACTGCAACAACACTAAGAAGGAGCGAAGTGCTCACCTTCCCATAGCTTTTCCGAAGGATGTCCGACTACTTGGGCAACGTTGGATCCGATTGGGCTAGACCATCTTTCCTGTCCATTACTGTCGCACCATTTGTGAGATAAGGATAAGCCCTTGACCGCCCGATTGCCTGGGCTAACTAAGTCGGGTCGGGCGAGTTTGTTTCGGGAAAATAACATCTTTTTCTTCTTTTTGCTCCAATACTGTGTCCTTTTCTTGTGTTGGATGGAGTAACCTTTAGCCATTTTTTTTGCCCCTTTTTAGTGTTCTGGTACTTCAGGGTTAAGACTGTCTGAGGCTACTTATTTGCATGCATTATTTTCAGATCGTATTTTCGAGTGGGATATTAGGTTGATGGATTAGTGAACCACTAGAATCTTTTAGTGTTCTGGTACTTCAGGGTTAAGACTGTCTGAGGCTACTTATTTGCATGCATTATTTTCAGATCGTATTTTCGAGTGGGATATTAGGTTGATGGATTAGTGAACCACTAGAATCTTTTAGTGTTCTGGTACTTCAGGGTTAAGACTGTCTGAGGCTACTTATTTGCATGCATTATTTTCAGATCGTATTTTCGAGTGGGATATTAGGTTGATGGATTAGTGAACCACTAGAATCGTGGTTAGAAGTGTTTATAAAAAAATACCTTGGGAAGCAAATTTGAACATCCACCCATATTTTGGTTGTCATAAAACTTAATCCTTAATCTAGTTATTATCTTGCAACCAAGTTGTAATATTTATCAACATTTTTAATAGGGCGTATAGTGAGTTTGAAGAATAAGAATCAACAAAGTTTATTAAATTCATGTTCTTACATCTCTGTTTTTTCTAATTTATTTCTAGCTATTTATTGCTTAATGGATGTTGTATTCCAAGTTCCAACTTGTTATGGTGAATTAGATTTTTTACATGCTTTATGCTTGAATCTTGTAGTTGTTATCTTTCTCATCCTTACTTTATTTCTTTCATTAGTTAGACTAATCATATTTGAGTAATTTAATTATGAGTGAGTAATTTAATTATGGGTGATTTATTGTAGTTATGCTTTAAAATGAGATTTAATGGTCCATGATTAGAATGAGACTGATGAGATTGGAGAGGATGTTGAGCTCTCTCTAGAAGGTGACTTACATCTTTCAAACATCCATAATAAAAATAACAATCGACCTACAACTAGATCGCTAGGATAGTGTGAAGTTACCCTTAGCTCCCTGTGGACTGATTTCTTATGAGAAGTATAACGGGATGTTTGGCAATTGATTGTTGGCTGTTACCGGCTGACTTTTTAGTTGGTTTGTTTGACCAGCTGAAAATATTGACTGTTTTTATTGGCTTTTAAACTAGCTGAAAAAGTCAACTGTTTGTGAAGATATTTGGTAATTTTAGTATTGACTGTTGACTGTTTATTAGAGAAAAAGTTGTCAACAAGCCAAAATTCATAAACCAAACACCCCTAAATTTAATTTTGATAGTTGTAATCTAATAACAACATAGGATCATTAATCAATTGGCAATTTAATAACCATCATTAAACATTTAGACAAAAGAAGAAATGATGCTAACTCAATAATTTACTTCACATACTCAAAAATTACAAGACAAATTAAAAATTCAAAAAAATAAAATAAAAAGAGGATAAGACTAAGGGGGAAAGCGTAACTGAATATCTCCTGCATACATAATACTGCACACAAAAAACAAATCAATATTTTTTTCCATGTCTTGTTTTTTTCCTTCTTCAATTCAATTCCTGATTAAAACATTATTTTCCAAAGAAATGTTCTTAATTTGTAGGGTTGCTTCTGAATGATCCCAAGGCCTTAATTGCTGCTGCCCTCAAGATGTACTGGTGATATGCTGCTGCTGCCAATGCTCCCACAAATGGTCCAACCCAGAAAACCCACTGCTCATCACAGATTAATTACATTAATTACTGACTAATTACCAATATTATGTAGTTAATTATTTAATGTTTTGCTATTTACAACCTAAATGACCAGATTATCCCTCTAAAGTATGGATTAAATGGTCAAAGTTTAGTTTAACAAACATATTGGGAGCCAAAATGAAATGTTACTAAAATATTTTATGATTATAAGACCCATAAATTTTAGTTTACCCAAAAGAAGTATTGAGAATAATTCACAAAAAATTGAGTAAAAACTTCAACATAAAGTGACCAAACTACCTTCATTCTCCAAAACTTCCAAAAAAAACAATTATTAAAGGAGACGAAAACGATTAAATTGATCTTAATTACGCCATATCAAAGAATAATCAAGAAGGATAATTGACATAGGTTTTATTCTAAACACCTACAAAAATATTAATTTTCTCTTCTTTTCCTCGATCAATTACAAATTTATGTCCATTATTTCGCTTGGGATAAAGATTTATAGTTTTCTATTTTAGATTGTTATGGACTAAAGTAAAATAGCTCGTTGAATCATATGCACTTCATATATATGTGAAGTTTTGCACGTGACGTTTGCTACTAAGGCTTAATTGGAAATAATATTTTTGTAAGTTGGAGAAATTATCCTGAATAATCAACCTTTACTCGATTTTCATACTATAATCCCAACTATTAATTAATAATCCAACCTTTATTCAAGGTAATTTTTTGTATATCCCACCTTTCAGATTAACAAGAGTAATTTTTTGCGTATATCCCACATTTTCAAAATTCACTCTGATGGGAGCTATTTATTGACAATGGGGTAATGAAATAAAATGAAGACACTGGAGTAATGAAATAAAATGAAGCTAGCATAAAATCATAAAATAAAATCATAAAATAAAATTGAGACGAACCCATGATAAAAAGTCCAAAATACAACTAAAGAAAGAAAAAAAAAAAGACTTACATGGTCATCCCAGGCCTTTTGGTTGTTGTAGATAACAGCAGCACCAAAACTCCTAGCAGGGTTAATACCAGTTCCAGTAATAGGAATAGTAGCCAAATGAACCATAAACACAGCAAATCCAATAGGAAGAGGAGCAAGGATAGGCACGTGAGAGTCACGTGCACTTCTCTTAGGGTCAGTAGCTGAGAAAACAGTGTAAACAAGAACAAAGGTACCAATAATTTCAGCTCCGAGGGCAGTACCCTTATTGTATCCAGCTTGAACTCTGTTGGCTCCTCCACCAAGACTGTTGTAAGGTCCCTTCATAAAGGCCTTTACTAGCCCTACACCACATACTGCTCCTGCACATTGGAACACCATGTAGAAAAATGCCCTTAGTAAGGACACTTTTCTTGCTAGGAACAATCCAAAGGTTACTGCTGGGTTGATGTGTCCACCTGTTCACATAAACCAGAACAAATTTAGTACTAGTTGCAACTTACAAGTACCCAATAGATCCTACTTCTATACCCTTTCAGATCCTCAATACTGACATGGATATAATTAGAGATTGATAATTTTTCATATAATTTCCAAATTAAAGTAGTCATGAAAGAAGCTGAGCCCCTGAATATGTCATATACTCTAACACATTCTCATACAAGTTTGAGATTCAAAATCGTAATATTTTTAACACGCTAACTTCTGATACCATGTTAAAAAATCATCTCAATTAAATATATATACTCTAACAAGTACTTCTATATTAGAGATATTACAATTTTAATTTGGAAATAATAATTTTTTTATGCTTAATAAGAAGATATTAGTGGTGCATTGGATTGTGCGATGTAAGTTATACTCCCCTGTTTATTTTTATTTTTCTCGTTTACTGTTTACGCAGTTTTCAACGCAAATTTTAAAATTATTATATAAATACACATAATTAAAATTATAAAAAATATACATCGTGGATATATATTTTATCTTCTAAATATATCAAAAATATTAATTAAATTTCTCTCTTTTTAAGATGAAATATTAATTAATAAATGGAAAGAATATAAGAGAATAAAGGGAGTAGTTCTTGACCGTCCCATTCTAGCCTTTTTTTTTTTTTTTTACCTCTTATTACTACTTCTATTTATTACTTACATTAGTTTTACTTTTTTATTTTTTACATGACTCTAAAGTTACAAAAGATGAAAAATTATCACAACTAAAAAAATTACTTACATAACTCAATACTTAATTAACAGTCGAACACTAGTCAAGTGAATTTTCATACTTCATTAAAAAAAAATAAAAAAAACTAGTAAAGCTCAAACCTAGATAACTTATACAGAAAAGCAGCTCAATGAGCTGTAAGCACAAACCCATATAATTTATACAGAAAAACACCTAAATAAGCTAAAACCCATATAATTTATACATTAAAACTCCTAAATAAGCTAAAACCCATATAATTTATACATTAAAACACCAAAATAAGCACAAATCCAGATAATTTATACAGAAAAGCACCTAAATAAGCTAAAACCCATATAATTTATACATTAAAACACCTAAATAAGCACAAACCCATATAATTTATACAGAAAAGAACCTAATGAGCTAAAACCCATATGATTTATACAGTAAAAACACCTAAATAAGCTCAACACAAGAAAAAAAAGGTAGAAATTAAGTGTGAAGAAAAAAGGAACTAACCAGAGATACCAGCAGTGCAGTAAACAAGGATAAAAATCATGCCACCAAAAGCCCAAGCAATACCAAGAACACCAACAGTAGCACAAGGATCAGCTTCCTTTTGGTAACCAATAACAGTAGCAACAGTTATGTAAAGGAACAATAATGTTGCAACAAATTCAGCAATACAAGCTCTCCAGAAAGACCATAGTTTTAACTCTCCTGCATCTAACAATGGTGCTGGTGGTGGATCTACATAGTCTTTTCCATGTTGATGAACTTGTCCTTCTTCTGTCACTTCCTTTGACATTCTTTTCTCTCTTGGGTTTTTCTAGAAAGAGGATTTTGTGGGTGTTTTTTTTTTTTGAATTGATATAGTGGAGAAATGAGGTGGTGAGAAGGGTTTTTAAAGAGGAATGGGAAAAAAGAATGAGATGTTGCTAGAAGTATGGATAAGTTTAGGGTATTGTATTTAAGGGAATTATAATTTAATAAAGTATTGTATTCTATAATTATGAGTGGGGTTATATAGAATGATTAACATTCTTCGGTTCTTAATTTTATATTTTTATTTTTTATTTTAAGCATATATTTGTTTCTCTAATAGATCTCTTATTTTATACTTTTTTCGATTTAGAGCAACACTGTCAATTTTTTCGTTCTTCTATTTTTAGTAATGATTTTTAATGCATATAAACACCTTTTTATTGTAGTCGTCTCCATAATTTGCACATGTGAATATATTTTGTGGCCTTTTTTTTTATCGTGGATCTCTTTTTGCTTTAATATTTGTGCAAATACCAAATGAAACATTTGCTTTTTTTTTAGGGGAAAATAAAACATTTACTTTGAAATAAAGAAAGTATCACATTTTTTTGGACATTATTAGCTGTAGATTGTAGTCACCCTAATTTTAAGATTTTAATGTTTATGTTTTCCGCATATATTTACTAAACTTTATTTTATTATTTTTATAATATAATGTTTATGGTCTCCACTTCTTCATACTAACATTAATATTTTAATATTTTTTTATGTTTCTCATATTTTTTTTCTATTAACTATATTTATAGTATATATTGTATATGATCCCAATTTTTCTCCATTTAGTTTATTATTCACTAACATAATATCGTCGTCATCTCAAAGATTCAACTCTTCTTAATTCTCGTAAATATTTCTTGTGTCAACATCAAATAGGACCAAAAGGAGTATTAAAGAGGTATATTGGCTATTTTGCGATTAAATGTTGGGTGGTTTAATTGATTTGTTTAATTAGATGATAGCATTAACTTTTTATTAGCTCTTAAGTAAGATTTTAACTACTTTCTCCGTCCCATTCATTTAGTATCATGTGTTATTTTGGTTAATCATACTTATTTTGCATTATTTTTATTTTTGGACAATGACTTTTCACTTTTTTAATCTCATCATCAATTACATTTTAGTTTTTCTATTTTCATTCGTATAATTTATTCTATGTCTTCTTTTATTACCAAATTTTCGCGGTTCCTCAAAAAATACTCAATTTCTAATCAATAGTAATTTAGATGGACGAAATAGTATTTAATTTGAAATATTGGGTACAAAATAGTTATTATACATGCTAGTCTTTAAGTGTTTAAAGTAAATATCGAACACAGTTTTAAACATCCGACCAGTCAAAATTTTAAAAATAAAAGTAAATTCATTTGCCAAAACCTACCCTTAGATTGTTTTGGCTTTGCTTGTTTGAAAATGACTAAATGAGAGAAGATGAACGTTTATTTAGTCGACTAATATGCACGTAGAAGTCTGTATGTCAATATATAGGAATAATAATGATGCGCAATGTTTTAGATTAACACATTTGTAATTTTGTGATAATGGTTAATTGTTTATCGCAATTAATTATCTCTTTTTATTATTAAGTAGGCTGAAGGAATAAAATGACTAAGTGAGAAGTTCAAGAAAATATCCCAATATCTAATATGAAGAAATAGTATTTATTCTTAATCGTAAATAAGACTCAATTCTTTAATCAACATATAAAATGTCTATGTATAGTAAATAACAATAAAAGAAAAAACCTAAAACAAAACACAGTAATCACAAACTTATACATAATGAGGCCGCTATTTAAAATTGTGAGAGAGGGACTATTATTCAAAATTTAAAAATTAGGAACTCTTTATAGAGTATCAACTAAAATTAAATGTACTTATTGTAAAACACATTTATTCAAATTCAAAAAATGATAATGGTGCATAATTTTGCCTTTAGTAAGTTTTCAGAAGGGTTTACCGTCTATTATTCTTAATCCATTACCGTCTATCATTATCATCATATTCAGTGTATCAATATATCTTGTTCATAGAAAAATCATAAGCAAGATCTGAGGAAGAAAGGACGGTGACAACTCATACCTATAAGGAAGAACGCGACCAAATAGTCTCTCAACTCGAGGAAAAACAAGAAAAGTACCTGCAGTAAAAAAAAACTGTGTGAAGTTGAAGCCACATCTACAAGCTTACATCTGAATAATAATAATAATAATAATAATAATAATAATAATAATAATAATAATAGTAATAATAATAATAATAATAATAATAATAATAATAATATCCATAATAATTACTTGCGTCTCTCACTCATGCTAAATATGTTTAATATAAGGTCATTCCTCTAATTTTTTAATTAAAATTATTTTTTAATCACTTTTCAATATCACAATTTTTTATGTTCAAATAAATAAATCACTTTTATTTCTCATATTTTATTATTATGAGTACTAATTAATAAGCCTAGTTTAATTTAATTAATATCAATTCAGTTATCAAAAATTGATCTTATAATACAAAACAATGTAAACTTCGTTTCTTAGATAGCTATAATCCATTAAGTTAAGAATATGTTCTCAAGGATAACTACCGATTAAATTAAATGCAATAATTAAACTAAAATAAGTTAATACATTTCATAAATACATTTCATAAATTTAGTCTACTCAAGGAGTTTATTAGTGAACATTTCTTCTAGTGGACTAAAAATCAAAGAGGAAAAACTATTCAAAGCAACATTTTATCTTAACTTATTTATCTAATAAATTTTATAAATACATAACTCATCATTAAAATAAAAATCTAAAGGTAAACATGGTGATACGCACTCCGTCTTGTCACACTTTCTTTTTAAGTTTATTTCTACAATGTTGCAAAATTTGTATTTTAAATTACTTGCAACATTAGAAATGTCGTATTATTTATTCATCACCCTTTAATTGTAATTAGTTTTTAATCTATAAGTTAAAATACAGTCATGTGAAATCTAGTTTGATTCATTTTAATATTAAATTAATTATACATGATTAGAGATATTGAAAATTAAATTAGTGCATTAAATTGCGCAAAAAGTCAAATATTATAAATATTTTGTAGAGAGTAAATTTTTAGAGAAAAATGTCAATAAGTACCTAATAAATTTTATTTCCGAAAAAGTACCTAATAAAAAAAATTTTGTCAAAAAATACCTAACAAAATTTTTTCTTTTCCATTGAGTACCAATTAACGTTTTCCTTCAATTGATTGTCAAATATGACGGTTGACCGGTCAAAGTCAACAATTTTTCTTCCTCATCTTCAATTTTTTTTAATTCAATTTTCTCTCTTTTTTTTCTTCTACTTTTTACTCAAAATCGAAATTAAATTGGAAAAGAAATTAAAGATGAGGAAGAAGAATTTTTGATTTTGACCAGTCAACCGTTATATTTAACGGTCAACTGACAGAAAACGTTACTTGGTACTCTTTAGAAAAAGGAAAAAATTTTATTAGATACTTTTTGGCAAAACATTTTTTACTTGGTATTTTTTAGACAAAAAAATATTTTTATTAAGTATTTTTGTCAATTTTCCTAAATTTTTACAAACTTCTTAATTCTTGTGATTAAAAAAACCTTAAAAAATGTTTAAGGGGAAACTAAAAAGAGAATTGCATAGAAAAGTGGGACCAAACAGACAACGAAACCATGTGAGGAGTGAGGAGTAATGATAGTGGGTGGGTATCTAATTTGATTGGATCATCACAATGCAAATTTTGAGTGGTGAAGATGGAGTTAGGTGTGGGGTTGGAGAATAGCCTGTCATCCAGCCAATTACACTCCACATCGTCCCCTCCCCCAACGGCTACTCCCTCTATCTTGTCACTTTCTATGTTTTCCATTATTTTTCATCCTCACATGAATTTCACTTTCATTTTTTAGTTCTTCTTCCCTCCTTTTGCTCTTCCCTTTTCTAGCTACATTTTGGAACATACAAAGGTGTGCTCCATGTGCTAGTACAATTTACATGTATATTTTGCCAATATAGATTATGTGAATCTTCATACTCCATCCTATTCTTTTAATTAATCTCATTTGACTTTTCACTAATTTTTAAATGGATTAAATGGAACCACTTAAAAAGAAGAGAAAAAGGAGTAATAAGTAAATTGTTAATTATATTAAGGTAATATGAGTAATGATAATAACGTATAATATACATACTATAAATAAAAATTGGACTACTAAGGTGACTTAACCCTATTTGAAAATAGAACTAATAGGAGAATCGGAGGGAGTATAAAATAGGGCAAATTGTAAAAAATAAACTTACTTTTGCTCGATCCAATGAAAATAAACTCAATTATTGTTTATTTTTAAATAAAATCACTTATTATACAATCTAATAAAAAGAATATAAAATACCACATGGCATCTCTTAGTGATTTGCCATATAGAATATTGTTTACCAAAGCTAACATAACTTATTTCTTTAATATATGAGTAATATATCAGATATATTTTGTTAAATTTTCTTAAAATATTATATTTTTAAATTTGGATGCTACATAAGATTTCCAATTAAAATTTCTTAGAATATATATTTTTTTTATGCTGTACTATTTGCTAATTGATAAAGTTTTTCATTAAAATTTTAATTTCTAAACTATTTCATCATGAAAAAAAATCATTATGATAATGTTGTTGGAAGATTAACCAGATTTGCCTTAAAAAGTATGAGAATTTTAATTAATTATCAACCAGATTTTTATTCATTAAAAGCACTATATATTCTAAAATTCTCTGTCTAAACTATAAGAATCATTATAATTTTATACAGATAACATATAATTGCATCTCTATTTAAAATTTAAAGTTATATATAGTTTTTATACTAAAAACTGTGTATTGCATGAGTTTCCATATTAGTTTGGTATAATTTTGAAAATAAACTCAACTATTATTTATTTTTTATTCTTGACTTACAAAGAAGCTTTGAAGATTGTTATAAAAAATAGGTCGATTTATCTTTAACAAATACGTCTAATAAGCGAGTTTATTCAAAAATAAATAATAAATTGATTTATTTTGGGCGGATCTAGCAAAGATTGGTTTACTTATTAACCATTTACCCTATAAAATATATGCAATTTGATTGTTTTTATATAGAAACATAGAATTAGAAATATATTGAGTTTATATAATGGGACATAATTTTAGAAACTTCTTATTAAGATCTTTCTTTAAGAAATCTGGTGAAACTGTGAGTCGAAATTCACATAGAGTTTTGAATTCAATAATTTCAATGTAGGACACCTTTCTTAAGCGGCAAACTAGATTGGAAGAAGTTTCATAAGAAATTAGCAACAATAGTCATTTCTTTCCAGAATTGTGTAGGTGCTATTGATGGAACTCATATCCATGTTAAAATTCTTAGAATCCAGTCTCGTAGATTTAGAGGAAGAAAAGGCTTTACATCATATAATGTTTTAGGGGCTTGCACTTTTGATCTCAAATTTACATATGCTTTGGTTGGTTAGGAGGGATCTACTTTAGATGTAAGGGTTCTAAATACTGCATTAAATAGAAAAGATAGATTCATAATTTCTCGAGGAAAGTACCTTTTAGGAGATGTTGGATATGCATTAAATGCGAGTCTACTTACCCCTTATAAAGGTGTAGGATATCATCTCAAAGAGTACTGGATTCGTGGTCCCCAGACCATGCAAGAATTGTTTAACCTTCGCTATGCTTCACTAAGAAATGCAATTGAAAGGACTTTTGGAGTACTAAAGAAACGCTTCGCAATTATTGCTGTGAATGAGCCTCAATATTCGCTTAGGGCGCTATATAAGATCATATTAGCATGTATCATTCTTCTCAACTATCTCATGGGAGTTGATCCGGACCTAAATATTATTGATGAAGTGGATATGGAGTTACTTAATTTGGTAATTAAGGAAAATGAGACACTTTCAAGAGACAACGATTCTAAGAAAATGCGAAATATAAACGACATTTACAAAATGTATGGAAAAATTAGGAAGTATGTGAGTTTCTCATATTTTATATTATTCTTGTTTAATTTATATGTTCATTTGCTTTGTTTTGTTAATTTAATGTACATGATTCTTCTAACATTTTAATGATGGAAAACTGATTTTGTATAGTCTCCTTTGCTAATTGTTTCTTTGCGTCTTTTTGTGAACTGAAAAAGATTGATTGCATTTGCTACTAACTACTAAGCTTTTTATATTGATATGAATTCTTTGCTTTTTTTTTTTTTTTTTTTTTTTTCCAGAGTAGATGGAGAAAAGTAAAATTGAAGGCTCTTCATCAAGCTCTGTCCTGCGGACAATAGAAATGGATAAGGTTTTTATTAAAGTATATTTACCAACGAGGAGATGTGTGGAAATCGAGTTGATGGACAATTCATTTTGAGCGCATATGACAACATGCTCAAAGCTTGTTCTGAAAAACTGAAATTTCCGTTTAACAATGAATCATTTAAAGAATCGTCTCAGGACATTAAAAAATAATTTTAGTGAAGTTAAAGATTTTTTTAAAGCTAGGTTGAGGTTGGAATGAAAAGACAACAATGTTTAAAAACAATGATGAGATGTGGAAACAATTAATTGATATGAACATGTAAAAGGTATACATATTCGGGTGATATTTCTGTAAATAATATGAATTTTTTCCTAGGTACACTTTATAAGGTAGTATGCATACTTTTTACCACAATATGTATATCTAAGTCTGGTTTTAAGTTTTCGCCACTTTAATGGTTTTTACTTGATCCTGCCCATATATATATAGGAGATGGATCCATTGAGGAAGGGATGAAAATGAGAGGGTAAGAAGGACTTTACACCCTTAATTTCACTAAAATAAAAAAAAAATTATGGTCACAATTGAGCCAAAAAGTCATAATTGTAAAAGTAACCATGTTACACAGAAAGGTAACTATGAAATAATTTTTAAAATGTTCTTAATTTATAACATAGTATTCTTTTTTTATATATAGTAACCAAACAAAATCAAACAAAAATGCTTTTCACCCTTCTCATTTTAAAATCCTTCTTATTTATCATATATATATTTATCCTATATATATATATATATATATATATATATATATATATATATATATATATATATATATATATATAAAAGTTTGTATTATATACCAAAAAGGATAAATAGTACAAAAGGTAGATCGGATATAATGTCCCAACTAGCGCAAAAGGCTTTGACATGTACAAGCCATCCCAAAACAACCAGGATCGTCTCGAAGGGATTATGGGAATTGTAGAAATAATAAAATGAAGCCCTTCACCCTCTATTTATTGAATTTCTAAAACTATCGATTTTGTTAAATTCATAGTGTTCTTTAGAAAAAATTTCTAATTATTTATTAAATTAGTTTTGTAAAATTAAATTATAAGATAGCAATGTTAAATTAAATGGTTGACAAAAAAATAGCACACCGAATTTTGTTAAAAAGATAGCATCAAAGTTGATAAAAAATTAGAGACGACTTGTTTGTGTTTATATGATAAATGAACAATATACTTCGTAAAATTTAATTCAAAATATAATCTCATATCATATTGACGAAAATATTGAATTTAAATTTGTATTTTTAGGGTACGACTTAATATAAAGTAGAAAAATTTTCGATGATGGAAATTTTTTTTAACAATCTAGCTATTTCAATTAGTGCTCTATGAGTGATGATTAATTATAACTAATTAATAATGATTAAGAACTACTATCTTAATATCTTTGATATCTCTAATTGTTCATAATTAAAAATTTTAAATAGTTAATAATATGAATTAAAGAGTAGTGAGTGGATATTATCCAAATAAGGCCATATAATCCAAATAGGAGGAAATATAATCTATCTCAAAAATTAAACAAAACAAAACTAAAAAAATAGGGCAATTAAATTAATTTATTAGTGCTATCTATGAGCTATAAATAATTTTGAGTTAAAGTATTTAATAATGACTAAGAGTTATCGTTTTTTCCAACATTCTAATCACTTCAATTAGTGTTATTATTGAGCTATAATTAATTAAAAATTATTTTATATAGTTATTTAGAACTGTAATTATAACTTATAAGTGAAACTATTTAATAAAGCCTAACAAGTAGCGACTACAGTTTAGTTGAACACACAACAAAAAAAAAAAAAAAAAAAAAAAAAAAAAAAAAAAACGCAAAACAAAATGTACAAGTCCACAACACAAGTATCGACCTCGGACATGGCGTATGATTGTTGTTGTTTAGTGTCATTAAAAAATACCATTAATTTATATTTTTAGTGTAGTAATTGTTGTTTTTTATTTTAAGTTTCAATATAAAGTGATTTAGTGACACTTTATTTGATTTTTAGAGACATATATAATTGTTACTATATGGTCTATAGTGGCATTAATGAGAAATATCACTAGTTTCTTTATCGCGAAAAACTTCAGGGGTCGCTTGGATTGAGTATAAATATTTAAGGGGGTAAAAAAGCCAAACTAGTGAAATAAAGGTAAGTGGAGGTGCAAATAAAATAATTAAAATACGTGTGAAAGATGAATAAAAAAGAATGATGACTCATTTGGAGTAAAGTATTTCCCTACCCTTCCTTAGGGTGAATTTATACCCCCAATATGAGGGAAATAATTGTTGTTTTATCCATTTTCATTAAATTCTAACCAATTCTTGCATCTTTCTAATAATTAAATTCCTTTAAACTTCTATCTAATTAACTTTGTTTTCCTATTTTGACTATTATTTACCCTTTAAATATTTATACTCAATCCAAGCGACGCCTTAATTTTTATTATGTTACTAAAGAGTCTAATAAATGTCACTAAGTCCACAATATATATTTACTATTAGAAATTTAAATTAAATGTCACTAAATATATCTCATTAAAAACAAATTAAAAATAAATTATGTTGTAGTGTTAAATTATCGTATATGTTAAATAACACATGATCACCATCAAATATTTTCTTTTTTTGAATTTAGAGGTCATAATTAGTTTTATTTTTTTATTATGTCAAAGATTTTATGAATACATTAAAACTAAGTAGACATCTTAAATGCTTAGGAAGCCATTTAATATGTCTCGCTCCAGACCTCAAAAATGTCTAATAGACATTGCAAATACGTTCTCTCATATGATGTACTCATTTTATATTTATGAGGTTTCAGATAGCAAATATCAGGTGTGTGAAAATGCACATTGACGCCCAATTGAGATACATACAAGGAAGTACACCTCCGATTTTCAAAAAAATAATTAAAAGTCATTTTCTCATTAAAAACCATAACAGCATGAAAGATCAATTGCTAAATGACTACCTTTTCATTCATATAGATAGTGATATTATTTTATAAGTGACTAATAAAACTATTGAAAAAAAATTCAAATTTTAGAACTCCAAGACAATAATTTTATGATTTACATGGTTTTCCTTTCAATAAAATATGGGTGGTAACTTGTACAATATTTTTTAAAACTTTTGCGATTGTTTATTTGTCCTTGCATGTCAATCATTAAATTTTGGCTAGGAATTGAAAGGGGCAATGATTTGATGCCTTTACATTTTAGTTATAAAATGAAGCATAAAACAACATTTCTTATATAATTTTTTTAAAGTTGTATTTACTAGTGGAAAAATGCATATATGTTGTGATTTAATGACCATTATATGCTACGATTTTAATTTCAAGCACTTTTGCTAGCAGCAAATGTCCCCTTAACAAGTGTTGGGGTTCAAAACGCAACATATAACACCACTATATGCTGCAGTTCTAGGGGAACCGCAGGATATAGTCCCCCCGCCTTTTTTTTTTTTATAAAAGAAAGAAGACTATATGTTGTGGTTCCCCTAAAACCGCATCATATAGCCCATATTTTTTTTGGTTTTTTTTTATTAAAATAATCCAATGCATAATAATCACCACCAATATACACAATCGAAGAAGAATTTTAATAAACAAATATATAATAGAGTAGATACACAAGATATATACTTATTTTGCTTTGCAGATAATATGTTGACCCTAATAATAATATGTTAATAGGCTATAATATTTCATTTGCCTTTCTCTTTTCTAGGAGGACTTTTTTTGAATGCAACATTTATTTCCATGTACAGATAAATAGGGTTGGTGTATGAAATTCATAATCTTGCAAATGACGCCATTTTATACACCTTCATTTTGCTGCTCACCTTATTTGAATAGCTTTAAGCCTTTGAATTCCCCATTTCTTATTTATTTTTGGTTGACCTCTTTACTTCGCAATAGAAGACAACTATTTTTGCAATAAGCCACTTACTCGATAAAATTATTTATCAACCTCATTTAGTATATATTTTAGTATATAAAATGATGACTAATTTATCTTAATTGATTCATTACAATGCAATTTATTAATATCAACTTTTTATAATTTTTAATTATGCACAACAAAATGCATTTCGACATCGATTAATATATTTGAAAATATGCTCAAACCAAGTGAGACAAAGACAGTAAAGTCATCATATCATATCATACAATATGCTAAAGAAAGGTCCCTTAATTTTAAATGACACTTTTTCAATCACTAAGTACTTGGAGAAATATAATTAACTTAAGTTATTGATATACTTTAATGAATTTTCGCATAGTAATATTTTTAAATATAAAGAAGAATTTCAAATGTAGCAAAATTATCAAATTACAATTTTATCTCATTTGCCTTTCTTTTTACTAGGAGGACTTTTCTTTTGAACGCAATATTTATTTCCGAGTACTGATAAATAGGAATGATATGAAATTCATAATTTTGCAAATTACGATATTTTATACACCTTCACTTTGCTGCTTACCTTATTTGAATATCTTTAAGCCTTGAGTTACCCATTTCATTTTTAATAATAATATGTTTATTTATTTCTGTTTGACCTCTTTTATCTTTGCTTCACAATAGAAGACAACTATTTTTGCAATTAGCCCCTTACTCGATAAAGTTATTTATCAACCTCATTTAGTAAACATTTTAGTACATAGAATGATGACTAATAATATAATATACAGTATAAATAAAGAGGCATACTCAATTTAGAGCTAGAAAATGTTACACTAATTTGTATTGATATATAGAAGATAAATCTTAAATAGAAAATTTATTTTCAATCTTACTAAAATCACATATAAGATTTCAATGCATATAAAGGGAAGAAAATTTGTTTTCAATCTAACTAAAATCACATATAATATTCCAAAGCATATAAAGGTATAAATCTCCTTAATCTTAAATAGGAAAAATTAATAGTAAACTTATTGCAATTGTATGCATTAATATATAGTAATCTTGTCATGAAAGTTACAATAAAGTTATAAGAAAGTGTATGTGAGAAGCTAATTTGAGGGAGAAAATTTTTTACCAGAGAATGACACATGTCACTAGATGGTCTTTACTTTAGTATATAGAATGATGATAACATATCTTGAGGCTTCAACCATCAGCTTAAGCTTTTGGTTGAGTTGGTTCCTTAATATAGTATCAGAAGCTAGTGAAACAAGAGGTCACGAGTTTGAATCTAAACCACCCGTCATTTAAAGTTGAATATTCAGCGCCAGGAATGAAGAGGGCTTGTGTCGCATCCACACTTCAAGCCCAAAGGGCTCTCGTGTGAGAGGGCGTGTTAGAGTATATAACATATCCCGGGGCCTCAACCATCAGCTTAAGCTTTTGATTGAGTTGGTTTCTTGACACAACTTATTCTTTGATTGAATTAATACACTAAATAGATTCCCGTGTAAAACACGAATGCTATAAATATTTACTGATATGAATAATAATATTATTTTATAAAATTAATTCATTTACAACATAAACTTAATTAATAAATATTTATATGTTATGACATCATTATCAAAGTGAATAAATAATTTACTATACAACAATATTAAAACATATACTTATAATAATTATTGATAATTGAGTCAAACAAAATTTACAAAGTCTTCAACTATATTAGATAGGAGTGAGGATTTAGTTGAAAGAATAACAAAATTTATTAGCTTATTCATTATATCATGATGATTAATTATCTAAGTTAAAATAAAGATTTACATGTATATAATTTTTTTTAGTTTATATAAGGAAATATAGTATTTAAAATTTCAATAGATCATCAAATATAGTTATAGTCAATCAACAAATATTACTTGTTTTGATGAGTTGATTATTTTCCTAAATATCAAGTCAAATATCAAGAGTTTACCTGCCAAAATAGAAAAATGGCGGAAAAGTTTTTTAATGATAGTGTGACACGTATTTCAAGTTATTTCTTGATTAGTATATTTTGTTGATGATTATTGATTTGACAAGATTTTAAGATATTAGCATTTATCATTTTATAACCCTTTTATTATATTGTATGACATGACACGATAAGAATCAAATTCATAGCATTAACTTTAATACAATATCAACTAAGTATTGACGAACTTATTCTTTGATTAAATAGATATAGTTGTATATTATATCATTAATAATAAGACCAGATTTAAACCGGTGACATTAACGTTAATCAAAAGAATCATACTACTAAATGTAGCTACCTTAATTATAATCATTAATGAACATTCCAATGAATAAGAAAAAATTTCGTTGGTTATTGCTTGATTGACACTTTCTGTCTTTAAAAATCTATATATTTTGCCTTTAATTGAGTATTTTATTTTCATATTCAAAGTAACCCTCTTTTATTGTAAAAGCGACTTATTTATCTAATTAAGTCACCCTCGAACATTTGGTGTACAATAACATTTTTTTACACCTAATGCATACTCTTTATAACAAAAAACTATACTTTTGAAGCTAAGTTTATTGTTCATTGACAAAATGCAACTATATTTATGCCCAATTCTCATTAACTCAACTTACAGCCGGTTTCTTAAAATATGAAGCCAACTTTTTTATATTCTCTTTAAGTTGTATTAAAAGTATTATTTAGCCTGTATATGTAATGCATCTCTCCGAGAAATAGTTTCTCACAATAATTTGTGTTGAACTTATTTAAAACACTAATTCTAAAAGAAACGGTCTTATGATGAGACCATTTTTATTGGAATGATCGATGGTATACTTACTGTTTTAAAGTGATCACTTATAATTTTAATTAAGTGTTTTGCTTACAATCTTAAAGTTACAAATTTAACTTTAAAATGATAACATAGCAAAAATGAACGAAACTAAATTAATTGAACCAATAGGATTTGAATTGAATTAAGCAAATAGTCTAAGCTAAATTGAATTGAATTTTAATCTAAGCTAAATTAAATTGAGTATATTTGAACAGAATTTAACCGAGAACAAGGATACTTCTTTATATTAAAATTGAATTAATTAAGTATAATATTGAAAATAATTTCAACTTTAAAGAATCACTAAATGTGGATGGTCTAAATCTTAACCAAACAAGTGAAGACAAAGGCTTAGTAAAGAATCTGGCAACATTCTTTTATGTTTAAAAGTTTATGTTAGGGAGAATCATTACATTAAATGCATGATGTGTATGGTTAGTGATTACGTTTCTTTTCTAAATACTCTCACCATCCACTATCATCTTCTCGTTTATATTTTTTACACTATTTAATTTTATTTTTAATTTATATATAAAATATAGTTAAATGAAATCTTATTTAATTCATTTCAATTTAATTGTATTAATATTATAATTATGTTGGATTAAAAATATTAGCAATTAAGATAATACAGTGTAAAAAAGAATAAGAATTTGATAGTGGGATGGATGGAGTGGTATTTTAGGTGTTTATTTGGATTATATTATCTGATTAATTTCGGGTCAGGTGTTTCAGAACGATTTAAATTCAAGTTTAGTGTCCATATTGATTTTCACATAATTATAAATTTATTTTTTAGTCGAATCAAATTAAATTCGGTTATAAAATTGGGTGAATATCGATTATCAGATTTGTTTTGACATGACGTATTTATAGTTTATTAATAATAATATTGTATTTACTTTTTGTCACTTTCCCACTTTCTTTTATCTACATTTAGTTACCTTTTTGGCTTTTGTAACTTTGTTGGATGCTAATTATATATTCATTTCTTTACCTTTCTTTTTCTCATTTAGGCTTTAAAAATATCACTCTAGAAAACAAACAAGAGTTTCTTCATTTGTAGAAGTGGCTTAAAAAATAATATAACAAGATTGTAATAAACAAAAAGATATGGCGTGCACCACCAAGATACTGCCAATCTTCTAAGTTTATGACAAAATTATTAAATAAGAGACATTCAAGAAGGTATAATTGACCATTGTTATGCCCAAAACTACTAATTCACGCCATTCTATGAAAGTAGTTAATTAACTATTCCATGTTGGTGTAATTTCCATACTAAATAAATACTTTCTTCTATGCTTAGGGAATTACTCGAAAATCAATTTGGATTATTAATTGGTTAAATGGAAATTTCGGGAATTTATTTTTATATGTGTGCTGAATCAACTTGATTATCATTGCTCTATGTACTTTCTCGTATTTCTACTATTTGTTTCATTTGGGATTAAAAACCATTAATCAATTATTTTTTATTTATTTTCCATTTGTATTTTATTTTAATCAATAATTTTTGTTAAAATTATTTTTATTCTATAATTACTAACTAAAAATAATATTTTTTACAAATAACTAATTAACTAGGAATTCAAATGTTTAAGATGTATAAGTAAGAAACTCTTAGTCTATTGATGTAAGAACTTCAAGATTACAAAAGAAATAAAGATTTGTGGTACATCTGAATCCCAGCTACAGTGCTACAATATGCTATAAACCATCCCTGTAAACCATACCAAAATCCCATTAGTTCCTTTTAAGCACCTGATAATACGAAGGGCTGCATTCATATGATTTTCTTGAGGATTATGCATGAATTGACTTATAACACCAACTACATAACAAATTTCTGGTCTGGTTGAGCCAGGGAGATACGTATTCCAACCAACTAGTCATTAATATTTCCGTTTGTCTGCTAGCTGTGCTCATTCAGTCATATGTGGAGCATAATTTACTTAAATTGGTGTATTAGCTGACTTGCAATTAATCATCTTAGTTTTTGCTAATTAATAAGTTAAGCACATATTTTCTTTGATAATACTTAGACTTGAACACCTGAATTCCTTCCAAGATCTTTCATTTCAAATTCTCTGAACAATTTTCCTTTTAAATCTTTTATATTTTCAGTATTACTTCCAATAATTAACATAGTACTACATAAATTATGAGATATGTCAGCAATCCTCCTCTTGAGGCATAGTGTCTGATTACAATTAGTTTGGTGATACCCATACTTTTCATCACTTTTGCGAACTTACGGAATCAAGCTCTAGGAGACTATTTAAGACCATATAAAGCTTTCCTTGACCTATATTCCTTACTCTTCTTGAATTATTTGTCGAAACTTGGTGGTGCTTCCATGCATGTTAATCTCTTCTTGCAATTCTCCTTCTAGAAAAGCATTTTAGTGGTATTCCTTAAGTGATTCGAGAGGGAAGCTTACATTGCACCTACTTTGTATTCTCCAACTATAGTTGGGGAGCATTATAGGAGCCATTTCTTTCGATACTTAAAGAATACTATCATCAATATCAATTATAGTGTCTGTTTCAAGGACTTACCTCAAGAGCTTTGGTAGGGAGAATCTCTAGAGTGTTACCTTCTAGGTTGGGATGCCAATGTATAGAAGCAGACACAAACGGCTTTGCCACTAGCTCGTTTAGCGTAATGGATTCAGGTTCTACCAAATTTTGACTTAAATAACAACTTACTAAGTCTATTTAATTCTCTCCTAACCACAAGGGTGAGTTTTAAAAAAGAATTAAGTTTCTTGAAAGTCATAGACCATGGTGATATACATAGGGTCAAAACACCGATATCTCATTTTCCAATCCCATATCCCATTAAAACACACTTCACAGCACATAGATCAAGTTTCTTTTTTTTTTTTTTTTTTTTTTTTATTTTTTTAATTTTTTGGTATATGAACAAAAATCGTACACCCAAAGACTCTATATGATTGGCTAGGGTATCAGTTAGAGTATTGAACTTATGTTTTCTTGTGGAAAGACGGTTAGCCAGTAATGCTGTGGTGGCAACAACTTGAAGTAGGTACTTCGGACTTAATAATGATTGCACGAGTAATTTCAAGGAGGTTTTGGTTCTTTCTCGCTCACTGTAATTTCATTTTGTTATGGTGTTTTTGAATAAGTGGTTTGATGTATAAGGCCGTGGGTGTTAAAGTATGCTTTCATATAATTATTCCCGTATTCCCCCTTTATCAGATTTAAGGATATTTATTAATTTGTTATAAGCCAAGGGGTGTATAACACCAGGTTTACTCCGATGATGGTCCGCTACCCGTAATGGTCCGATCCGCTAATGACTAGGTATGTTAATCTTGACTTATTGGTGTTTGAATTCAAGTTATGTGTAATTTGTGTTTCTGAATTTCTCGTTTAAATTGATACAAAAATTTGTGAAATCAATGTATGACTTATTGGAGTTTAACTGTTTTAACATTTGCAAAAGCTAGTCAATTGAAATGGTTAGTTCAATTTGATTTTTTTGGTTTGTTTTTCTCCATTATTATAAGTAAGAACAATGGTAAATGATGAACCTATATGAACGATTTCTACTTGGTGTTTTATCTCTAATTCTAAATTAACGTTAGGGTTACATGGATGTTTATTAGATATAGTAACAAAACTACAATATATACAAAAATAAGCCGTAAAACTTTGTATTCAATTTTGTGTCTATATTTATAATATTTGCCACACTTGATACATGGGCAATAAAAACCAACTCTCCCCGTCCTAACTTGATGTTTACCGTCAATACTACAAAATTCTAATACGCCATCAATAAATTCTGACGATTCAATGCTTCCATACATCCAAGAACGATCTTTTGTCATCCTAAGTGTAATTAATTAATTCAAAACAAAATTAATACACATTACATACATAAGTATATATATACTTAACCCAAGTTAACCCAAATTTACTCTATTATTCAAATTATGTATATTTTAATTAATTAATAAAGTACATACATAATTAAATCATTGTGATTATTCATACATAAGTAAACTACATACATAATTAATTAGACTACATGCATACATAAGTAAACTACATACATAATTAATTAACAAACTACATGCACAAGTAAATAAAACACATGCATCAAAAAAATTAACAACTAATTATAACAACAACTTGAAAAAATGTAAAACTTAAAAATTAAACAATTTAAAGAACTTAAATTAAGAACTTGAAGAACTTAAAAAAAATGTAAAACTTAAAAAATAATCAACAAACTAATTATAATATCAAATATATAAACACATAAAAATATCAAATAAAATCAAAATGAAAATTATAACTTGAATTTTCGTGGATTTTGGATTGTGTAACCTATACAATGAAAAAAAATCACAATTAGTATAAAAAAAACTAAGCCCTAAAACACAATGAAGCTTGAACAACTTAAAATAAACTTAAAAAAATTTTACCTTGAAGAAGAATAAGACCTAAACCCAAATTTCGTGGGTTTGAGAACTTGAAGAAGTCAACAATGAGAAATTTTTCGTGGGTTGATAAGAACAACGAAGAACGAAGAAGATGATCAAGAATGTATGCGAAGAACGATGAAGAAGCAGCAGATTTTTTTGTGGGTTTAAGCAAAAGATGATGAATGATGATGAAGAACGATAAGAAACAAGAAGCAGTAGAGGGTTTTTCGTGAGTTTAGGAGAATATAACAGTGAACAAGAAGCAATACAGTAGAGGGTTTTTCGTGGGTTTAAGCTAATACGTATTCAAGAAGACTATAGAGGCGCGTTTTTTAAAAAAATAAATAAATAAAACACACCTTATATGTTGCGGTTCACTGTACTTTTCTGAGAACCGCAACATATAAGGTATTCTTTTTTATTTAAAAAATTAAAAAATACCTTATATGCTGCACTTTTCTGAGAACCGCAGCATATAAGGTATTTTTTATTTTTTTTAAAAACAAAGAATACCTTATATGCTGCGGTTCACAGTAACTGCAACATATAACCTAATTTTTTTTTCCCTTGTTTTTTCATCCTATTTTATGCTGCGTATTAAAAAAACCGCAGCATATCGCAGCAAATAAGATTTTTTTCACTAGTGTCTATTGCAAGAGGGTTGATGTATATAAGCACAAAAGAGAACAATAAATTTAATGTGACTGAGTACGAAGTGTTTTTTCAGTTAAAAAATATTTAATAATGCTGAATGATTGGCGTCTATCAGCACATTCTATGAACTGTTACATAAGCAATAACACATTTGAGGAGTGTCAAGCAAATGAGGACGTTACGGAGAAACCAATGAGTGCAACAACAAGTAGGGAGGAGTTTGCCCAACAGACACCTCTAAGCCCAAAGTTGCTAGATATAAAACCCTGATTCCATTGTCTCACAAAAGAGATTTGAAATCTAGATCTAGGGGAGCCTATATAAACATTCGTCCCCAACATTGAATTTGTTTCTACAAACATGTATTATGTCAAGGGGTTGAAGTAGTTAGAGTTGTAGGTGTTGAATTATTGCATGTGCAAGGAGAAGCTAAATGAGATATAAGTGTGTTTACTATATTTAACATTGAATTTATTGTTATTTGACCCTCGATATCCATTGTAACATTTTTTATTCATATGGGTAGGTACTTTGTACTAATTTGATTTTGATCTTTATGGATAGAAGGGATACGTTACCATTCAATAATAAGGGAGAAATCACATTGAACTTGATTGATTGCTAGTCATTGTAGCATACTGTGATGTATAATCTGGGAGAGCCTGAAGGCTAAGGGAATCTCGTGGAGCCATATTGAAGCATTACAGACATATATGATGGAGCACCAACTAACATACAGAAACCCATTGGGATTACAAAGTCTTTTCCAGTTAGAGTAGGGTTACATTAGGGATCGACACTAAGTTCTTCCTATTTGCAGTCATCATAGATGAGCTCTCCAAGTCTGTATGGAAAATTGTGTCGTGGTGCATGCTATTCGCTGACGATATAGTATTGTTTGCGAAAACTAGCGAAGAGGCTATTACTAAATTAGAAGAATGGAGGGAAGGTTTAGAAGGCAAAGGACTGCGTATAAATACAAAAAAACATATTTGAGACGCAATTTTAGTGGCAAAGAGCAAGATGATGACCTAGAGGTGACAAATCGGAGAAGATGTAGTTACTAGTACAACCAAGTTCAAGTATTTAAGGTCTATTATCCAGAGTAATGGGGAGATTGAGTGAGATACACATCGTATACAAACGGGTTCACTTAAGCAGTGAGCGGCTACCGAAGTGTTATGTGATAAGATGTTCCTGATTAGACTGAAAGGTGATAAATTCTACAGGCCAACATTGCTGTATGGGACTGAGTGTTGGCCGTTAAAAAAATTAATGAACAAAAGATAGAGGTAGCAGAAATCCAAATGCTGAGTTGGATATGCGGTAATAAAATGATGGATAGAATCAAGAACCAGAGTTTTAGAGAGAAGTTAGGCATTGCACCATTATCTGCTAAGATGCGTGAAAATAGGTTAAAAGGTTTAGACATGTATAAAGAAATTAAAGACACCCGACTCTCCCGTTAGAAGGATAGAAAACATCATAGTGGAGGGTAAGAGAAGTCGAAAAAGACCAAAGAAAATGTGGGTTGAGCAAATTAAAAACGACTTGAGTGAGCTGCAACTCTCCGAGGACCTAACTAGGAGATATGAATAGTTGAAGACACCAAATTCATGTTTCAGATTATTAATAGCTTCTTCAGTTGCCTTTCTTGCGCTAATGTCTAGTTACTTTTTACCCGCTTCATTTTGTCCGAAAGTTATCCGAGAGTTATCAGTATTTATCAAATCTGTTCCTATCTAACGGAACACTATTAGATCAAATGACAAAGACATTGTTGAGAAAAAGATGGCTTTTCCCGGATGAAATGAAAATTGAATTCATGCAAGAGTAGAAAGATTTCCCATTAGATAGAAAAGATCACCAAGATTTCGTGATCCACTGCCGAACTTATTCCAATTCCCAGATCTCGGATCGAATTAATATTGATCCGAGATCTTGGAATTGCTCATTCAATGAGCATTCTCAATTTATTCATTCATTGTATTTATTATATTGTTTCAGACCTAATTTTGCTAATGTTGTTTTTTATGCAAATAATCTTGAGGCAATGATGTCACTCATATTCTTTTCTATGTAGGATTCTTGCTTTTTAGGGGTAAAATTAACCACATTACTCTAATCCTCCCTTTAAAAGGAGTAGAGGTGTTCATTCGGGTGATCGGGTCGGTTTCGGACGGGTGTCATTCGGTTCAGTTGTATTTCGGATCGATTATTTTTTGGATGCGTGTTACTGCGGTCACACTCGGGTTAGGTTGGTTAGTCACGGTTCGGTTGAAGATCAGTTATTTGAGCTATCAGGTTAGCATCGGTTCGGTGTCGGTTGAAGTTCGTGTCGAGTAGTCAATTGGTCTCGGACTGTCATCGGTTAATAATTGGTTCGGTTTTACCGGGTACAGTTCGGGTTCGAGTATTATTTTCCAGTAGAATTCGGCTACTAATTACTATAGATCGAGTCAATATTAGATTAAGTTGTTAGACATTTTTTAGTTGATGATAAGATTCCCCTTATTTAAGGCAAAATAGTTAAAATGCAAATCAGTTAGTGATACTTTGTTACTTTTACTTGTTTGACTGTAAATTAAAATTAAAAATTTATCATTTTTCATCTAAATTGATTAAAAATAATTAAATAAACATTGACTAATGATTATTAACTCTAAATATATGAAACCATGTATTTATAAAATTTAATTTATTAAAATTTCTATTACTTTATTAGATTAACTAATAAGATGATTGAATATGAGTCGATCATACCTCTATGTTAAAAATTAGTTCAGGTTTACAGCATTTCGATTAAAAATTTGTTCGGATTAAGTCGATTTAGCCGGATCAAGTTCAGGTTTGAGCATGATTCGGGTCGGGCATGACTTGGGTCGATCACTATTAGGTTCGGGTAATCTTGGTTAACGGATATATGTCGGTTTTAAAAATCGGTCGCAGTTCGGGTTCGATTTTACGATTTTCGGTCATAAATCGATTCGGGCGCAACTTCGGTTCGGATAATGTCGGTTCGATCAACCTAAAAAAGAAACATGTTTTCGGGTCGGTTAACTTTCGATTTTGGTTCGGATTTTCGGGTCGGGTGGCATTTGAACAGCTCTAAAAAGGAGTATGAATTTGGATTATCTATTACCTTAACTAATCCAGACCCTAATTTCAAGCGGAATATTGGGTTGATGATGTTGATAATTAATTCATTTAAGGCTATATACTTTAGGTTCAAATTGATTATTTTAAAGTAATAATTAATCACTTTTGGGTTAAAATTCAATTCATATTTGTTTACTTTCACTATGAGACAGTCTATCCAATTAATATTTACCTATACAACGGAAACTGAAGTATAACCTACTAGTGGTTAAATATATATCAAGAATAAATAATATATGAAGAACAATATTTCTATACATAATAAATATATCCCCAATGGTATAGCTGATATCATTGTATGTCACTAGCTAATAAATTTTGGCCTAAGATTGCTATGTACGTAAGTACGTCCGTGGTACCCCATCTAATTCTTGTTTATCTTCACTAGAACTCAAAAATGGGGTCAATGGATCTCTGCTTTGCTGCAAGACCATTCGCCTTCCCTTGAAACCACAAAACTGTCGGGAGGGATCTTCAGCCTGATTCAAAGACCTGGAAACAAGATCCCAACTACTCAGATCAACGTAGCTGAAAAACAGCCTTTTGGTTTTTACTGTGACTATAAGGCTCACGAGCGAAATCAAAACAACTATCAGTAAATCCCTTATTTGAGAGCCAATATTGATTGGCGTTCCATGCTTCCAAATCTATGTGCCAAGTGACTGGCTAAACTGCATAAATTTCATGATAAACTTGTCGTGTGAAGTTATGGAGAAGAAAGGAAATAGAGAACAAGGTAAGTACACAATTAACAAAGAATAAAATTGGCCCACGGTGCCAAAGATCATCTTCAATTTCACATAAAAAAAAAAGTACACATGATTTAATTTAGTCATTTTGTTAGTCTTATAATGCACAACTAAAGAATTACAAATCCTTGGCCCCATCGAGATTCGAGAATGGAATAAAAGGTAGGAATTGGCTATATATGAAAACGTACTTTGTATAGAATGGTTGTACATTAGTCGTAAAACTCATTTGCCAAATACATTTCTAAGAACCATCTACTATTTAACCTTATTTTAAGTGAAGTTTATATCCACATTAAAAAGATGAATCAGAAGGCTCACCATAAAAAATGAGGAAGCAACTCGGCACAAAGAATATCATTGCGAGATGAAGCATCTAATAACCCAGTGAATCTGTCCAGCATCAATGTACAAATCAGCCAGAAGGAATCGAAAAGAATTATCCAGTTTTATTCCCTGGCTAAAATAATCTTTCAAATTGTAATGGATGTTGCGGTACTTACCATATTATTGTTGGGTGTTCTCCAATAGAATCCTTGGAGCACAATAATAGCTAAATTTGAAGTCAACAAGACAAAAATGCTTAAAGAATGAACTCCCATCCACTCTAATGGCAAAGTCAGCCACCTGTATCCCCAAACATCTACCTGCGAACAGAACAACAATGTTTGTGCTAGTCGGCCATATATGTATGATATATGCATCATTGACATATCAATACAAAGAAACCACACAAAAGAAAAATTTTAAAACTATCCATGAGCCAGAAAAGCTCAGTGCCTTAAGAGACCTACCAGTAAATAAAATGCACAAAATACGAATCCTGCAATAGCTGAAGTTACAAGGATATAACTGACGGTAAACAGCGATTTATTCAAGGGTACGCCTGAAAGGTAGACAAAGATCAAAGTTAGAAGATTGCTAATCCTACTAAATATATTCATCCCATTCAAAAATAATGCTAGACATGATCAATTAATTAAATTTATAATATTGCTAATCGTACTATGTTTAACTATGATCATTTACTACTCTTCCGAAAGTTTTGAGGTCATTTAATTAAGTCCTTTCAATCAGGAAAAAACAAAAAGCTCGTGATTGTGATTGAATCTCACCCGTGAACGTAAGATATAATCCGAAGAGGAAAGTGAAAAGTGAAAGCAAAGACCATCTGTGCAGGCGCTCCTTGTGATCCTGCAAAAACCTATCAGTTAGTGTTACACAGTCAAGACATTCTGTATGTCATAAATTCAATTTTGATGACATCAAATTGAATTCTATCTTTACTTCAGATAGCTTCTTTGAATTCATGGTTAATTATCTCAACACCCAAAATGTAACAAGTGGAAAATGAAAATAAATATATACTCGACCACCTACTGTTACCACAATCTCTCACCAGTCACTACCCAAAAAATATTTAATAGAAAATGAATAAAAAACCAGCTGTTCCATTAAAAAACAAAAAACTCAAAATAAGTCTATCATGTTCAATCTCAAAACAGAAAATGATCGAATTTAGCTCTCCCACTCTTCTCACTCTTTCCAAATAATAATGAAACTTTGTTTCTAGCAAAGGCCAAAGTTATACAAAGCACAAAGAACAATCAACCCAGTTTGAGTTCTGACCTCCTTTTGTACGAGAATATGACCAAACTGAAGTCCAATAATGCAGATCACAGCCGCAGTGAGAGAGCTGCGAAAAGAAGTCAATTAGTATCAGACTATCTGACACTAAACAAACCAAAACCAGAAAGTACACTACAAAATCAAGAGGTAAAGGGACACAGATGATCTGAAACAAACAGCATACATGTTATTGTTAACATCAATTTCTTATGATATAATTCTAAAACACATCAGACAAACATTACTATCCGTAGCATAAAATAAAAGTATATACAATCTATATTAGAACTCAAAACAACCCATTGGAGAATGAGATAGACAGACAGAAAAGGGAGCTAGGGAAGAAAACTGAGTCATAATTCCACAATAGAAAACAATCTAGATTTGAAATTAATCATTTAAAACAAAAGAGTCCATCAAAGTATCCGTATTTTGTAATCTTTAAAACAAGAGCTAAAACATCTTGTGGAAACCTAGCAGACACTATTCCGCTTCCCTATTTGCTATAGCACTGTTTAGCTCATCTCCCACTAGAACTATCTAAATCATGCAACCTATTCACATCTTTGATTTACTTATCATGTGCAGTCTTGTCATGGCTATTGTCAATCTTTCGACTCAAATAAAGAGATTAATGGGTAAAGTCAAATTGTTTTTTTATAAGAAATAGTTGATGCTAATTGGAGATAAAACATCAGAGAAACTTGGCACTTCACATAAGCAAGTCTTTGCCTGCAAATAAAAATCTTCAAAAAAATGTAGGAGTATCTCGTTTAAACAAACATCTTCAAATCTCCTAAACACAAATTACATCAATGCATATGAAAAACTGAAAGATGGGAAGCTGCCCATAACATTATTTTAGAACTCTTAATTGATAACCTACCTAAAGAAAGACTTGTGTCCATCCCAACTTGGAATTACAAAAATCAATAAACTAAAAATAATAATAATCTTCCTTGAGGGCCCTTTATAATTTTAAGTCAAAACGGAATAAAAATTAAGAAAAAATGATTTAAAAACTCCTAACTTTTTGTGTTCCAATTAGCGTTTTAATGTAAAAATCCCACCCGTAGAGATATCTTATTTTAAAACAACTAACCTATTGATAAATAAATTTATAAACTACTTTATAGATTTATAAATTTCACCAGTCCCAAATCAATTTATTCATACTGTAAATGTTTTCAAAGCAAAGACCCTTCGAGTATCAAATTCTCAAGATGTCACAGGATTATCTGAAATGAAGATTTCTTTTATTTTGAAAAAATGAAGTGCCCAAGTTGGGCATTTATATTTATTCAGATGAGCTCTTGTTGTATGCCTTAAATAGTATAAGGGGGTATAAGGAAATGATCCTCAATAAACCAGGATTGGGTTCATTGTTTCAAAAAAAGAATCAAAAACTTGGAAGGTTATAATCAGTACTGACTACTCAGTAGTATCAACATTTTCCTCAAGTATGAGAAAAAAAAGTCAAGAAAATAAAGTCATTCTTCGATCACGTTCATGAAACAATGGAGGCACAACTATAAGATATATGTGGAGGTACAATAGGGAAAAGAACAATATCCTTATTTACCCTAGTATTCCTTCAGGATCAAAAGGAGCATGACACCATGAAGGAGAATCCTCGGGTACAAAGCCATCTGTAGTTTTGTTACACACCTGTCATAATGAACAATGTAAAATAAGGCCAAATTGCTTTAATGAAATACAGTACACACATTAGAACAGCAGTAGCAAGATTTTTAGGAGGTACCTTCAAATTTTTGTAAGCAGGCTTCATATACAGGTGATTGATACCCAGAAAATAGCGATCAATCATTCCGGCTGAATTGCAGGCAGGACTAATATTACCTCTTGTTCCACATTTCACCTAATGAAAAATAAAAAACAGAAAGGGTTTGAGACCAATTCCAGTTCACACCCATAGGCCATAGCAGGTATTCCATCAAACGAGGACGTGATAACTAAGCATATGTTGAGTCAACAAGGCATCAAGGATGGCAGGTACAAACTGTTTTTCACTATACGATAATCCATTTGACTTTTAGTTGTGGATAGCATCAATGAATCTTCAAAATCAATAATAACAAAAGGATCAATAATGATGTATAGACACCATTCTGATTTTAGCACCTAATAATTATATTCCATAATAACAGACAAAATATAGCACTAATTTAAGGCTACTTATTTCAAATGACATTCATAGAGTTTTGAACAAAACATAGCAACTAAATACTTCACTTAATCATAAGAAAGCTCTTAAAATAGACAAAGGGAAAAAAATGAAGTTTTCCCAACACTCACCTTGTAGACATGGGTACCATTTGCGGCAGGGAAAGATAAACCTGAATTTGCCATATTGACTTCCCAATCAGGAACATATAAGCCATATAGAAGTCCAACATAGATAGAGGACAAAAGCAAAGCAAGACACCTACAAGAAAAACATGTATCAGCATCAACTGTAAATTAAGAAAGTATCTTCAACTAATATTAATTCTAATGAAGCCTAATTGCTCAAGCATAATTTAAGTAAAACAACTCTCAAAATTATCAAAACATTTTATTCTTCAAAAATCAAACCAAACATTAATTTTTATCAAAGTGTGAATTCTGGTGAAGAAATTGCAACAAATTCCTTTCACCACACAACTACAAGCTAGACGACGGCAATGTCTTCCACATTGTAGCAAATATACAATTACTATGAACTAAATTACATGATATGCAAATTGACCAAACACCCGACTTGTTCCATCGAAATTGCATAAGAATTTACTCAAAAAAATTAAATTAAAAAATCTAAAATCCAATACTTCTATCTTACCACTACCAGCATAAAACTCAACATAAACCATCAAGACAAACAAGTTCAAAATCAGCTACAACCATGACAAGAATGTCTTGAAGTTTCAAATATCCAAGCATAAATTGGATGAGTTTTAGAGAAAGTACATCTTACCACTGCCAAAAGTAACTTCTTATCATGCCGAACTTTCTCCACTTTTGACATGGAAGCCAAATCTCACACAAGGCACCAACTAAGTACGCTAAAGATATCCGCTGTACAAATTGCAAAAAGCACAATCAATTCCATACATAATTCTCGAGGTCTAATGGAAAATCAACTTTTCGCACTAAACTAACTATACAATGAATTCATAACATGAATACTCAAAAAGCTATTAATTTATCTCATATACCAGAACCTTAAATCGCGTGAAATATTTTACACGTTTCAATGAGCTCAGTGCATTGACTTAAACATGTAAAATAAATGTATCACGCAAATATTTCTCTAATGGAATAGACAAATTAAACACAAGAAATGCCTTTATACGGATATCTTCGTCAAAAATAAAAGAACTAATTATGCCTACTTCCACTACAGATTCAGCCTTCAACAACTCTCTAATAAAGGATTGACCTTATCACCTCATGATAAGCTACATATATAAATAACAAAAATCTGAAGCAGCAAGACAAGGCTTCTTAACATTAAATTCAACGAACCTGCAAAATGCCCATCCAGCGTATTCTTAAAATATCAACACCGTATGTCAATGACTTAGCCCCATGTAGATATCCACCTGAAATGCATCCAACAATAATAATGCTCAGTGTAACGTCTTTATTGCTCATCAGAACATGGGTCTCCACTATAATATTGATAATTTCTCAGGATTTAAAGCAAAGATAATGACTGACGAAAAAATACTAGTCAACACCATTTTCCCAGCATTAAATGTATAGAAAATACATGTGGGAAAACATAATTACTAGTTACTCCATTTAATAACCTTACATGGATACAAGTCAAGCCATGAAGTCAAGTTAACAAAATGCAACAAGAAAGCGGACTACTTTTGACCAAAAAGGTTATTAATTCGAAATTTTCAGCGATATATTATTGGTTGAAATCAATTTTACAAAATTTTCATAGATGATAATAATAAAAAAAGTTCTAGTTATCAATGTACCTTGCAGAAAAACACCTAAAATAAATAACTTCGCAGCTCTAAAGGTTGCTTTCTTGGTTGCATCCATTTTGTCGTCAACTTTCTGTAATAATCTCAAATTAATTAGTCGAAACAATATTTACTTACTCGAATAAAATTTGATCGATGATCAATCTCCATTCATACAGAGAATCAACGTTTCTCAGTCTGAAATACTCCACCTTGTAAGCAATAGCAAGAGAAAGTCCGGCGATAAAGAGAAAGAAAGGCATAACAAAATCAGCGAGATTTAAGCCATTCCAAGGCGCATGTGCTATTGACGGGAAAATTGATCCTCCATAATCAACCACCATCATCAACTGAAATTCACAAATTTTGAAAAAATCAATTAAGCAATTTACATGCAACTTAAGCTTCTTTTGCAATCAATTGATCAAAAATTACATCTAAACAAGACAAAATCAATAATTTTTGTTGGAAAAATAAGATACAGATTTCGTCCAATTATCCGACAAATCAAACAAATTTAATAGAAGTATTCGTTTTCTTCCGGAAATCTAGAAATAGCAACAAAATACGTCAAAACAAAATAACAAGAAATCCTAATTATATCTAAGCAACAAAAGGCCATCAAATTAGAAAACTTTAAAGCAACAAACCAAAAATGCGTAATCGTAAAAACGGAATTGAAAAGGCGATCAAGACAAAATTAACATTCATTTTCTTCCGCAAAAACATAAATAGCAACAAAACACGTCAAAAGAAACTAACAAGAAATCCAATTTACAACAAAACAACAAGAATCCATCAAATTAATAAATTTTAAAGCAACAAATCAAGAATGCGTAATCATAACAAGAAATCGAAAAGGCGATCAAAACAATGCAGATAAATTAGGTTAAAATCAAAAATAGAGAAACATACGAAAACACAAAGACCGCGAAAAACGTCGAGAGAAGCGACGCGAGTGGTTTTGGATTTCCCTACGACATTCAACGGCGGAGGAGCAGGTAACGGGTATTCAACATCGTTGTGAAGAGGAATAGAAGAATATTCCACCATTGAAATCCAAAATGAAAGGTCTGCTAGAGAGAGAAAATACAGAGTCTAAGAAGAGTGAAGTGGAGGAAGAGACAAGAGAAAGATGGATGATGAGAGGAATTTGAGCATATGATATAGAACTTAGAAGTAGTAAATAAAAGAAAAAAGAAACGCGAGATGCGTGTAACTGGCGATTGGTATATAACTAGATCCCACAATCCTATTTATATAGTTTGTTTTACGAGAATTTTTTTACAAATCAAAAATATTATTATAATTAATTAATTTTAAAAATCATCATTAGGGTAAAATGAAAGAGTCTTTGTTCTTTGGGAAATCCTATTTTTATTATCACAATCAACCTAAATTACTTTTAAAAAAATTAAATAAGAATTATTTTAATTGTTTTTTAAAAATATAAAAATCAGATCAACTCATATTAAGTCGTTTTATCATGAGATGGTGTTAATAAAAAATTTGTCTTATTTGAAATTCTCTATTGAAACGGTTTTATAGTGACATACTGACATTATATCTATTAAATTAACATATGTAATGATCAATTACAATTTTAAAGAAATGTGTTAATTATATGTGGTTGTCTCATGTTGAAACATTGTCATGTAAAATGAATTGTTTTATTATTTGTGAGTTGACTAAAATAAAATTTGGAAATGATAATTAAGGGAAACCATTTTATACGAAACATATTTTGTGGTGATGAGTTGATTTTATCCCTATCCTTTAAGAGGAGGATGAAGAAGGAAAGGTGGATTTTTTTTTCTTTTTTCCATATTTTATGAAAATAATTTTTCTTGATTTATGTTTTTTGAAAACAAGTTAATCAAATGGTCTCTATTTATTGGATGTTTTTCATAATTGCTGGTTTTTCTATTTAAATTGAGATTAGCATGTATTTGTGAAAATATACTGTGGACAATTCTTTTTTTTTTTTTTTTTTTTTTTTTTGCAACATTTGAGTTATTCTCATATACGACAATATTTTTTGTATCCTAGTTTTTTTTTTTTTGAATAAATGTTGTATCCTAGGTTGAGAATAAGATAAATAAGAATTAAGATTAATGAAGCATTGTTAATCAAGGATTTAAGGTGGAAGTCTACAAAAAGATAAGATTTTTTCTAAAAATGCCAAGTATTATGATGTAATGAGGTGTTGTGACCTAATTTACGTTAATTAACTTGGATATATGCCATACAATATGAAGCCTTGTCTAAACGTATTAAATAAATTATTAAAATTCAGACCCTTGTTTAGGATATGTTCAATATAGTAATATAGATAGTTGTTAGTGGTTTAACGAGGTTAAAATATTACTTTAAGAAATTATTACTCGGTAAATTAGTAGTTTTGGTAACATTTGGTAGTCTTAGCTACTTTCAAAACTTGTAGTATGCAAAATGGTGTTTTGATATTTTCTCTATGTTTATCCTAACAAATTAATTTTCAATGCTTTTGAGTTTTGTCGAATAATAATACTTTCCACGTCGAATAATAATGCTTTCCACAACTAATTATTATACTGTTAAACATTTAATAACTATTCCTATATCTAATAGCTACTTAGACTTTCAACATATACTCCCAGAGCTACCTTCTACAAAACATAACCTTAAATTTTTTTTTTATCAACTTTAAGCTTCGTCACTGCGTGCGTCAAACTTACCAAAGTTTTCCTACCATTGTTATGGACAAAACATGTACATCCAAAAGGTTTGAAATACGAAATGTTTGGTTTCCTCCCCTTGAATAACTCATAGGGAGTCTTTTTCAAAAAGGTCTTATTAAACATCTATTGAGGACATAATTTAGCAGTGTTAACTGCTTCATCCCAAAATGTTTTAGGATGACCGTTTTCTAACAAAACATTGTCCTGGACATGTCCTCAAGAGTGGGATTTTTTCGTTCCATAACTTCGTTTTGTTGAAGTTCTTTGCAAAGCTTTGAAAACTCCATTAGCTTTTGATTTCTCATGAAGAAAAGCTAACCATGAAAGCGAGAGAAATCATCAACTACAACGAGGATGTATTGTTTACCTTTGGGAGATCTAAACCACAAAAATCAATATGTAAAAGTTCAATATGTTGAGAAGTACTTACTACCTTTTTAGGTTTGAAGGAACCTTTGGTTTGCAAATCTTTGCAACACGACTTACATAACTCATCAATCTTGTGGGATAAGTTGAAGTCCTCTCACTAGGTCATGAAAATCAAGTAGTTTTATAGTTTGCACATTTTAATGTCCAACTTTGTTAGTAAACATAGAATAAATATTATCACATCTAGGAGCAGTAATAATAACCTTACCAGATTTGATACATTTTACCTCACACTTATCTTTGTCAAAGACCACTTGATTTCCTTTGTCACATAGTTGAGAGATGCTGAGAAGATTGTACTTAAGACCATCAACTAGTAACACATCATCTACGGAATTAGATGAACACAACCAACTTTTCCAACACCAAGAATATTGCATTATGTTTTATCACCAAGAGTAATGGTTCTACCAATTTGTTCTTTGAGTTCGGTGAATAAAGTTAGTTTTTCACTCATATGCTTTGAACATAAACTATCAAGAATTCATTTGTTAGGTACCTACAAAACAATATATCAAATCTTTTGGCTAGACCACTACTTAAATTTGTTTTCATATTCGGAATCAACCAAGTTAGGAGTATGATTCCTTTGATAATTCAAATTTGTCTAACATGTGCTCATTGAAGGACATGAAATGTATCTCTAATAATATGAGGGTTGGTTCTTCTTAGGAGCATGCAAACTTTATGTGACCTTTCTTACCGCAATATAAACACATAGGATAATACCAATCAGCTTTCTCTTTAACAAAGGTGGTTTGAGTCTTTTTGATAAAAACATTTTGTTTATGACCAATACCACACATGTTGCTAGGCTTTTGATTTGAACATAATAACATATTAAGTTCTTGTTCCGATTTAGCAAATTTGGCAAAAGTTCACTTTGACATTTACACTTCCAATCAGATCTTTCTTCTCCTTTTCTAATCTACCTTTGGAACTGTTTAGAGAAGCGAGTTTTCTTTTCAAAGCATTGTTATCATCTGTCAGGGCCCTAACCATGTTATCTTGACCAATTTTTCATGGCCTTGACTTTATAATCGAAAACAGATTTTACTTTTTCAAATTGAAATTCCAAATCTGACTTAGAAGAATAAAGGTCATCCAATTATTTCAATAAGCTTTCTTCTCTGGTTTGACATTCAACAACTTTGTTTTAAGAGAGTGTTTCGAGAGTTGAATTATTGACAATATTTAAAAGGTTTAGCAAGATATCTTTTAGCACTTCCTTAGGTCTGTTAAATAAGATTAACTACAGCTACCTCAATAGGAGTTTTTCGGTATTTCTATTTTGATTCATCCATTTTCTTTGTAACATTTCTATTTAATTGCTCTACAGTTTTTTAATACTTGATTACTTGTGCAAATGTTAAATGTTGCATATTGGGGACTAGGGAATAGGCCATTAAGGATAATATCCAATAGTAATTGCTAGTTTTTTTTTTGAAAGGAATCTAATAATTCATTAATAAAAATCTCATACGACATCTACAATAGACTATCAAATCCATAACAATTTTAATTATAAAAAATTCTATATAAAAAAAGTTACGATCATTACAAAGAAGATCTAACACTGAAGTTTTCCCCTCCTCCGAGAGGGCCTTTAGATCTGGTGTGGCTTTTAAATAGAGATAAGTTTAAAAATATTGACTATATTAGCAGAATTGAAACCCTTGATGATGTTATATAACATTTTACCATCGAGTCGATAACATGACTTCAACCTCTCACCATAAGATTTAGAGACTTTAAAACCCTATATATGGGTAGATTGAATTCAATAAATAAATAGAATAACTCTATAATATAGAGATGATGAATTTTTTTTGTGGCCAAAAATGAAAAAAAGCAAAAATGAAGAGATTGGGGGATTACCATCAACCATAAGGTTGATAGTAGCCCCAAAGTTAACAATGGAAAAAAAAAACAAAAGAGAATAGCAAAAGAATTAATCAATATCAACACTAATTATGTTTGAAATATTTTTAGTATTATATATACTTCCTCCGTTCCAAATTAGTTGCAACATTGGCACTATTTATGCATCACTCTTAATTTGTGATTAGTTTTTAATCTATAGGTTAAAATATAGTCAAGTAAGATCTTATTTAATTCGTCTTATTGTAAAGATTATTAATATAAAATTTTTATAATTTTTTATTATTCATAATTAGAGATATTAAGAATTGAATTAGTGTATTGGACTGCATGAAAAAGCAAATGTTGCAAGTAAATTGGAACAGATGAAGTATACTATATACTCCCTCGGACTATTAAAATTATATTTCATTTGATTTTTAATAGTTGCTATATTTTTATTTTTCATGCTATCCAATTTACAGTTTGAATTTTTAATATCTTTAATTTTATATGATAAAATATTCTAAAATGTTAATATTATAAAAATATGTATTAAGACGAATTAAACAAGATCTCATTTGACTATGTTTTACATTATACATAAAAAAATATTAACCAAATAAGATCAGTTGATAAATAATAATTGCTATAAGAATTATAGCAACTATTAAATCTTAAAAAAGTATATTTTAATAACTCATAATTCTTTGGTGAAAAATCACATTATCTCTCTTTAAATTAAAAGGTTACAAAATTTATGCGCACGTACATTTCTCCTCTTGATGAGAATTGCAGTTATGCATATGATACGTACATGTGATGGCATGAAGATTATTATTTTTCTTTCAAAATGTCAATACAAAAACATACTCTACTTCTAGTAAGGTACTCCATCATATAGCTGATTTATTCAGCATATTATAGGTTGATTGCTCATTAATATTATATAAATCATAAAAAGTCAAATCTGAAAATAACATATACATGTATTTTTAAAATTACAAAAATTCAGCTTTGCATAGAATAAATAATAATATAAATGTCACTTTCTTAAAAAATAGTAAGTTTCATTCTAAACTCACCATATGATGTGATTTTGAGGATGAATTGCCTATTCCAAACAAAGTAAAACTTTACACGTATTAAAATAAAAAAACTAAATTTTCTAATTGAGATAAATAGAAAGAGATATTTCTTATTTTTAAGATGGTTCAATAATATCCTATTAGTCCAAAGCTATTGTTTGAGACATATTTGGACCTATTTGGCTCAAGATGGAAGTGTTGTCTAAGTCCTTGTTGCTAGAGTAGTTATAGTTGTAGAATCGTATTTGTTAAATACTTAGCCGTCTAATTAATTGCGTAAATTAATATTGACCGGTAAAAGTAGTAGTTATGTTAACTGTTGATATATACATTATTGAGAAAAATATAATGAAAAATCTTAAACCATTACTTTTAATTTTGGAGAACAAGTTGTAATATTTTGAAAGTATCTACATGTCCACTAAACGCTACATAAACTTCTACTTTATCGACCATTAAAAATTTTTTAGATGATGGTCGATAAAGTATGGAAGCTAGTTATAGTAATCAAGGCATCATTCTCACCCAAGAAAAATTTACTGATAAGTGCAATTATTTGCACTTATTTATCTCATTTTATACTCCTTAATGATGGTCGTTGTTAGTAATTTCGTGTTTATTTTGAAGATTTATGTTACTTTACTCATTTTCGTTATTCATGTTGATTTTGAGTGGTTTTGATTGTTTTAAGCATAATTCTTATGGTTTTGATGATGACGGAGTTCATTAAGGAGATTTTAGCTCGGATGAAGATGTTCTACAAAGAAAATGAGCAAAAGAGTAACAGAGTGTTTATAATGCAAAAGTTTTAAGGTGAAATTTGATATATGTCTACTCTTTTGGTCATAACTTTTGATAGGAATATGTCATTAATGCAACTTTTGCGGAATTAAAAACTAGACTTCAAGAGCTTTCCAACGGTATATTAGATGCCCAATTCCGATTACTGAGCAAGAAATGGCAATCGTTTGAAGTTTGTTCAAATTGTCAGCACAAAACGCCAACTCAGATTTTAGGTCCTGGATGTGAACACCGACTAGATTTTTTCTTCTGGATTTCGGGCAGATTTTTTTCATCACTTTAATTTTGTAAAATTTTATTTTATCTTTATTTTTAATTAAGTTCTTAGGTTAATTAGGGGCATTTAGGTTAACCCTCCTTTAGAGGAGCACAAGGAGGGAGACTAAAAACCTCTACTCCTTCCTCCTTCATCTTCCTCTCCATTTGAACTCCATTTTAATTCTTGTAAGCTTTTAATTTCTCGTCTTTGATTTACTTTCTCATAATTTTAATCTTTCTTTATCAAATTTGTATTAGTTTAATTGTCATACTTTAATTGTTTTCTTAGAAATTGTCATTTAATAAAAGTAGTGTTCTTCTTCCTATTTTTGTCTCTTGAATCTTAATTGTGTGTCTCATAGTTTTTTATTCTTTTTCCTTGCAAATTTCATTATTATCATCTTCTATCATGCTTAATTTCATTCTAGGGTTTGTGTTCATTGTTTCCACCATGAATAGAGAGTAGATTTATTTTCTTGGGTTAGGGTTTGAACCTATAAGTCAAGTATGATTTGATTTTTGAATGTGTCTATGAAATTAGGATTAAAGTGGTTGAATTGAGCTAATAACCCTAAATTAAATATGCTTTGTTGAACTAGTCAATAGAACTAGCGTATGAGATTAGGATCGACTTTGTTTTAGGGTAAATTTTAGTTGAATTCTTATTAATTCGTTTAATAAAACTAGCGTGTGAGAATTGAATTAGTAGGGCCTAAAGCTAATAGTTAATCAATAAAGCGAGAGTTTGAGATTAACAAGATCATGTTTAACCACGTAATTAATCCGACATTTCATAGACACTAATGAAAATTTCATCATACAAGATCTTAGGGGATTCCCGACACCCTATGTCTCTTCATCATATAATTTAATCCATATTTTTTATCGCATTTGTAGTTTGTTAGAAAACAACCAACCAAAAACTTTTTTTTCTTTGAGCAATATAATTAGTAGAATTAGAAATTTTCTTATCTTAACTTCCTTGTGTTCGACCCACCACTACATGTACACTGTGCGCTTGCGGTTAAATAAAATGTGCACATCAAGTTTTTGGCGCTGTTGCGGGGAAGAGACAAATAATTAATTTGTTAATTTTTATTGCATATATTGCTTTCTTGTGTAAATATTTATTTATTTATTATTATTATTATCTGCATCTTTATCCATGGCTATATTTTCTTTTCCGCAATATGAAGGTGAGCAGTTCCACGCATATTTCTCTAGATTTCAAGATTATGTGGAATGCTTGGCCTCTTGTGGTTACAGTTTTTACTATGAGGATTTAGGCCTTGTGATATTAGTGGGGTTGAACCCGGAGTGTTGGAGTCTAGCCAACTGTATGGGTGATCGTCAAATACTTGACATGGATGACAGTTATTGTTGGAATTTTTTTTGCAATATGTCTGCTCAGTGTTTGCAGGATGAACAACGTTAAGAATCTCTTTCTAGACAATTATCAACGATGATCGAGGAATTAACAATATGGAACGAACAATTGGCTGAGCGATCAACTAGTCTTGCTCGTAATCAAGCAATTATTGATCGGATGGTAATGAACAATGAGAAAACAACTGGTGTAACAATTGAGCTTGATGATTCTCTTTCTTCAAAAGGTAATATGGGTAAGTTACACTTTTCAATGGAACAAGGTGATAACCTTAATAACTTTGACTTGCCTATTGATTTATCTCGTGATAGCTCATTTATTGTTCTTTCTATAATGGTGCATGAATCTTTGTATATGATTTGTGCTAATGATTCTTATGTTGAAACCTTGCCAAAGGAAATTTTGAGTCTTTGTGCCCAAGCCTTTAAGCAAGAGGTTGAAATTATGCATTTAAATGTCAGTAGCAATGAAGATTTAAATTCATCTTATAAGAGTCACATTGGTGAGGAGGTAGAGGAGTCACTTGGTGAAAATTTAGCAGTTAATAACATGTCTATTGATGATGAGGAAGTAGGGTCTTTAGTATCTGATGCTATTGATTCTTATGATATTACTTCTTATGATTGTGTCTCCTCATCTCCCCTTATTCATTCACCACCTATTGAGCGTGAGTCCACCATCAACCATCCCAACTTTGTTAATGAGGAGTGTTATTCCTAGTCTATTTGGAAACATGAAGTAGATGCACTTGAGATAATGTTAGAGGGTAACAGAGTCTATGATGAAGAAACATTAGCAGTGGTTAACTCTTTTGATATTGAGTTTCTTCATCTCGAGACTTCTTATGTCTCGAATTGTTTTTGGCTGAGGAAGAAAATGCCTTATGGTTGCATCACCACCTTTAATTCATAAGAGTACTATAGAGTTTGTTAATACTGATTTTATTCCTGATAATTATGTTGTTGACAAACTCTCCTGTTATAATTTCTTTGACCATGATCCATATGTGCTAAATTGTATTAATATGCATGCTTTTCCTGAAAAAAAAAAGCATTAAACAAGTTGAAAAGGGCTCTCACCTTTATTTTTATAGTTGTTTTTCTTTCGAACTACCTCTATTGTGTCGGTTTAAATTTTTCAGAGGAGTTCGATAAGATGCTAAGAGCTTTGCCGATGTCTAATCTTGAGCACAACAGTCGGGCTACAGACATTAAACAAGCGCTTTACGGGAGGCAGCCCGTACTTTTAGTTACACTTTATTTTTGTTTTAGTTCTTTTTACATTAGACTTCCCCTATTTGGGTGCTTTTATTTTTCATGTCTTTGTTCCTTTGCTACACTGTTAAGCATTGAGGACGATGCTTTTTTCTAGATTAGTTTTTTTATGCTTTTTTATACTAGGACATTAATGCCTTTTTTATTTCTCTTTATTCTCTCTTTTTGTTTTGTTTATCTTTTTGTTTACCCCTTTCTGAAAAAAAAGAAAAAAAAGAAAAAAAAAGAAGATAATGAGAATGCTAGCTAATAACCTGTGAAGGAGCAAGATCTAGGCAAAAGGAGAATGAGTGCTCTCAAACACACTCTATGCAAACCCGCAGTCAGTTCGTGCAAAAGCCTACTGACCTCCACCTGGCTGCTCTCAAACACACTTTCTCCTATTGTAGCAGGAGCGGCACTCTCAATACATAATTAACATTAATAATTATACTTAAGATAAATAATGCGAAAGTGTAAAACGCCGAACTGCTAAAAACCATTTAAACTAAAATCGTTCAAAACATAAGTAAAAAAAAAATCTTACAACTGAGAAAATATAAAATAAAGTTTACTTAAATACAATAAAAAAAAACATAAGTACAATATAGTCATCAAGTAAAATCATTGAAGCTAAGTCCTCGATAGAATAATTAAAGTTGAGGCCTGGATCGAAACCTGAGCTAAATTTTCCTGCAAAATACTGTCATCCATAATACGGATGATAGCCGATTAAATCAGTCAGCGATAAAGCCGAGTACAATTTTCTCAACAAGCTTATGATGCGATAGTTAAATCATGCTTACAAAATAATCATCAAGCACAATATAAAAGGTTATTACTCATTATTGACCTTTACTAAGCGATTAAGTTACATTCTCAATACTTGCAGAAGTTCATTACTGCTACCAAATACTTGGTAACCTTAATGCTTATTTGATCAAATTCAATTAAGCCTCATAACTTTACCATCATAGCACATAACAAGATCACAACAATAATGACAACTGATATATGTAAGGGTCTGGTTAGGTGAGGACCGTAGTCCTAAACCCTAACTGTGGTGGGATTCGTCACTCCTCTCAATACTGTTATGCTCGAGACTTCATAGGATGGGTTTTTCTTGGACCCCCTGTCTGACACCACATTTTACGTGCCGGCTAACACGGACGCCGGGATTTTACATGCCGGTCCATGGTTCGACGTTACCTTACTATCAGAGTCATACAATCAATATCATGAAATATCAAACAAGACTCTAAACCGAAATAGTTTACATTCTTATAAGTCAAACTTCCACTAGTCAAAATTTTGACAATTCTACCCTTTTAATAGAAACAAATTACTAGTATCTAATAAATTAATATTAATTAAATAACAAATTTTCGTAGCTATACTAAGAATCCTAAGGCTAAACTAAGTCATTATTATGTCATAAATAATCATAACAGTCAAGGGTAATATTTCTAAGTACTTAATAACATATTTTATCAAATAACCAGTAAAATAGTAAAACGGATCTATCATCACTATAAAAATAACATAATCCGACAAGTTATTAAGGGTCAAAAATCTATATGAAATGAGTTTTCAAGAAAAACAATGCTAAGCATTTTAACAAATTTGTTTGACTATTTTACCGATAAACCGATTAATAATTCTTTATAATTACTTGAGTCCAACAAAAAAAATTATCAAAACACCAAGATGATATGGAATCATTTTAAACACATAAGTTTATTTAACCAGTAAAATTCATATATATCTATATTATCATATTAATCAAAAATTTCCATATATATGACTTTTTTTTTCGAGTGTCCCAAAAGTATTATTGTTTTGACGAAAATATCACTAAACTGGATATAACTTTAATATTACTATGTAAAGTTTAAATGACTAAAATAAAATCATATTGATCATGCTTTTATATTATCGAGTAACCATAAATAAATATCACATAACGAGAGAGTTAAGAAAATGTGTACCATTTTCCTCCGAAGGTGGTGCTAAACCAAGTAAGAGAATAATAAATAGGAAAATAAGAACTTAAGGAAATAAGCTTCAAAAGAGAAAGTCTTCAAGGTCCAAGCTTCAAAGAAGTAGATCTTCAATTACCCAAAAGAAAATGATATCCAAGCTCCAAAAGATAATACTTAGACTTTTTAAAAGTTGATGATTATTGGCTTAAGAAGTGATAAGATCAAGCTCCATCTTCATTTGATTCTTCAACAAATAAAAAGGGTATAAAGTTAGTAAGATATTAATGAAGTGAAGATATAAGAAAGAATGGTAGAAAAATTTGATGATGGGGATGCAAGTGATCTCATGGCTAAGGAGAGGTATTTAAAATGAGTTTTGGGCAACTTTTTAGTTCATAAGATTGTATGAAAAAGAAGGTTAACTTGTGTAAGTGATTTAGAGTATGTAAGTGAATGTGTAAGAGTTGGAGTATGTAAGTGGATGTGTAAGAGTTGGAGTGTGTAAGTGGATGTGTAAGAGTTTGGAGTGTAGAAGAAGGTTAACTTGTGTAAGGAAATGGTGATAGCTTGTGTAAGTGATGAACATTATGGATTGATGTAGAAAGGATTTTGATTCATCAAATTTTTGTTCTAGTTTATGCTAGTGAAATGTTTTAGATTAATGGGAAAGTATGATTAAGGTTTGATTATGAAAATATGATAGTTTACTTAGAAAATTTTAGTTAAAACTATACTTAAAGTTAATAAGAAAAATATAGTTAATTTTTAGGTATAAAATAATTAAATCAAAGTTGTAAAGTTAAAATGATAAGTAGTAAAGTTAGTTTAAGGAAACGAAATTGAAACGTAACGTTTTAATAAAACCGTAAATATAATATTAAAATTTTACTTTTCGTATAAATTAATATTTTAGTGCTTATATAGAAATTTAAGAATATATATATATATATATATATATATATATATATATATATATATATATATATATATATATATATATATATATATATATATATATATATATATATATATATTAAGTTTAATATTTGGAAGAAATTACAAAAATCGGAATAAGGTTTAGGAATTAAAGGTGATTTGAATTAGATAACCAAAGGATTAGGAATTCGAAAAGAAATTTCGGAATAATTAATCGAAAGATTAAGATTAAGAAATTTGAGCCTGTTACAACTCTTTCCCCCTTTAGATAGTTTCGTCCCTAAAGTAGGACTTACCAAAAAGGTTAGGATGACGCTCTCTCATGTTGATCTCTTTTTCCCAAGTCGCCTCTTCAACCCCGTGGTTTGACCACAAAACCTTGACCAATGGAATCCTCGAATTTCTCAACTCTTTTACTCGGGTATCTAAGATTCTGATTGGTCGTTCCTCATACACCAAAGACTCCTCAATCAAAAGCGGCTCGTGAGCTAGAATATGAGACGGATCATGAACATACTTCCTCAACTGTGAAACATGGAACACATATGAACTTTTGCTAAACTTGGAGGTAAAGCCAACTCATAAGAAACTTTCCCGATTCTCCTTAGGAATTAAAGGTGATTTGAATTAGATGACCAAAGGATTAGGAATTCGAAAAGAAATTTCGGAATAATTAATCGGAAGATTAAAATTAAGAAATTTGAGCCTGTTACACCTATGTGTCTACTACTAATGTTGGCCAAGGCATTATCCTACAGGGCTCTGATAAACTCAATCTTCAAGCATTCTCTGACTCAGATTGAGTTTCTTGTGTGGACACTAGAAAATCAATCACTAGCTATCTCATTATGTTGGGTAATTCTCCCATAAGCTGGAAGTCTAAGAAGCAGTCTACTATTTCACGTTCTAGTTCAGAGGCTGAATACAGGGCTATGGCATCTGCCTCTGCTGAAGTTACTTGGCTCATCAAGCTCCTTCATGATTTTGGTCTAAAGAATCTTCAACCTGTGACATTGTTCTGTGATAATCAGTCAGCAATCCACATTGCCAAGAATCCCGTTTTTCATGAATGTACGAAACATATAGAGATAGACTGCCATTTTACTAGGGATAAGGTCCTTGAGGGTTTACTCCAGTTATCCTATCTTCCCATTCATCAACAACAGGCAGACATCCTTACTAAGGCTTTTCCTTCACCAAAGTTTCAAGTATTACTTTCTAAACTAGGTATCTCTCCTATACCACCTAGTTAGAAGTCGTAAGCAAATCACCACTCCATGTCAGCAATCCGTGTGCAAGCAATCCATATACATCAACATGAAGCACAAAGTTAGTTAGGCTACTTGTAACCAACTATTGTCAATATAACAGAATGTTGTTAGCTATGCTTTATCCTCTATATATACTCCTACTTTTTGATGTACTTAAATGAATTCAAAATAATACAAAAGTGTGTGTTTCAAGATTGAATCAAAAGCTTTCTCGATTGTATTCTGTTAAGTTCAACAAAAAAAGAAATGTGAAAACACACACAACAAAGATTGGCGATGCGTCTTCACCTTGAAAGCAGGGACTCGTCACTTCCTTGGTGCCTAACAATGGAATTTTCTAGAACTTGAGCAGCGAGACGCCACTAATATAGTGGTCATTCGTCGCTTCTTGTCTCAATCATGAGACTCTACTAGCTTGGCAATGAGTCGTCGCCTATTTACTTGTGATTCATCGCTTTCTTTTTAATCTGCTTTTTTCTCTTTGCACGAGCGGTTACCACAGGCCCGTCCCTTAACATTTTGGGGCCTTAGGCAAAATTAAAAACGAAGGCCCCTTGAAACACAAATTTACGGTGATTATATCCAATTAATGTAAACTAGGAATTTAGTGGTATTGTAATTTTATAACCAACATAAATTGAAATAAGTAAATTTCATTATACTTGAGCCTCTATTTCCTAGCTTAGCTTCAATAATTGTTTTCTTTATACATCAAATAAATGCACAAATATTTTAAAATTTAGAAACAAATATAGTAATAGAAACCCATAAGCCATAAAGGAAAAATATCAAAAATCAAAACCCTATAGTATCATCATTACCTTAAAATCCATGTGATTTGAACTTAATTACCCCAAACTGATGAAGACAAATGCACCCATAAAAATCTCATTAGCTTAAGATTGAGGAAAAAGAGAGGCCATTAAAGTTTTCCAAAGACTATTTTGTCCCCCACATTTGATAACCATCTTTAATCAAAAACTACCCTTTAAAACAACATGAAAGGAAATTGTTATCAGATAATCACAACTATGTTCGATGATTTTTATACAAAAATTTAAAAGGTTCTTATTATAATCACCAACCACCCTTAAAAAACAAAAATTGATAAAGAAAATTGAGATTACAACAAAAAAGAAATAAAAAGAATAAGCAATAATGTAAGGGTTGATGCAAAGAGAAGAAGAAGTAGAGAAGAGGAAACTGAATCACTACTTTTAATCAGTGTCTTTCCCCATAAGGATAAATGAAGATGAGGAGAAAATATGATATGTACAATCGTTTCCCTTCCTAATGTCTCATGTCATTAATATACAATATACACTTTCAACTTCCAATGTCTTGTTTCTATACTTTATGAAAACTGAAGAAAATTTTAGGCCTTTTGTTTTCGCTAATTATGGGCCCTTAACTTAGCTAATTTGTGCCTTTAAAATCTGGGCCCTAGGCGGTGGCCCATTATACCTACCCTCAGGGCCGAGCCTGGTGAGGGTGACACTTGGTGAAGACTTGTCACCTACATACTGCATTCCTTGATTGTCTTTTTTCACCTATAAGGGGTTGCAGACTATTTTTTTTAAGTATTTTCGCTCAAAAACGCACAAAATGTTAAATATTGGAACATGAGGTAAAATTATGCAAATATATACCTTTAAATCAAATAACATAGTCTTATTATTTCACCAAAGAGATGTATATATTTCCATCAACGTGCACATGATTGTACATATCAATCATTAAGGATCCTAAGTCCTTACAATGTTCATGAAGTAAAGCGCAAAAAATCCATCCACCTATTACACCTTAGGGCTCGTTTATTATCTTTTTTTTTTTTTTTTCTAGTTTTCAGTTTTTATCAAAATTGATAATCAAAAATAAAAAAATCAGAGAAAGTGATTCTTTTTTTTAGTTGTCAATTTTGAAAAAATCACGTTCATAATAAATTTGACTAAATTTATTTCATTATATGATACTTCCTTAGGAATTTAATAGTTGCTACAGTTTCTGTAGCAACTACCGTTGATTAATTGATTTTATTTGGTATACATTTTTTTACATGTATAATGTAATAAATAGTCAAGTAGGGTCTTGTTTGATTTATCTTAATGCATATTATCATATTATTAAATTTTTAGAATTTTTTATCACATGAAATTAAAGATATTAAAGATCAAAATCATATATTGAATAGCATGAAAAACAGAAGTGTAACAACTATTTAAAACTAGAAGTATACATATATATATATATATATATATATATATATATATATATATATATATATATATATATATATATATATATATATATATATATATATATATATATATATATATATATATATATATATATATATATATATATATATATATATATATATATATATATATATATATATATACACACACACACATATATATATATATATATATATATATATATATATATATATATATATATATATATATATACACACACACACACACACACACATATATATATATATATATATATATATATATATATATATATATATATATATATATATATATATATATATATATATATATATATATATATATATATATATATATATATATATATATATATATATATATATATATGACATTGAAATTCAGAAAAAAAAAAATCATAGTAAGTGTACACTATATCATGAAGATTTGTAAGATGTCATCAATTCGACTATAAGACTATTTTGTACCAACCCCTATCCAAAACTTCACCATGAGTTAACATTATTCTTAGTAAAATAAGCACTAACATATGGAGTATAAATATTATTGCACTTGACATATATAAACTCCATCGCCATTGATGTTAAAAGACTCATCACTATTAAAGAAATACAATTCATTTTACAATTTTTATAAGATCCCGTTGCTATTATATCAAACATTCACTTACTTAAGATTTAGTTAAAAATTATGAATGTTTTGTGGCAATTGAACCTAAAATTTATTTTTAAAATATGAGAAAATTTTTAAAGTTTATTGAAAGTTCTATTCTCCAAACTAAGAATCCACTAAAAGACGCTCATCAATGGGTATGTATAAAATATGAGAGTATTGTGGAAATTAGTACTTTGTCAAGAGCGGAATCAAGCTCCAAGAAGATTAAAAGAAGATATGAGATGTAAAAGAAAAAGAGAAAACTTTGGGCAAAATATACTAAATAAGTGCTTGACCCACCTTAATTGTTAAAAGACAAGAAATGGGAGATTTCTATGCATGTTTTTAGTTTTATTCATGAAGTGGTGAATAAATACAATAAAGATGCCTTGTTACTTGATCATTATCAACAACCCGAGTCTCGAAATCACAATGTTACTCTTAAAATTTAAGCATGTGTTGGAAAAAATGGAGGTACTGTAGCACAATTTTCAATGCAAATGATGTTGCTGGCTCATTTAAAGTATGTTATAAGTACATTTAGTAGTAAAATCGTAATTAGTTATAAATGTGTGTTAGTTATAGTCTTACTAGTATTAAAGGGGACATAAGAATTAGGGATGGGCATGGGTCTTGGACCCTAAGGGTCTGGGTCCACCTATTTTTGGATCCTATGGATCCGGGTCGGATCTGGGTCGATGACCTTAGGTTCTGGGTCTAGGTTCGGGTCTACAATTTTGAGACCCATATCCGACCTGTGGACCCATTTACATATTTTTTTTAGATTATATATTAGCTATCATGTGTATTTAATTATTTGATTTGAAATTTTGTTATATTTCTTGTGATTTTGAACTTTGTCGATTCATGTAATTTAAAATGTGGTCGTCGTATACTCGTATCTATACTTTAAAAATTAAAGACTTGATAAATATTTCGGTATAAGAACTTGAATGTCGAGAAACATCATATATTTATTCGCTCAATTAGTATAAAGTATTAGAAGATCCTCGTTAGTCGAAAATGTTTAAATAATTTTATACGAATGGTAAAAATTGTAATTCATAATATATTTTAAAAAAATTTCAGCAAAAGAAAATAAAATTATTCTAGGCCCAGATCCATACCCTAGACCCGCCAGACCTTAAGGATCTGGGTCCGAGTCTTGGTCCAATAAAAAATTAGGGTCTGAATTTGGATATAGCTGGACCCGACCCATGCCTATTCCTAATAAGGATATATTAGAGTTTATCAAACAAAATGAAATAAAAGAATATTCTTTCCCTTCTTCTAAATTTTTTCTATTCTCCCTCTCGTTCCTATTCACATGGCTGGTTGAGATTTAACAACCCAGATTCTTTATTTCTTCACAAAAACTTGGATGAGACCGTCGCCAATTAAGACAAAGTGAAGGTCAGCCCATTTCACGTGCATGTAACAACATTTTTATTTTCTGGGCATCTATCAATTTGATTTGATTTCAAAAAATTTTTACAATTTTGATTGGCTAGCTTAAGGATATTTATAAGGAGAAATTGTAAGAAAAATAAATTAATCTTTACTCGATTCACGGAAAAAAAATTCAAATATTATATATAACAGAAAATAGACCTAACTATTGATTGACAATATACCTTAAATATAACCAACGAAAGAATTTTGAACAATATACTAATTAGTGTATGTGATTGACAATAAACTCAAGAATTTTGGAGCACGTGCCCTGTGGGGCCTTAAATGAGATCCGTCCCTGGATCTAAGAATGAATTTGGGATGACAGGGGTGAAATAATACAGGTTTTGTACTGCATCAATCATACTAGCTTCATTTGCCCCATACCCACCCGTGTCATATCTACAATGTTCTACTTTACATAAATTTTGTATGTTTGTAATTAAACCTAATAAATTATGGACAAAAATTAAAAATATTGATTTTACCTTATTACATTACAAGGTTTATCTAAAATTATACAATTAACTTTGTAATTTTCGATTATATAGAGCACATATCAAGCAGAAATTGAGTGAATTTGTGGCGAGTGTGTAACACTCCTGAATTTCCGACCCCTTGTACGAAACCAAAATCGTGAAAGACGAGAGGAAATTCGAGTGTTACATAAAAAGAAAAGGAAAAGAATTTAGATAAACGTTAAATATTAACTTTAAAAAAGTGAGTGGAAATTTCGGCAACATCTCTTCTAAAAATCGAACATGTGGTAGAGCAATTAGCACAGTGAAAACATTAAAGTAATCTAAGGCATCATTGCCTTAAAATCTCACACCACGGCGGAACGATTCGTTGCCGGCTTCTCAAATCAACATGCTAAGCATGGATCGTGGTTCCAGAGTCGATGCTTGCGTTTTAAAATGACTTAACTCCTTAAAACCATACAAAGTTATAAAGTACACAGCGGAAATACAAATATACAAAGAAGGACACAAGGCCTCATGACAAAACGTATACAACCACAGTTTACTAAAGATAAATAAGAACTACAAAGTCAAAAGATAGCGGTATGACACAGGTTATTCTTCGCCCTCATCACTCTCCCCCAATGCAATGTTATGCAAAAGAAGCTCCAATACCTGTCACGCCTATCTATGATCCTCCTGCTGCTCGACATCAGACCAAAGACCAGCAGGACAATCATAGAAAGTCATCAAACAATCAAACATAAACACAAACACGTATACGTCAGTAACTAGCATCAAATATAATAAAGCCAACTACTAGGTAACATTATGTTATACAACAACATAAGATGATTTCATAAGACACAAGCATAAATAGTAACTGTTTATTGTCCACCTATACTTCTTAATCTCATTACGTCCCTTCCAATCCGAACCATGCGTTCTTGGGTAGAATGTAGGTCTTCACACTTCTCTTCTCAAAACATAAACTCTTGTAAAACACGCATAGTATCAACTCAACCAAGGCATTAATAGAATACCTAACACATGACCTTATAGAGCTTGTCTATCTTAAGGTAAGTGTGATCATAGTCTGTAATACCTTTGAGTAACTTAACTTAGGCACACTTCTCACTAGCATAAATATTCTATCGATGAGTAAATTTTCTATCAATGAGTAAACTTTCTATCAATGTGTAAGCTTTCTATCAATGAATGAACCTTCTATCATTAAATAACTTTCGATCAATGAATAAACTTTCTATCACTGAATAACTTTCTATCAGTGGATCTTTTCTCTACTTCCTTGCATAGTGACACGGCTAAGGGCGTTATCGGCAAAGTATGAGCTCATACCCCCTCCAGCTGACCCTCTCAGGTCCTACCTTCGGGGAAAACTAACACAGTGCTGGGCTACTCATCCAGTGAAGAGGCCACCATATTGGGGTTTGCAAGGTCCGCATGGTAACACCTCGGTCAAGGGGCGGTATCGGTCATCCGACATCCAATGACAAAAGTATGCTCATACCCCCTTAAGGTGATCTCGTCGGATCTCACCTAGGGGACTATTAAATCAAGCGGACATAATCCAGTTATGTCACGCCAGCTAATCATAATCTAATACTTTATCAAATGGGAATAACTTCCGCTTTTGACTGTTAATGAGCGCCCTGGGATAGCAGCACGCGAAAACCCACTGAGCCACTCAATAAAATATGAAATTCACTGATAAAGGAATCATTCTAACTCCAAGTAAGGGTTAATCCAATTCTTAAATAAATAAGGGGGTGGTCCCCGTCTTCTACTAACACTCTTATTATCTATAAGTATTCTAAGCGCAAGGATTTCATAGTCGATAGCTCTTCGTATAAAGTGTATTCACTAGTACCTCATAGTTTCGATATGATGCATATTATCACAATGAACAATAATGTATAAAGTGTATTTCTAATGCATACTAAACCAATTCACATTACTCCGTTTATACTTGTTCATATGTTATGACGTTAAGTCAACAATCACATAAGCTTTCGCATCCACTAAACCAACAACCAAGTAAGCTTTCACAACAATAAAGTGCATTTTATGACGGTTTCTTTAAACCAATGAGACTCAAAGTATAAGGCCTCATCACTATGAAATTCCCTAGGCTACTAGCACTTGTATAACAAAATCAATACTAGCAACTTATAATGATATTGATGTTAGTGATAGCCTCAAGTTGTGATATAGTTTACTATAATGTACAAGATTTCTCATGATGACAAAAAGGGCCTAAAAAGAAGCACTTCCCCAAATAATTTGAAACAAAAATGGCAACAATGGTTTCTTCCTAATTCAACAATGATAGTATTCAACTTTAATAACCACGACCATACCACAATCGACTAATAATAATACTCAATAATATAACAATATCCACCATCATCTTTATAATACAAGTGACAATTAACACCACTTTTTGTGACTAATACTCTCAATTATAACAACTATTATCACCTATTCACAATCAAATCACATTTTCAAAGCTTCTACGAATCTATTAAATTATAAAACATCCTCAAACACAAAGCGGTACAACTACTATCATTTTCATTCATACTCTAAACCTTATCTCAAGATTATATTCAATTCATTAATCAAGTTCTTACCCATAAGAAGATTTAATAAAGAATGATGAAAAATCAATACAAAACTCATAAACTTAATGAAATTCTAGTTAGAACAATGATAAAAAAAATCAAGTAAGGGAGGAAATTGGCTTACAATGGGGGAACTAGTAAAGGGTAAGATTTTAGATGTTTATTGTGGTGGTGGAGGACCAAGGTGGGGAGTTGGCGGCACTTGGGGGCAGCTGTTGGCAGCACAACCAAGGGAAAGGGAGAAGAAAGAAAAAGAGGGAAGGAGCGGCGTGACTTTCTTTGTGAGTGAGGGAAGGAGTACTCACAGCCCTAACCCATCCTTTTATTTTATTTATTTAATTGTTTATTTATTTATTTACCTAGGTTCATCTTCTTGCGATGTCCAACTAACAAATTCACCTTCGTGTGCTCACACATTTTAATAAAATAATTATTTTGATTCGAACCTCTTTATTTAGAAATCATAATTGTACTTTTAATATAAATATATGTTAATATTTAAATTCTTATATGAAAGAAATTTATTAAAACTACTTCTAAATTAATTTAACATAATTATAAAATCCCTAAAAGTTATTAAAATATTAATTAATGACATCAGAAAATCTCGAGGTGTTACAGAGTGTAGGATGATTATACTCTTGATGGGTATACTATTGGAAATATAATGCATATATAAATAAAACAAACTGATTCGCATTTCGCTTATGTGGATGGCAATGGAACTCCTTGCTCTGTAGATCACCAAATGGACACCATAAAGATAAGGTTGTGACAATCACAAAAGTCGCTCGGAAATTTGATATGAGTAGAAGGCGTTCCTGCACTTTCTTATTGTGTTTTTTCTCACAAAGGTGTAGAAAATACCAGTGTTGTAATGAATTATGCACTTTGATGAACTGAGAGTTAATTACTCTCTCATTATTATCTCTTGAAAGGAAGAACAAGAATGAAAGTATTCTTAAGAGAGAAATCATAAATGTTATGGAAAATGGGGTGGAATGTCCCTTGGCATGCAACCTCTATTTATAGAGCAATGCATCAAACAACACCTCTCTTTGAACAAAAGTGTTTCACCAAGCAAAGCTTATGAATCGAAGTAATGTTTCACCAAGCAAAGCTTATAAATCCAAGTAATGATTCATCAAATCCTTTGAGGCATTTAATTGGACTTATAATATATTTATTTTAGTCCCACTACTATACTAAGTATGTAGTATATACAAATCTAGGTCTATATACTCTAAATGTTCAACATATACTGAGTTACCATATTGGCTAGTGATGAGTTTGAATGCATATCCAGGTCGACAAGCTTGAATATGAAAGTTTTACCCATTATTAGTGGTGGGTAGGTGTTGAATATGAAACGTTTAGGTGGGTGTAGGCGTGGGGAGGACATACCACACTAGCCCGATCATTTTTCTATCTTTAATACAAACAATCACCCAACAAGTACTGACTAGCCATATAAATGACAAAACAATATGCTCATTAGTATAAACTGAGTGTACACATATAAAACATATAGCTAATTTGGTGGATTTAGAAACAATTATGTGTAGAACATATTATTTCATCAAGCCTTTCAAGAGAAAGAAGCTTTAAATAAAACAATAATCAAAAGACAATGGTCAAGGTTTAAAAGAAGTCAATATACATCAGTTCACAAGAATATTAATCGAACGGACACTTAGTAGCGTATCAGATCGATTTTAATGTACGTCTTTCGGGTCCGTTTAAAATCCTATATTGTTTTCATATTGGTTTTTACATAATTGTAAATCAATTTTAAAGTCAGATCGAATCAAATTTGGTTACAAAATCGGGCAATTATCAAATCGTTAGGTTTTTTTTTGAACAACTCTCAGTTAACTAGAGTAGGGAGCTTAGTTGCCAACTTTCAGTACTTGGGGATCATCATCCTGCAGACAATATACCACTTGTAAGGTTTTCACCATTCAACCTTTATGTTGAACATATAGTGTATAATAATTCTAAGTATATAATCATCAAGTACTACAAATAGTAGTGGGACAATATGTATTAAAATATAAGGTTCAAAAAAAGGGGTTCAAAGGATAGGACAAAAGAAAAGTTGGAAAACTAAGTCAGCAAGGAAAGCCGACTCGACTTTTTTGGCATTGGGCCTAAAGTCGACTCGGCTTTAGGTTCTGAAAACTGATTTTGTCCAGCAGGAAAAGCCGAGTCGGCTTTCCTGGGGTTAGAGCAAAGGCTGACTCGACTTTTTCCTCTGACATGACCGTTGTGTCTTTACGTTTCCTTTGAGTTAATTGCATTGGATTCCTTCTCTTATTCCATATTATTCTGATGTTACAAAGGAATAATTGGTAGGAATAATGCTCATGAATACCTTGGTTTAATGGTATTGATTGAAGGTCATTAAAGTTGATCATTAATGGGTGATTTGTTGTGCCATGACCCTTTGCTATACTTAGAGTAGTATAAATAGGGGCTTGGAGAAGGATGTAGAACACACCAATTTTCTGAATTCTCATTCTTGCTTTTTATCTTTCACTTGTGTTCTTTCAACAAAGGTATAAACTTTTGTTAGAGCTTCCAAAGTTTATAATTCATCAAACACTTGTTAATTGACATACCCTAAGTACTAATGGTGTGTTGTGTTGTTTGTATCTCGTAGTGAATTTTCAGGTCAAAAACCCAAGTACCTTTGTGGAGGAAATATCACAAAAGAAAAGTGATTACACGCCTATAACAAGTATCAAGTTTCCGAGTAACGGTTGTCGTTACAAAGATAATATTCAAGTTTATTTTTAGTGTTTTCTTGTAAGTTTTATTTTAGCCATTAATAAAGGGGAAATACAAATTCTCAAATTGTAATTTGTATTTTGCATTATTAATTTGTAATACTTTCTACTTGCCACAAACTATGGTTGTAGATTTTTTTAGGATTATGCAACCATTGTTCACACTTTAAATAAAAATAATAAAAAAATTCAAAAAATACTTTGATCGAACTTAAAATTGTTTATCTTGGTATTTTTATTAACTAAATTTCTTGATACAAAATAGTTGTCATAAAAAAGAGGAAACAACTTGAAACCAATTAGAGGTGTCATACTTAAATGTGTTATGAATGGTATGTTTGACTTGAGTGCACAAGTTAAAGTGTGTAATCATGTGTGTGACTCTTGGTTTGTGGAATGCAAATGGATGTAATTATGTGGTGAGTATTCATGATGAATTATGGATGTTAATGAACATTAATGAAGAAGAAGGGACTTGATTTATGGTAGCTCGATCAGAATTCTGACAGAAGGATCAGAAAGGTCGCTCGACCTACCCGCTCGACCGAGCGAGTCATTTTGGTAGGTCGAGCGGTTAGACAGAATGCTCCAGAATGCTGCTGATTCTCGCTCGACCGAGCCGCTCGACCGAGCGAGCTCCCTGTTTCGGTCGAGCGGATCCTCTGATATGCATGGGATGCTAGTTTTCGACCTTTCAAGTTCTTGGAGTTATTTCATATTATTCATTACTCAATATTAACTATGTATTCAAGTGAGCTATTGATATTCTAGTATCTAGTACTATATATAGGGCTCTCATATTCACACATCAAACACATCAAACACAACCCCTAAGCCAAACACATAGCCTTTTGTTTTTACCTCTTACTTAATTGTAATTCTTCTTTGAGAAGTGTTGTTTATACTCATTCTTGATATAATATAAACATAAACTACACACCACAGAGGACGTAGCCATCATTGGGTGAACCTCTTTAAATCCTTGTGTCCTTTTGATTAGCTTACATTGTCAAACGTTGTTTTGTTCATTGTTGTTTGTATTGTTCTTAGCATCGTGACGGTTTTGGCAAACGTTTTCAAAATGCAAGGCTTATCTCCATACCAAGGTGAGGAGGAGATTTGTTGGGTCATTTCTACCTTACTTAGAGAAAGAGCCCACTTCACACCTTATTAAGGTGGGCTTAGTTTCATTGTAATGGGCGAAGATTATTATTTTGACAACACTAAAGTAGGAGCTGGCAGAGATTAAAAAGAATGCAGGGGAATTCAGCGAAGGTTCTTCTCGTTCACATTGTATATATCATCTCTATCAAAGGGCATTTGTGGTTTGATTTACGTGAAATATAGGTAGTTCTACCTAACCAATCTGCATATACAATGATATCGTTTTGTGTATTGTATAAGTTGGTAATATGTAATCCTAATTTCCCCTGATTATTATTTTTAAGACTTTTTTGGGCGATAATTTAGAGATGTTTGGTGTTTGGTGTTTTTGATGCCCATAGTGTTTGTCTAAAGAAGACTATGGTTGTACCTATTAATTTATTAGTGATTAGAGGAAGGATTTGGTACCACAGATGGTCTCCCTCACTTGGTTTCACATAAAAATCATGTGTGTTTTATTTTTTCCGCAATTTTACTTTATTGTGTTTACTTATGAGATTATTATTATTATTTGCCTGATTGGAATTGTTTATTTTGCTTATCTAACAATACAAAGGGAGAAAGTGGGTGTGTTATTGAGCTACTTTTCCCAAGATTAATATTTTAATATCTTAATTATCAGTTTATACTTTCAATTGAATTTATTCATTTTCAATTTTAAATTCAATAAAGGCAGTGATGCTTTATTATTTTTCATATATGTCAACTTGCTCTTTCTCTTTTCTTTCGCCAATGTCTTCAATTACATATGATCCCAGTAAAAAGAATTGTACATGGTAATTAAACGGTTCTAATTGCAAAATTCTTGTAACGAAAAAGTAAGTGAAGTATTTCACTTTTTGGTTCCTTTCTGTATATTGAACTATTGAAGACTTGTATTAAATAAATATTAGTAGTTGACATGGGCGAAGCTACCTTATTTGCGGAAGAGGCCCGACCCCTTTCGAAAATAGGATTCTTTGTATTTTTAGCTTTGGTTTCCTTACCAATATATGATATATAATTTAAAAAGTGTAATAATATGATAAAATTTACTATAGTTCAATGGTTGGAGTTACACATTTGTTTCTTAAGGTTAAATGATCAAATCCTAATGTTAACATTTATTGTTTTTATAAACTAATAAAATGTCATTACTTTTTATCTTTCATAATTTTATATTTATCATTTAAAGTGTGTATTTATATTTTTGCTATCTTAATTTTAATAATATTTTTATTTTTTGGAGACTTATGAGAGTAGTAGAGTGAAAAACACTAGATTTTTTTTCAAATGGGATAATTATAGGAAGCTTTATTTTTGTTTGCTGAATATAATTTTTGTCATGATTCAAGTTTATATCAATCTATATGATTTAAAAAATTTTATAATCAACTATTTTTTATATAGTAAATAATTTGCCAGTATATCGACATTTTGGCCCCCTAATTCAAAATCTTGGCGTCGCCCTTGGTAGTTGATATGAATATTGAAGATGTATTTATCAGGTTGCGCATACATAGATGTCAAAGCCAGAACATTAATTGTAATTTTATTAAGAAAAATTTCACATGGTAGCATCAAACGTTTATGAAACGTAGTGGTAGCATTTTAGTAAGATTTTTCCTCATCGTAGCATCTAGCTTATGCCTTATCTAATTGTCGTACCATTTTTCGTTAAATTCTTCTCAATTTCCTTTTAATTCACCATTTTGACGCTTCTACCATTATTAAATGTTGGTTGTCGACTTTATAATTTGCCCTAAACCATTTTTATGCTATCAAATGTTTAATTCACCATTTTGACGTTTAATCCACCATTTAAATTATCAACGCTCTCAAATGTTTGGGCAAATTATAAAGACAAAAACCAACACTTAATAAGGGTAGAAACGTTAAAATGGTAAATTAAACCGCAATTGACAAGAATTTAATGAAAAATGGTACGGCGGTAAGATAAGGCATAAATTAGATGCTACCATGTGGAAGAATCTTATAAAAGTACTAAAACTAACGTTTTATGAAAGTTCAATACTACCATATAGAATTTGGTCTATAGAATAATTAATAGGACCTAATAACAATGTTGTTGTATTATAGTTTGATTTTGATTTGTTTCAAATAATGATACATTATCAAACACCGCCTTCAAATATAAAGATTTAACTTGGCCAATTATTTTAATCAAACATCATCAAATATATTCGCTTTTATTTTAATTATCCATATTACTTTTCTTAATCCATCCTGCCTTAGTTGTCCGTCATGTATTTCATGAAGAGTTTGTTAAAAGTTGCTTGTCAGTTAGTTAACAGTTAGTTAACACCTTAGAGTTTGTTATGAAAACATATGTTTTGCACATGGGCTATTTTCATTAACTTGGTAACTTACTCTTTCTCTATGTATATAGAGCCATAGAATGTGAAAATCTCTCCTTTTTTTTTACCGAGTTTGTATCGACAAAAGAGTTTTTTTTTTCTTAAATTATATAGGGTAAATTTTTAATAATAATTTAATTGCTAAAGTAAATCCATTTATTATTTATTTTAAAATAAATACACCTATTAGGTATATTTGTTATAATTAAACTCTTCAAAGCTTCTTAGTGAGTTAAGAATAAGGAATAAATAATTAATGAGTTTATTTTTAGTAGTTGTACCTAATAGGTGAGTTTATATATAAAATAAACAATAGTTAGGTTTATTTTAATCGGATCGAGCAAAAGTTGATTTATTTTAACAATTTCTCCAATCAGCTGGTCTCCTGAGAGACGTCTCTTAGGCCAGCTCATTAAACCTTGATGTCCACTTATATATATATCCTTAATGTCTACTTACATTATCTTTAATGCCTACTTACAATATACTTAATGTCCACATTTTAAGTACATAAAATGTCTATGTACAATGTTCTTAATGCCTACCGTGAAACTTAGCCTACTAGCCTACTTACCATATTCTTAATGCCTACTTACAACTTTTTTAATGTCTACTTACAATATACTAAATGCCCACCGAGTAATTACTTAAGTAATTACAATATTCTAAATACTTACTTACAATATTTTTAAAGCCTACCGAAAAAATTACTCTATATTTTCCGTTTTGGGCCAACCCAATTAAAGATGGTCTCTCAAAGAGACCGTCTCTTACAAGAATTTGTGATTATATATTATGTTATTTTCGATAGATTTATTGTTGGAATTGTACATAACAAGATCCATATAAGAGAAGATTAAATGTTCGAGAGCACATATGAAAGAGAATGATAATATTTTCTTAAATTTTGATGGGGATAAAGTATAGTTACAAAGTGCAAAGTGTAAAAGGTAAAATTTAATAAGGATAAATAGGTAAAATTAACATACTCAAAATAAAATTGCGACATTTAGGGAGAATAGAAGGGAATATTATTAATTAATTCTTTTCATTTGATATTATGTATATAATTCGCATGCACATTGAATTCAAGTAAAAGCTATGCAAATATGTAATAATAGTTTGCCAATACACAAGGTAATAAAGTACACTTGTTAATTTTTAGCTACCTATATTCCTGTTAAACCAACCAATTTTGTTAGCCCAAAAGTGACTCCCATTGCCACCCATCCTCCTACCAAGATTCTCAAGGATGATTTGAGTGCCGGTGACTTGCCTAAGAAGGCCCCTACCCATCCGAAAGCGAACAATGCAAGGCTCACGGTGGTTAATACCACTGCGAGCCTTACCCGATAGGGTCTTATAAAAGCGGCGGACAAAAGTGGAACTCCGCCTCCAACTGCAAATGCTGCGGCTGATGCAGCCGCAGCACTGAACGGACTAGGTAGGGCCTTCTTTTTTTCTGCCAAGAGGCCCAACAAACCAGGCTGGGCCTCATGATCTCTCAGAATTTGTGAGAGCTCTGCATCTCGCTGAGCCCAGACTGACACGAGCTCACCTAGAGCCATGCTACAAGCCCCAGCAAACAAACCCGCTAGCCCGGTTAGTGCCATGGTTCCCGGGTCGGGCCTAACTGCTCCAACGCCAATCATGAGAGAGGACACGGTTAGAATACCATCATTCGCCCCAAGGATTGCGGCCCGAAGCCATTGGGCGGGCTTCGACCCGTTTGTCTTGTCGGGTTCTTGTGTTGTATCAATAGGCTTGACTTGTTTCAATGAGAGTTCGGAAGCCATAGCAAATAGAAAGTTTTGCTCTCAAAAGAAAGTAAGATGGAAATAATGAGTAGAATCCAAAGATTAAGGCAAGAGTGTGGGGGGCACACTTAGTTTGTTAAATTGTATTTATAGGGCAACATGATTGACGTGTGGAGGACACACTTTATTTAATTTAAAGTGTGTAAATAGAAGAAAATAGAGCATAAATTTATATTCTCTTTTTAATAAAGTGTTGAGAAAAGGTGATTTATTTGATAAAAGAGATGCTTGGTGTGATGGAAATTTGACGCACCAAACGGGATTATAAGGCGGTGTTTGCAACATTGCATGAAATATATATTTGGAATCTTAAGTGTTCACACCATGGATGCTCATGGGTGGATGTTTTAGACTCATGCTTAAAATCCATTATTTTAGCTGAATTTATGGTGCAAAACTATTGGGTCTTGAAATAATGAATTAATAGGTTAAGCTAGTCTCCTTAAAGACTAGCTCTCTAAGAGACGTCTCTTAAGCTCAGTCTATTAAAATTTATTGCCTACTTTTACTCTATTGTTTTTATAGATCGATCCAATTAGAAATGATCTTTTAAAGAGACGACAGTCTCTCACAAGAATTTGTGTTATAGTTTTAGGGTTCAACATATGTTAGTTAGGATTATAGATTGATTGAGAATTCTAACTATGATGAAGTTCTAGTAGTTGCTGACATGCAAAGATTGATAGTTCAACATTTATATATGAAAACGACGATGTATTAGAGTTCGAACAATGTGTTTCAAACTCCAATATTGTCTAGATCGAGTGCATGAAGTTTAGTGACAAACAAATTACGCTATCAATGATATCAACGTTTGCAGAAGAAAGTAATGCAATAAAATGACACAAAGATTTAACGAGGTTCACCCAACTAAGGCTACGTCCTCCGGTGTGTAGTATCTCTTATATTATCAAAAGGAGTTCAAAGAACTTTCAAATATGGAGAATTACAATAGAGAAGAGATATAGGCTAGTGTTTGGCTTAGGGTGTATTTGTGGATGTTTTCACCAATTACAATGTGACTATGAGAGCTCCATATATAGTACTAGATACAAGAATATCAATAGCTCTCTTGAATACAATATTAATATAGGGTAATGAATAATATGAAATAATTCCAAGAACTTGAAAGGTCGAAAAACAGCATCCCATGCACATCAGAGGATCCGCTCGACCGGATCAGAGAGTTTGCTCGGTCGAGCGAGAATCAAGTGCTTTCTGGACCATTCTGTTTGACCGCTCGACCAGCCAATAAGGCTCGCTTGGTCAAGCGGATAGGTCACACATGAATACACACTTCAATTTTGTGCACTCAAGTCACACTTAATCACAACAATATATGTGTTAAATTATTGTGTATAGCTGGTAGGTCCTTTTGACTGTGACCCTTTATCGGTTTTTTGATCTTATTTTCTTTTTAACTTATGGATTTTGCATGCATGCTTTTTAATTTATTTAGTTTATTGAGGTTATGACAGCTATATTCCTTTGTACGTTACGTATTGATTAATGAATCTTATTGTTCGTAATCCATTATTTTCTAAATTCTAATAACTAAATCTAAAGAGATCCTAATAAGTGTAAGTCATGGGTTGAGATCACCTCTCGATTGAGTCTAGTTGTGGAGTTTGAGTCAATGTATCAGGTTTATGTCTTTAAGTTCCATTGAAATTGGATATTGATTGAATGTGAATCGAATTTTGATGTCTAAATATTAGACTTTATTTTTGTATTAGACCCAAACCATATTCAAACGCATTATTTTTCACTATAAAGCTATAATACTTTTGTGAGAGACCATTTCTCGGTAAGATGATCTCAAACAAGAAGTTTATATGTTAATAATTTATACTATTAGACTATTTAACCTACATATAAGACATTTATCTCGGTGAGACCGTCTCATACAACTATACAAGGCTTAAACCCTTAAAACAGGGTCATATTCAATATGGGTCCCAAATCCATTTGTTAATCTATATAATGTATCTTGGGGGCTCAACCATGAGCTTAAGCTTTTGGTTGAGTTGGGTCCTTAACATGTTATCAGAGGCCAACGTGACAAAAGGGTACGGGTTCGAATCTCAACCACCCCTCATTCAAAGTGGAATATTCAGCACCTATGCGCATCCACACTTCTAGCCCAATGGACTCTTGTGTGAGGGGGCGTGTTAGAGTATCTAAAGTATCTTGGGACCTCAACTATGAGCTTAAGCTTTTGATTGAGTTGGTTCCTTGACACCATTAACAACTCAAATCAAATTCACACTTATAGTTGTGCTTAAATGTGAAGCTTTTAATTTAAGTGAACATTATTAATTTTAAAATCTATTTTATAAGAAGTTCTCAATTTAAAGTAAACATTTAAAATTTGAGTTGAAAAATTTATATATATAACATACTCATCCAACTTATATAGTTTGAATCAAAGAGAAAAATAATATTTATTAAAAAAAAGAAGGATAATGATAATAAATGAAGAATGAGAATGAATTATGTGGATGAAAATTAAGAAAGAATTAAAATATATAAATGACATAATAAAAAAGTAGTGAGTCATTGTCCAAAAATAAATATAATGCAAATTAAAAAAAACATACCAAAATTACAATATTCAATAGGTATACTCTAAATTTAGAAATTTGACAATCTAAAGGTAGTACTAGTAACACATAATACCACACTCAATAATTGCTGCACGGAGATATTGTTGATTAATACCTATTCATTACCTAGCTAAGTCTAAATCAAAAATCAATTCTTATACGTCACACCGCGAGATTCACATCATATATAAAATAAATATTTTAATCAATATAAATTATTAGTATATAAATTTTTTAGTTAAAGTCGTCTCACTTAGAGATAGTTTCTCACTATAGTACTTCATTAAAAATTCTAGCATCTACAAATATTTATTGTAAATAGAAGTGAAGTCGATAAATAAATATATTACTAACCATTATTTCACTCACTAAAACATAATATATTTTTAGTGAGATATATTTAGTGCCTTTAAATTTAAATGTCATTATTTTTATTTTCTAATGGTATATATAGTAAATTTACTAACATTTATTAGACCCTTAGCAACATACAAAAATTAATACTAAAGCTTTTCGCGATATAAGATCAAATGACATTTCTCAAAAATGGCACTATAGACTGTAACAACAATTACATATGTCACAAAAGGCAAAATAAAGTGTCACTAAATCCCTTTATATTGAAATTTAAAATAAAAATAAATTAGTGATATTTTTTAATGTCACTAAATCTTATGTGACGAAATTTAATTTTGTTTTAGTGAGATTAGATTTATAGATTGTTGCATAAATATTTTTTAATTGTGATAATAAGCTTTGTCATTTGTGTCATGTTTATATAATTTGTTGTTTATTGATAAGCATTTTGATTTGTACACACAACAACTAAGAGGTTATAACGTGAATGAATAAGTACTAATGCTTTATTTCAATGTGTAAAGGTAGTAAACTTCAACCTTCAAACTTTAACAACCCACATCACAAATTTAGGAGTTGTTGACACTCCATTATATATATAATTAATATGTGTAGTTGTTGAAGGAACTCAAACAAAATGCAACATAGTAATTTCAAGTTGGATGCCTCTCCTCTCCTCTTTTCCTCAATTTGTTTAAATTTCGACTTTAAAATATTGTAGATTTGTAATGCTCGTTAACTTAAATAATGCACATGTAATGTACGCTTTTATTTATTTTCTCAAATTTTATCATGTTTATCAAATTTAATGAAATTAAATATAGAATAATGATTGTTAACTCTAAATATATGAAATTATATATTTATAAAACTTTATTTATGAAAATAAATTTCATTTTATTAGAATAACTATATATAAGATTATATGATTGCATATGAATTAATTCTACTTCAAAATTTAATAATCGTAATTTCATCTAATAGAGAATGTTTTCATAAATAATAAATGAATTATTTAACAACTATAATTTTGAAGTTTAGGCATTTTAGAATAAGCAGTCTCGAAGTTATTTTTACAAACAACAGCCTTTAATTACCAAACATGATATTGATACAGCCGCTTCACCGAATGACCTGCTAAATGACCGTTGATCAAGGTAAATGACCTTTGACTTCCAATAAAATTCATTAATCTAACCTAATCATCCAATTACCCCCAATTAAACGCTTCTTTTTCAGATTCTCTCTACCCCTCCCTAATCACCACCACTCTCCCATCCTACCACCACCGCCACCATTACTTAAATTGCTAGTTTAAGAATATAGCACTACAAAAAACTATCAAATTGGCGACAGATAGTTTCGTCGCCATTTGATAGCTAAATGGTTAAAAAGTAGGGTTGGCGACCGGTGGGCGACGGGTTATGCGGTCGTCGCTAATCCCTAGATGGACGCCCTTTCCTCGCCAGTATTAAACGAAGACATAGCGACAAGCAGACGACAAATAGGATGTCGCCAATGAAGCTCTGACGTGGACATGACTGGCGACAAACTGGCGACCATCCTCGCCGTCGCCCGTAGACATGACTGGCGACCAATTCCATTTCATAGCCATGCCGTCGCCCAATGAGATGACATGTTGGCGACACATACTTATATTTTATATATAATATATTTATATTTTATATTTTTATATATATTATTTATATATATTTTATATTTTATGTTTATATAAATTATATATATTTTATATTTTTAAATATTTTATATTAGTTATAAAACAAATATATTAAAATGAAAAAACTGAAAATATTATATATAAATCTAAAGTTTATTTACAAAGTCACAAAAATTACAAATATTTTTAATCATTCATTGAAGAGGTAGGTGGAGGAGGGGGTTGATTTAAATTAAAATGCGATTCAAGGAATTTCGTAAATTGTTCTCGTTCTCGTGCTACTTGTTCAGTCATCCTTTGATGATACTCATAAGCTGTCTGAGCATTTCCTCTTCTTGTCGCTTCCCATAATTGATTATTAAACTCCATTTGCCAGGCTTCTAAATCCGCAAACCTTTGTTGTATAATGGCGTCATAATCAGGTTGTGCAGGCTGAGAAGACGGATTATCCGTTGGCTCGGGAGGATAAATAATCTGAGAGGTGGAACCAACCCCAAAAACCTCTTTGCTTTTTTTTTTTGTATTTTTTATTTGACACGCTTTCTACGTTTTTTATTGCATCCAACCAAACTTTACTTGGGTCGCGAGTTGGATGCTCCTCCATCAAAGAACGATATTCATCCTTCAATAAAAAAATAAATCAATTACCAATAAATTAAATATTAATTGATACTAAAAATAAATAAATAAACTAGTTTAATAGATTATTACATTAACTTTTTGTGACTTGCTATTTGTCCATTTGGAACAATCTCCTTTGTCATTGTCAAAGACCCCATGCGTTCGTGTAAATATTTCGTAGGCCGTGGGTATTTGACCTTGTGATTGTTCCTGAAATAATTAAAAAAAACGACTTAAAACTAAGAAAAGATAATAAAAAAATTCAATATAATAATACATAATTGACAAAATACTTACCAAATCCCGCATTGTTCTGGCGTGCGGGATTAAGCCACCTATATGGGTGGCTTCAGCTTTGTCTTTTCCTCCACGTCTGTTGGAGGAATTTCTAGCCGAAACGGCTTTATTATCTGGGCGTTCCCAATCCGCCTTCCATCGCGCCCAGGTCTCATTATCGATGGAATGAGGTTTAAATTCGGGCTTGCTTTTCAACGTCCTACGCCATTTGAAAAGCATATCCGCATAGCGCTTTGCGGCTTTTTCTTCCCACGACCTTCGAACAAAATGTTCGAGACGAGGGTCCCATTTGTATTGTTTCTAAATAAATAAATATTCCATCAAATAAATTACTTAAAATAATTTATACATAACAAAGTCTAAAAATAAACAACAAAATAATAATTTTACCTTAAACTCATTAAAATAAAAATCTTTGGTGTGTTTTGTCACACCCTTCCAAGTACTACCTTCGACATCTTGCCTATGATTGAAGGTAGCCCTTATTTTGGATGCGATGGTATTTTCGGATATCGGATTAAATCTTACAATAATTAAGAAAATTAGTAAACATTGAAATTTTAATATTGAAAAAATATTAATGATAATAAGATAATTAAAAGATTTACTTGTTTATGACTGGTAGCCATGGAAGATTCGGACGAGGATCGTCTCCATCGTCCTCATCCATATTTTGGACGGAATCACTTGGAGTATTTTCATTACTCCCGTGAACTCGGTTACTGTTGTCTTCGTTATTGTCGTCCTTATTGTCGTCCTTGCTACTCGACAAATTATTCATTAAATAGTTGCTAGCCCAATCATTAAGGTCGTTGCTCATTTTAATAAGAAGATGAGTTTTAAGAGTTGAAGATAAATAAAAATCACAAAGTGATGAGCAAAAGAGAATAAGATCAATGGAGGAAAAGAAAACTGGTGAGGTATTAAGGAAATGAGGAAACGATGAATGAAGAAGCTAAGTATGAAAATGCATGGGTAGGAAAAGAGGAAGTATATAGGGCTTGATATGGACTTCTGAAACGGGCGACCGAAAATTAGTAGCTCTATCGTCGCCAAAGGGATGACAAGACCCAACCAGTTAACTTTTCAGATGTTTTTGCGTGCTGCAGTGGATAAAAAATTTGGCGCAATTTTTTACGTGTTAGGCGACGGATTCATTAGTCGCGAGTTGGTCGCTGCCTGCATTGATATGACTAATCTGTTTGACTTTACAGTTTAGCGACCAGATATCCGTCGCTAGGCCGTCGCTGTCATTAATTACCTTTACGTGCTGCAGTGATGAAAAATACGGCTCTGGGTACGAAATTTTATTACCGTTGTCATTATTATTATTATTATTATTATTATTATTATTATTATTATTATTATTATTATTATTATTATTATTATTATTATTATTAATTTTATTATTATTATTAGTATTATCCTTATTAGTATTATTATTATTTTTATTATTATTACTATTATTATTATTATTATTAATATTACTACTGTTATTGTTATAAATATTATTATTATTGTTAAAATGAATATTATTATTATAATTATTATTGTTATTATTATTATTACTGTTTTTGTTTATTATTAGTATTGTTATTATGATTATTGTTGATATATATTGATTATTTTGTTGTTCTTGTTATTATTATTATTACTACAAAATATTAATAATTCGAAGGATTATATTTAAATTGTATCAAATATTACAAAATATTAAATAATTACATATAAAAATTAAATTAATCTTCATCACTAAAATAGTCGTCGTTTTCAACATCTTCATCTTCGGATTGTTCGTCTTCTGACAATACAAGATCCACATCTTTTTCAGTATCTTCATCATTATCATGCACCTGTTGAACAAATTCGACAGATGGATCAAGAAGCGGTGTTTGGGAAACATCTTTTTCAATTTTAATACGGTCCCTATTTTCTTCTTGGAAAGCAGCATCTTTGGATTCCTGTTCTACTTCTTTGTCAAATTTATTCTGTTTGACTTTGCAAACCGCTCTCCAATCTTTTAAATTTTGTCTTGTACTCGGATATGGAAGATAATACACTTGAGATGTTTGACTTGCCAACACAAACGGATCATATAAACGATACGAGCGACCTTGATGTATGTCAACTAACTTATATCGTTTATGAATATTTGTTCCGCGGCTATTTCCAGTAGTAGTTGGGTCATACCAATGACATTTGAATAACGTTACTCTTTTGATCGGTATCCCCGGGTACTCAACCTCTACGATTTCAAGCAATTGCCCGTAAAAATCTTCTTCGTCACGACTGTTGTCACCAGCTTTGACGCACACTCCACTATTGTCTGCTAATTTATTTGATGCATGACGTACGGTATGGAATCTATATCCGTTTTTGTAACAGACATTGTAACTCCGAGCATGTTTTAGTGGTCCTTCAGCAATCTGCTTCAAAATGTCACTGTTCACTCGGTTATCGAATGATCCTTGTCTTGCCTGTCAGATAAATGGAAATAACTTTATGAATTTAATTAACGTAATACTAACATACATACATACTAAGTAACGTAATAGATGAACAACATACTGCAGTTCTGAAGGCATTAGTGAAATTCTCTTGCACAAACGCTTCAATCCTCTGACTTGACCAATTCGGTTGATGTCTTTGAATTGAACTTTTAAACTCAGATACAAATACATCCACCTCTGGACAGTTCATGAGCACGTATCTATGTGCAATCTCGTAATCTCTTTCATCCAAAATATATGCTACTCCTTTTCTATGAAATCTTATTGGATGACTGAAGATTGTCAATACACTAGTTACAATATTGTTGTAACTTCCATCGTCGTTCCTAGGAAGGTCTCTGACCCTGCATCGCACATGTGGCTCAAAATAATGGGAAACAAAATGCGATGCTTCCTCGGTTAAATATGCGTTGCATATCGACGCTTTAACATGAGCTTTATTTCTCACATTCAGTTTCAGATGTCTAAGGTACCTGTACGGAAAAATTAGTTCACCGGTAGAATAATGAAAAAAAATTAATTACATTTGATTTATATACCTCTCAAATGGATACATCCATCTGTATTGGACCGGTCCTGCAATTCTAGCCTCATTTGCCAAATGAATCGGCAGGTGTTTCATGCTATCAAAGAATGTGGGCGGAAAGATAGTCTCTAGTTTGCAGATGATAACCAGAATATCTGCTTCCATTTTCCTCAAATCCTCCACACATAGCTTTGTGGTAGTCAAACTTCTAAAATATAAGCTCAACTCCGTAAGCGCTTCCCAAACCTTCACCGGTAGCAATTCTCTGAATGCAATTGGAATTATACGTTGCATGAAAACATGACAATCGTGACTTTTCATTCCTAACAATTGATGCTTGGCCATGTCAATATTCCTTGCCATATTGGAGACATAACCATCGGGAAATCTAATGCTCTTCAACCATTGAAGCAAGGCACGTATTTGTTGTTCATTTAATGTATAGGAAGCCTTAGGAATAGACGTACCTGTATATAATCAAAATAAGATGTTATATGAATTATTATTCATTAATTATATAAAGGTTTGAGTGTACACGTACCTATAGGATGCAATTCTGAACGTATACCAAGTTCACGCAGATCGTGTCTACCCTTGATGTGATCCTTTGTTTTACTTGGGACACACAACAAAGTGTTGAAAATGTTATCAAAAAAATTTTTTTCTATGTGCATAACATCCAAATTATGGCGAATCGTGTTAGTTTTCCAATATGGCAAATCCCAGAATATGCTCCTCTTCTTCCATCCAGCAGAGTACTTACTAACCTCTTTATTATGCTCCGGTGCATCTTCTTCATTGACTTTCAAAAAACCAAACTGGTCCAATTCATCAAGCAATTCAAGTCCTGTCCGAATGATAGGTGGGTCTCTCTTCTCAACAATGTCTGCTCTGAAATTTGTTCTATTTCTCCTATGGGGATGACTTTTATCTAAAAACCTTCTATGACAGTCAAACCAACACACCTTCTTGCTATGCGTAAGGTAGAAAGCTTGGGAATCATCCATGCAGTAAGGGCAAGCATATCGGCCCGCAGTACTCCACCCGGACAACATCGAATAAGCCGGAAAGTCATTGATCGTCCACATTAAAGCTGCTCGTAGTTGGAAATTCTCCTTTCTTGACACATCAAATGTACAAATACCCTCCTCCCACAACATATTCAACTCTCGTATTAGTGGTTGAAGATATAAGTCAATGTTGTGCTTTGGATTACTCGACCCAGGGACAATCACGGTCAAGAACATATACGGCTTCTTCATGCACATCCATGGCGGAAGATTGTATGGTGTTAAAATGACAGGCCACGATGAATACTGTTGACCCGAACTTCCAAATGGGTTAAAACCATCTGTACACAGACCAAGCCGCACGTTTCGAGTCTCCAATGCAAAGTCTGGATGAATGTCGTTAAATGTCAATCACGCTTCAGCATCGGACGGATGTATCATCTCTCCATCCTTAGTGCGGTGTTCTGCATGCCACCTCATATGCTTAGCTGTTGCCTCTGAAGCATACAATCTTTGTAATCTGGGCCCTAGGGGAAAATAATGAAATTGTTTCCGCGAAACCTTATCACCCTTACTGTTTCTTCTCCATCTAGAAGTTTCACAAATGTAACAGCAAGTTGCATTCGCATTATTCCCCCAATATATCAAACATCCGTTAGGACAACAATCTATCTTCTCAACAGGTAATCCAAGAGCAGCTATTTGTTTTTTCGTTTCGTAGAAGTTGTTTACCATCGTATTCTCTTCTGGTAACAATTCGTTGACAATACCACAAATATCGTCGTAACACCTCTCAGTGAGACGATGGTCTGTCTTCAGGTTTGTAAGTCGACCAATAATAGACATCTTCGTATTTTTTACAACCTTCATACAGAGGACTATTTACAGAATTTAACATTTCAAAAAACTGTTGACACTGTGGGTTTGGATTTTCGTCAACGTGTGTCGCTGGTTTATTATCTACTGACTCTACATTATACTGTGAGGGAAAAAAGTGATGGTAATTGCCTGGAAACACACTTGCTGCTGCATCATGCACCATCTGTGAGTATGGATTTGGATTGTTTGACGATTGCTCTCCGACTTCCGCTACAACATCAGATGTTGTTCCTATCTCTGTGTTCTGATGATATTCCCACTCATAGTAATTTTCAACAAACCCCCTTCTCATTAGATGTTCCCTTATTTCATCTGGTTCCTTAAAACAACAATTTTTACACTTTTTACAAGGACATCTAATCTCAGAACTCATGCTTTGTGTACGAGCAAAATCTAAAAACTCTTCCAACCCTCTCATAAATCTTAAACTAAACTTTTCATTTTTTCTTCGGTTGTACATCCAACTTCTTTCTTGCCTACAACTCATTTTTAACACCTAAATATAATATAATAACATAATCATTCAAGTCATCAATAAAGTAAATTAATGACAATAAAAATATATATATGATAATAATAATATAATTATTCTAATAAAAACTAATAAAGCAAACTAATGTCAATTAAAATAAAATATAAAATAATAAAAAATATAAAAACTCAAGAAAATAACAAACAAAATAAAATATGTACAAATTAAATAATAAAATTAATGACAATAGAAACTAAATATAAATAATAAAAATAAATAAAATTAACTCATATAAAAAAAAACAAAAAACTCACTAACCTTTTCAAATTTTTTAGCTTCCAAAGCTTCGAAAATATACTACGAAAGACAACAATCAGTGGGTTATTTATAGAATAAAATAGCGACAAGACGGCGATAAAAAAACCTTCGCCATTGTTGAATTCAAATTAAAAAAATGGGCGACCAAAGGGCTACCTAACATACCCGTCGCCAAATTATAAAATACAAAACAAACAGGAAACAAAAAAAAAATACAAAACAAAGGGCGACGCTTAGGCGACCAGTAGACCCGTCGCCAAGAATCAGGAAACAAAATAAAAAACAAATGTCTTCTTTGGAGACGAAATGGCGACAGCTAAGTTCGTCGCCACGTTGTAAAATTTATTTTAAAAAGAAATATTGTGGTTGGCGACGAATGGGCGACGCGATTAATGTCGTCGCCACTACTCCTTTTGCTTTGCGACCCACATTTTCCTTGCCAAGTCGTCGCCACTTTGCTTTTTGCTTTTGCGACCCAAATTTCCCTCGTTGTTTCATCGCCATGGGCGACCATCTCTTCCCGTCGCCATTTTTCCATCGCTAAATCAAGAGTTTTTTTATAGTGTAGGCTTATCAATACAGTCAAATATCATTTAGTGTTATATTATTATCAATACAAGAAAAATAGTTTTGGACGACAACTATTAGTGTGGCCCATTGTATCAAAAGTTGTCGCCTAAGAGATGGGCAACAAAATTATTTTTGTCACCATTTGTGTCGCCCAATTGGTGTTGCCAATGTATAAAATCATCGTGCTACATGTAATAGTTGTCGCCTATAATTTTAATTTCTTCAAACTGCATTTGTCGGCCGAGTTGTGTTTTGGGGCGTTATATTATTTTATAGCCCAAGTTGTGTCTTTGGGCGTCATATTATTTTATCGTCCAAGTTCTATCTTTGGGTGTCATGTAATTTTATCGCCCAAGAGTATTGATTTAGGGCTTCATTTTCTTCTTCATCGCCCGCGTTTGGCTTTAAATAATTTTCTCACCCAATATCAACTTTTGGACATTACTCCAATATGGGCATCAAATTTTATTGTGGTCTACGTACACTTTGGGCTACATCTTTCCTGTTGTGGTCCAAAGTCAAAGATTAAGCATCATGCTACTTGTTGGCATCATCTCCATTTCATACATTGCTTTTGATTTTCTTGGAATAATATAAAATATTTTAACAACCATGAAAAGAGGGTATTATTATTTTTTTTTTGCAATTACAGATAATGGCAAATATATTGACAATAAATTATACACAAATCATCTTAGCCCACAAAATATCAGAAACACTTCTTGTAAGTCCTAAAATTGGCTCAAAATAACTACATGCATGAGGATTTGGTTTAAAACTAAAAACTGTCTATGCAAGAAATAACTACTTACATGGGGATCTTTCTCCCAAACAACTTGAATTTTCCTATGCAAACTTTAAACAATGCCATTTTTTAGAATATGCATAAACAACATTAGGAAAATGTTTCATCAAAGACACAATAAGGTTTAGGAGTAGGTGATGTGAATTCTAGGCCAAGGAAGGACAATATTTATCACAATTGCATATTAACTTATTATACAACCAACAATTTTATCATGTCCAACTCCAACTAAAAAAATCAAAAGGCCTAGAGGATAACAAAGCTATAAGAAAAGCACAATAATAACTAATTTGTATTTTTAACAAATATCTTAGGGGTTAAAACATAACAATTACCCATATATGCATGGGTTGCTACTCCATCTCTCAACATTATACCAATATTTGCAAATAAATGAATCATATAACAATTACCCGAGTCTAAGTGGGTTCGGATCATTTAACTCAAGTTTCTTTTTTATCAATCCGAGTTTAGACGGGATGTTACAACATGTATCAGAGCTGGAGTTCTATTGAGATTGATTGGTGACAAAAAAAAAACCAAGCCGGACGATAAAAAAATAACGAGAGAAAGGGGTAGATCTTAGGGTTAGTATGAAATTTTGTTGTTGTATACAGGTCTATTTCTTTGGTTGTGTATAGACTTGTTTATTAGGCTAGGCTCATAGTGGTCAATATATTTGAGTCGTTTATTAATTATTCAGTTATTTATTTTCTTTTCTTTGTTAATTACTTTAGGTGTTGGATAGTTTATACACAATAGAATTTTATTTTATTTTATTTTATTTTATTATTTCTTTTGTGTTTCGTTTGTTTTACTTATGAGGGTTGAATACCCAAGTACGATGAATTTTTACACGTATCACCATTTACTATTTTTGTTGAATTTTTTTTTCGATTTGTATGAATATGAAAGTTATATTATATTTGGTAATTCATGTGTATGGAAATATATGAATCTATTTAATGTGGGATGTGTATATTCAAAGTACTATAAATCTTATTTATTTATTTTCTTTTGTTATACATATTGTTTTTTTAAAGTTTTCTCTTTACTAAATCTAGGAATAAAACTATCATAAACCCACAATAATATTAGGAATTGTTATGTTGCAAAACTTTATCAATTGTGCCTCCAGTTTGGAAAAGGATTATGAGGAGAACCAACTCAAATCGAACCATTAGAGAGGTTGCTAAGGCAATTAGCAATGTGAAGACCCCTAGGTCCAAAACAAATGAGGAGCGAGCATTGACAATAAGTAAGAGGATCGCTCATAACAAGCCATCAACTTACAACGGTAAAGGTGAACCTTCATTGTTGGAAAATTGGCTAAGGGAATTTGACAAACTCTTTAGCGTAGTTCAGTGCCCTGACATGTTCAAGGTTGACCAAGCAGCGTACTTCCTAATCGAGGACCCCGATTACTGGTTGGTCCATAGTAAGCATACCCTAGAAGGTGAAGCTGAGGAAGGTTTCGGTTGGGAAGAATTAAAGAAGGCTATTAAAGAACAGTTTTATCCTGCTCATGTGAGGAATGATAATTCAAATGAATTTGCCCGTTTTGAGATGGGTAAGCTGTCTGTGGATGAGTACTACTAAAACTTTATGGAGTATCTGAAATACTACCCTGATGATGTTCCTTCTAAGTCTAAAAAGATTCAACTTTTTGAATTGGGTTTTTCTTATGAGATCCAAAAGCATATAGAAAGTAATAGATATGCCACCCTGGATCAGCTGTACAAAAGGGCCGCACAGATTGGAAATGTTATAAGAAAAGAGAAAGAAAAGGCCTGGGAAGTCGGAGATAAGAGAAAGGAACCCATGGAACAATCCTCAAATCCAAATTTAACCAAAAGACGAAACCAACCCTCCAACTTTAAGAAAACTAGATCCTTTGCGGGTTATCAAGGGAATGCTGGTAACCAAGGAAGCTCTAATCAGGGTGGTGGAAATCAATGGTCCGAAGGTAAACATCAGAAGCCGTTGTTGGATGACAATGGTAAGGAACGGGTATACAATTGTAAGAAGTGTAGTAGGAATCATCCGGGAAAGGATTACTTGGGAAATTTGGTAGATTGTACCTTTTGTGGGAAGAGGGGGCACCGTATATATGAGTGCTATGCTAAGCAAGGCCAATAGGAAATGGCAGGCGGAAATCAGCAAGCATTTCAATAATATCGTCCGGGTAATGGGCGTAATGGTAATAATGAAGGTGGAAATGGAGGTGTGCAAAGTGGGGCCCAGAATTTTAGGTTTCAGAGAAACTCAGGGAGTAATCAACAACAAAATGGAGCACGCCAGGTATCATCATATGGGCAGCGTGTTGGTCAAGGTATTGGAGGTTCTTTGGGGGCTCATAATAACGAAAGGTTAACAGCCGTTAGTTTTCGGGAAGCAGCTGAGGCTAGTGATGTTGTCACAGGTACGTTTTGCATCAACTCAAAACCTATTAAGGTCTTGTTTGACTATGGTGCGTCGTACTCTTTTGTTTCCAAATCTAAAATTGCTGACTTAGGACTAGAGGAAGCAGAAAGAACATCATATTCAGTTTCCATTCCATCTGGTGAAACTTTTCATTGTGACTTACTATTCTATGACATACCGTTGAAGATAGGAAAGACCACGTTTTTAAGTGATTTATTTTCTTAAGAAATGGATGATTTGGATGTTATTTTGGGGAAGGATTGGCTGGGTAGATATAAGTCTGTGATTGACCGTGAGAAACAATCAGTGACCTTGCGAGGACCTAGAGGTGAAAGGTGAGGTATAGAAAGTTTTCCAAAGGACCCAAAAAAAAAAATTGTATCGTCACTAATTATGAAGAAATTGATTAAGCAAGAACACCCATGTTATCTTTGTAGATTCAACATAGTAGAGAAAGATGAGGTAAGGCCCAAAAATATTAAGGTAGTGCGGGATTTCGTGGATTTATTTCCTGATGAGTTACCGGGTATGCCTCCATAACAAGTTGTAGATTTTTCTCTAGATTAGCTACCTGGGACTGGACCCATTTCTAAAGCTCCTTATAGGATGCCTCCTAAGGAGATCGAGGAGTTAAAGATGAAATTAGAGGAACTATTAGAGAAAAGTTACATTAGACCGAGTATTTCACCTTCAGCAACTCCAGTTCTGTTCGTGAAGAAGAAGGGTGGGACTATGCATTTCTGTATAGACTATAGAGAACTTAACAAAGTGACTTTTAAGAATAAGTATGCTTTGCCTCGTATTGATGACTTATTTGACCAGCTTCAAGGAGCATGAGTCTTTTCTAAGATAGATTTGAGATCAGGTTATCATCAGTTGAGGAATTATGAGAGTGACATTCTAAAAACTGCTATTCGAACTCGATATGGACATTTTGAGTTTACCGTCATGACTTTTGGGTAAACAAATACACCTACATCATTCATAGGGTTGATGAATAAGGTATTTAACACATATCTAGAAAAGTGTGTGGTGGTTTTCATAGATGACATTGGTGTACTCAAAGAATCATAAAGAGCATGAGGAACATTTGAGGATTGTACTTTAAATTTTGAGAGATCATAAATTATATGCAAAGCTCTCCAAGTGTGAGTTCTGGTTGGAGAAAGTATCATTTTTGGGACATTTTGTGTCAAAAGATGGAATCTCAGTAAATCCTGTTAAGGTAGAAGCCGTGAGAGACTGGCCCACTCCTAAGAATGTGACTGATATCGGTAGTTTCTTCAAATTAGCTGGTTATTATAGGCATTTTGTTAAGGACTACTCTCCCATCGCTCGACCTTTAACCTCTTTGATAAAAAAGAAGAAGTTTGAGTGGACGGATTATTGTGAGAAGGCTTTTCAATTGTTGAAAGAAAGGTTAACTACAGCACCAGTATTGACCCTACCCGATCCTACCTTGGAATATCTAGTTTATAGTGATGCGTCCAAGCATGGCTTAGGGTGCATTCTGATGCAAGAGAGGAAAGTAATTGCTCATGCGTCACGCCAATTGAAAACTCATAAAGTTAACTACCCAACGCATGACCTCGAGTTAGCAGCTGTGTTTTTTGCTTTAAAAATCTGGCATCACTATCTTTATGGTGTTAAGTGCAAGATATTCATTGATCATAAGAGTTTGCAGTTTTTGTTTACCCAAAGTGATATAAATTTACGTCAAAGGAGATGGTTGGAATTAATTAGTGATTATGACTTGGAGATTATTTATCATGAAGGTAGGACTAATGTTGTAGCTGATGCGTTAAGTAGGAAGTCGAGCCATTCTTTAGCTACCTTAGTTGTTTCTAAGCACTTGAGTAAGGAGCTAGTTTGAGAAGCTCAACTTAGAGATCATTCAAGAGGGAGAGTTAGAATCGAGGTTGAGCGCGTTGTCAATCCAACCAACATTCTATAAAGAAATTTTGAAAAAGCAAGCTGATGATCCTAAGTTTTCTAAGTTGTGTGAACAAGTAAAAGAAGGAAAAACAGAGGGTTTTGCGATCCATGAGGATGGGAGTTTACGGTTCAAGGGTAGATGGTGAATTCCAGATGTTTGCGACTTATTAAAGAAAAAGCTCTTAAATGAGGCTCATAATTCTTGATACTCTATTCATTAAGGTGGGGATAAGATGTATCATGACCTCAAGTTGATTTTTTGTGGTCTAGAATGAAGAAGAACATTGCAGAGTTTGTGTCCAAGTGCCTTACATGTCAGAAGGTTAAGAGTGAACATGTAACACCCCTGAATTTCCAACCCCTTAAACGAAACCAGAATCGTGAAGAAAGGGAGGAAATTCGGGTGTTACATAAAAAGAAAAGGGAAAATAATTAAAATAAATGCTAAAGATTAATTGAAAAGATGAGTAAGTCATCTCGGTTAAAACTGAGGGTGTGACAAGGATATATAAATGATTAACATAACTAAACTAATCTAAGGCTTTTAATTCCTTTCAAAAATACGTCACGACGGAATGAATCATCGTCGGCTTCTCAAATCATCAACTCTAATGAGGATCGTGGTTCCAGTGTTAACGCATCAATCTGACGGATACTAAAAGAGTATTCTCACTACTATACATCCAAAAACTACGCAACGGAACTATGGATCATACAAGGAGTCACATGGCTCCATATGAAAGAAATTATACAATCCCAAAAGAAAAATTTACAAGTAATATAGAAGCTACAAGCATTAGGCAATTTGTACACAATTGTTACGACCGTACTCCGCTCTTTCCCCCAATGCAAAGCAATAGAAGCTCCTATACTTGTCATGTCAAGCTATAACCCTCCTGCTGCTCAACATAATGACCATAGTTAGATGTGTCATAGCAGGAACATCATAGAGAGTCAAGAACAAACAACACAAACACATACACGTCAGTAATTAATGAACTTACAACAATTAGAGTCATTTAACAAAACTATTGTAACAGGCTCAAATTTCTTAATCTTAATCTTCTTCCGAAATTTCTTTTTCCTAAACCTTATTCCGATTTTTGTAATTTCTTCCAAATATTAAACTTAAAAATATATTTATATTCTTAAATTTCTTTATAAGCACTAAAATATTATTTTATTATTTTATACTACAAAAAGTAAAATTTTAATATTATATTTACGGTTTTATTAAAACGTTACGTTTCAATTTCGTTTCCTTAAACTAACTTTACTACTTATCATTTTAACTTTAAAACTTTGATTTAATTATTTTATACCTAAAAATTAACTATATTTTTTTATTAACTTTAAGTATAGTTTTAACTAAAATTTTCTAAGTAAACTTTCATATTTTCATAATCAAACCTTAATCATACTTTCCCATTAATCTAAAACATTTCACTAGCATAAACTAGAACAAAAATTTGATGAATCAAAATCCTTTCTACATCAATCCATAATGTTCATCACTTACACAAGCTATCACCATTTCCTTACACAAGTTAACCTTCTTCTACACTCCAAATTCTTACACATCCACTTACACACTCCAACTCTTACACATTCACTTACACACTCTAAATTACTTACACAAGTTAACCTTCTTTTTCATACAATCTTATGAACTAAAAAGTTGCCCAAAACCCATTATAAATACCCCTCCTTAGCCATGAGATCACTTACACCCCCATCATCAAATCTTTCTACCATTCTTTCTTATATCTTCACTTCATTAACATCTTACTAACTTTATACCCTTTTTATTTGTTGAAGAATCAAATGAAGATGGAGCTTGATCTTATCACTTCTTAAGCCGATAATCATCAACTTTTAAAAAGTCAAGTATTATCTTTTGGAGCTTGGATATCTTTTTCTTTTGGGTAATTGAAGATCTACTTCTTTGAAGCTTGGAACCTTGAAGACTTTCTTTTGAAACTTATTTCCTTAAGTTCTTATTTTTCTATTATTATTCTCTTACTTGGTTTAGCACCACCTTCGGAGGAAAATGGTACACATTTTCTTAACTCTCTCATTATGTGATATTTATTTATGGTTACTCGATAATATAAAAGCATGATCAACATGATTTTATTTTAGTCATTTAAACTTTATATGGTAATATTAAAGTTATATCCAGTTTAGTGATATTTTCGTCAAAACAATAATACTTTTGGGACACTCAAAAAAAAAAAGTCATATATATGGAAATTTTTGATTAATATGATAATATAGATATATATGAATTTTACTAGTTAAATAAACTTATGTGTTTAAAATGATTTCATATCATCTTGGTGTTTTGATATTTTTTTTGTTGGACTCAAGTAATTATAAAGAATTATTAATCGGTTTATCGGTAAAATAGTCAAACAAATTTGTTAAAATGCTTAGCATTGTTTTTCTTGAAAACTCATTTCATATAGATTTTGGACCCTTAATAATTTGTCGGATTATGTTATTTTTATAGTGATGATAGATCCGTTTTACTATTTTACTGGTTATTTGATAAAATATGTTATTAAGTACTTAGAAATATTACCCTTGACTGTTATGATTATTTATGACACAATAATGACTTAGTTTAGCCTCAGGAATCTTAGTATAGCTACGAAAATTTGTTATTTAATTAAATATTAATTTATTAGATACTAGTAATTTGTTTCTACTAAAAGGGTAGAATTGTCAAAAATTTGACTAGTGGAAGTTTGACTTATAAGAATGTAAACTATTTCGGTTTAGAGTCTTGTTTGATATTGCATGATATTGATTGTATGACTCTGATAGTAAGGTAACGTCGAACCATGGACCGGCATGTAAAATCCCGGCGTCCGTGTTAGCCGGCACGTAAAATGCGGTGTCAGACAGGGGGTCCGAGAAAAACCCATCCTGTGAAGTCTCGAGCATAACAGTATTGAGAGGAGTGACGACTCCCACCACAGTTAGGAATTAGGACTACGGTCCTCACCTAACCAGACCCTTACATATATCAGTTGTCATTATTGTTGTGATCTTGTGATGTGCTATGATGGTAAAGCTATGAGGCTTAATTGAACTTGATTAAATAAGCATTAAGGTTACCAAGTATTTAGTAGCAGTAATGAACTTCTGCAAGTATTGAGAATGTAACTTAATGGCTTAGTAAAGGTCAATAATGAGTAATAACCTTCTATATTGTGCTTGATGATTATTTTGTAAGCATGATTTAACTATCGCATCATAAGCTTATTGAGAAAATTGTACTCGGCTTTATCGCTGACCGATTTAATCGGCTGTCATCCGTATTATGGATGACAGTATTTTGCAGGAAAAAAAAATTAGCTCAGGTTTCGATCCAGGCCGCAACTTTAATTATTCTATCGAGGACTTAGCTTCAATGATTTTACTTGATGACTATATTGTACTTATGTTTTTTTATCGTATTTAAGTAAACCTTATTTTATATTTTCTCAGTTGTAAGATATATTTTTTCTTATGTTTTGAACATTTTTTTTATTTCAAATGGTTTTTAGCAGTTCGGCGTTTTACACTTCCGCATTATTTATCTTAAGTATAATTATTAATGTTAATTATGTAACGAGAGTGCCGCTCCTGCTACAACTATAGACAACGATATAGTATGGCAATAACAATTCTACTCATCTGCCTAAACACCTCCATTTACTCATAATTTCTCTGTTCATGGCATAGTGACACGGTCAAGGGCAACGATATAGTATGGCAAAGTATAAGCTCATGCCCCCTCCAACTGACCCTCTTGGGTCCTACCTTCGGGAAACTAATACACTAGGGTACTAAACCAGTAAAGAGGCCACCATATTAGGGTTCGTAAGGCCCACATGGTAACACCTCGGTCAAGGGGCGGTATCGGCGAACCGACGCCCAATAACCCAAGCATGCTCATACCCCCCTTACGGTGGTCCCGTCGGACCTCACCTAGGGGACTACTAAATCAACCGGACATAATCCAGTTGAGTCACGCCAACTAATCATAAATCAAGGCTCAATAAATAGGGAATCCCTTCGATACCACACACAACCATGGTGCGTTCTCTACTATTTAGAAATTTGTTCTCAGAGTCTCCTAATGCTTTCATTCTACTTGCCTATATCACTATTATGACTATTCACTAACATGGTTTACTTTCTGGCATTCTATAATTCTAATGCGATACATATAATCATGTAATATTTATAATACTTTGAAACGGTGAATAAAATAATTAATTACTGCGTGTACGTACCTGCAAGCGTCACTACACGACCAAAGTTACAAAAATCACCCAACTAAGGTTCTACTTTCCTCTTATGAACTAGGAACCTATACAAGTTAGGAATAGAACTAATAAGTTCCCTTAACTACTTTGTCCTACCAGCTAAAAGCCAAAGTGACTACTATCATCCATTCACGACAAGTTTCCAATTACTTCTAGCACGTACACAAGTCATTCAACACCAAACATAATCGTCAATTCAACAATAACACAAGTTTTTTCCATCGACAAAGAATAAAAGGATTATGTCAACTGTTTTATTACATCAACTAACTTTGAGTTATAACGGTTCACATCATCTTAATATAAAACGACGATTCACACTTAATATCGATGTAGTGCTAATATGGCGACAAGGACGAATCTTAAAGTTATCACATCACAATATCATTTATTATATTCTCTAAGGTTAGAAAGAACTAAAATCAAGACATCATAATAAGTAACTTTAATAATTCTCAACAAGTTGACACTAGGTTCATAGCCTTACTAATATCATTTAATCATACTTAATTCAATAACCTAACGAGAGCACTTGTAATCAACATTAATAATTTCTTTTACTTCAATAAGGCCAATTAAGACTACCATGCCTAACGAAACTCCCACATTCAACACAAATAAAGTTACTCATGTACTAAGACACCATTCAAAATAGCACACAACCATTATTTTCATTCATACTTCAAACTCTAAATCATAAATATGTTAAATTCATTAAACACACTCTTACCCATAAAAGATTCAATGAAAATAATAGAAAGTTCAACACTTTTCATCCATATTTCAAAAACTTAATTCATAAGTACATTCAAATCATCAATCAAATTCTTACCCATAACAAGATTCAATGACAATCATACAAAATTAACACCAAACTCATAAACTTAGTAAAATTCTAATTAGATACTAGGAAGATTATTTAGAGTAAACTTGAGAGGCTTACAATGGGGTAATAAGAAAACAGGGGTAAGATGATAATTGTTTGATGTAGTGGTGGTTGCACAGGAGGGTCAAGACACAGCGGTGGGCCTTAGTGGCAGTGCAGACAGTCGTAGCTGCTGCTGGTGGTGCACGAAAATGTAGCAGTTGCTGCTGTTTTGTAGGCGGGTGTAGCGGGGCTGCTGCTGTTGGGCTTGGTGCGCGCGTGGAGGCTGCGGCTGCTGTTGCTTGGTGGCTGTGCTGGCTGCCGGCTGCTCCTTGTTAGCTGTGGCGGCTCACAAAGGTGAGGGAAGAGAAGAGGAGAGGGAAGGAAAAGGAGTGACGGCTACAAGCAAGAAATAAGGGTTTCATACTACTCCTTGTCCTTGTTATTATTATTATTATTATTATTATTATTATTATTATTATTATTATTAGTATTATTATTATTATTATTATTATTATTATTATTATTATTATTATTATTATTATTATTATTATTATTATTATGTTTATGTTTATTATGTTTATTTATTTTTATCTCGACTCGTTTTCTTGCGAGACCCCACCAAGAAACTCACCTTAGTGGGCTCACACATTTTAATAAAATAGTCATTTTGATTTAAACCTATTTATTTAGAAATCGTAATTATATTTTCAATATAAGTATGTTAATGTTAAATTCGTATATGAAAGAAGTTTGTTAAACTAATTCAAAAATAATTAAATATAATTGTAAAACCTTTAAAAACTATTAAAATATTCAATAATTACGTCATTAAAATCTCGGGGTGTTACAGAACATAAATGACCGGCGGTTTTGTTATAACCGTTAGAGATTCCTATATGGAAATGGGATGATATCTTATGGACTTTGTTTTAGAAATGCCTCGTACGAGAGCAGGAAATGACACCTTGTGGGTTATTGTAGATAGATTGATGAAGTCTGCACGATTCATTCCTATGAATAGTAAGTGGGATATGAATCAATTGGCTCGAGCATATATAAAGTTTGTAGTGCATTATCATGGAGTGCGTCATACTATTGTTTCAGATCGAGATACAAGGTATTTTTCGTATTTCTGTAAGTCACTTCAACATGCTTTGGGGACTGAACTTCTTCATAGTACGTCATTCCACCCAATGACCGATGGTCAAACAGAGCGGGTTAATCAGATACTTGAGGACATGTTGAAGGTGATCTTCATGGAGTGGCAAGGATCTTGGGATGAACATTTGGATCTAGTGGAGTTTTCTTACAACAACAGTTATCAAGCAACTATTCAAATGGCTCCTTTTGAGGCACTGTATGGGCGTGAGTGTTGTAGCCCGGTTTGTCGGGAAAATTTCACAGTAGCTGCTACATTGGGTCAAGATATGTTGGTTCAAATGTCGGAGAAGGTTAAACTCATTCGAAAGAAAATGAAGGCAGCTCAGAATAAACAGAAATCGTAACCTGACTTGAAACGTTAAGCTGATGAGTTTGCAATAGGAGATAAGGTTCTTCTTTGAGTTTCGCCTATGCGCGGGGTCGTTTGATTTGGAGCTCATGGGAAATTGATTCCACAGTTTATTGGGAAAGGTCCATGATGTTTTCCATATCTCACAACTTAAGCACTATGTTTCGGCCCAATCTCATGTCTTAGATTCTGAATCTATAGAGTTAGATGGCACACTTTCTTATGAAGAGCAAACTATTCAAATTCTTGACACAAAGGTTCGTAATATTCAGCGAAAGACATTTCAACGATCAAAGTGTTGTGGTCTAACCATAGGACTCAAGAGGCGACTTGGGAGACAGAGGAGTCCATGAGAACGAAGTATCCTTAATTGTTATCCCAGGTTAGTAAGTTACGGGGCGTAACTTCTTTAATGGGGTAGAACGCGATAGGAATTTCGCGCATTTTCATACTATTGTATTTATTAAGTGTTGTGTGGTTATAATCTGTTGTGCGTTTATGCGTGTTTGGTATGTATATGTTTTGGTTTCGTGGTCGAAACCTTTTTAAGGGGGTAGTCTTTAACACCCCGATTTTTTTTCGTATAAATATTTTTAATTAATGATAACTTAAGAGATTTTTTTTTTAAACTAATAATAGCTATAATAAAGTAAACTTTTCTTTTTTGAGTAAAAGTGAACTAGTTTGTATGTTTTCAACCTAAACCTTTTTAAGCCCAAACTTTGAATTAATATTTAATTAAAAAAATTAAAATTAAAAGAGGAAGGGAAGGGAGGAGCCGACCTTTTTGGTTTTTAGAGAGGGGTTTTGTAACTCCCAATTTGAATAAGAGGAGTTTTGAAAATTTACCTTAAATTAAGGCTTGTAATGAGGAAATTTACCTAAAATTAAGGCTTGTAACCCTCAAACTTCCTTCTCTCATTATTCAAAACAAAAAAAAAAATAAATAAAAAGATAAAAAAATATATCAAAGCAAGAGAAACCCTCACAAATCCTCTCATACTCATGGCTCCCTCCCCTATTTTTTTTCCTAAGTTTTGTCTTCAAATTTTACCAAAACTAAGTAAGTAATTCTCTAATCTATGTTATGTTTTATTGTAAAATTTCATAATTGGTTTAGGAATTGATTTTTAAGATAATTTGAATAATGAAATCTGAAAATTTTGTTTTATATAATGATTTTACATGTATTATTCATGATTTTAATGTTGTAATATGAGTTTTATATGTGTTAGTATGATTGTGAAAGTTGTAGCAAGTTGTGATGTGAATTGTGATTTTTGTTGTGATTTTGGGATTAGGTTATGAATTTTATAAGAACATATTTGTTATAATGAGATTATTGTTCTTAATATTATAATGTAGTAAGTATATATATAATTTTCAGATTTGATGTAAGAAAATGTTTAGAATGGATTGAGATTGTGAATTTAAATCAAATTATGAATTTGTGATTTTTGTAGAAATGATTGGAGACGAAAATTTTGAAATGTTACAGTAATTAAAGGTTGTTTTATGTGGTGAAAATTTGGAAATTTTTGGTGAATTTTGTAGGTATATGATATCTACCGAAAAAACGATGTTTCGAGTACTTTTTGGCTTTAAAATATGTTAAAAATACTTATACTACTCAAAAAATTATGAAAATTGGTACCACGGGTATTGATATGTTTAAAATGCAATTGTGAAGTTGGATTTCTGATTCGAAATTTCTAAGTTGCCATTCTACCCAGTTTCAGGCTGCCGGTCTATTTTTCATGTTATGAAAATTTTGCTATTGTTAATCTTCAGTATGTTATGAGTATGATTGATTGGTGTGATATTAAGTGAGGATGTTAAAAGTTAAATTAAGGTACTTGATGTTGTGAACATGTTCTTACACATGTGTATGTGTTGTGTTTTAGGAAACCCGTTTGTAACGGGTACTCGTTAAAGTACGTTACGGATAATACGTGATATTATTTTTAATTCCAGGTATGTACATGCAATGTCAAACCTTCACTTAATTAATGTTAGTAAATTATTGATGGAGCGAAATTATAATTTTGAGACATGAATTGTGCCATTATATTGGATAAAGTAAGATTAAGATGAATTATTCTTATCATGAACCCTACACTATTGTATAAGTATGACTTACAATAAGAACTACATATAAATTGAAACTTATATTATTTATGATATGGTCAATAGTGGAGGATGGAGAATGACTTAATTGGTGGATTATTTCATTCCCGTAGCTAGGACGTGTATGAGTCACCATAAGGGTATGCATACTTAACCATTGGCAATTCGAATAGACCGAACACTGTCTCTTGTAGAGGTTTTCCTTAGGAATTAGCTCTCCCTAGGTATTATCTCACATTAGTGATGATATTATGGACCTGTGGTTGGATACCAATGGGTGGAGTTGAAGGAGTATGACTTAACTAACATGACTTTTCACCTTGTGATTCAATGTTTATTTAAACTATTATACAATCATGAAATTATTTTTTAAAATGAGAAGGGTAAGAAGGATTTTTGTTTGATTTTGTTTGGTTACTATATATACAAAAAAGGATACTATGTTATAAATTAAGAACATTTTAAAAATTATTTCATAGTTACCTTTCTGTATAACATAGTTACTTTTACAATTATGAGTTTTTGGCTCAATCGTGACCATAGATTTTTTTTTTATTTTAGTGAAATCAAAGGTGTAGAGTCCTTTTTACCCTTCTCATTTTCAACCCCTTCTCAATGGATCCCTCTCATATATATATATATATATATATATATATATATATATATATATATATATATATATATATATATATATATATATATATATATATATATATATATATATATATATATATATATATATATATATATATATATATATATATATATATATATATTATAACTTAAAACGTTGAACACATATTTTATTTTAACAATGTTATCATATTTTATCAAGACTTGTAATCTGACGTGTACGTGTTTGATCTTGAATGGTCCTACGATAATGTTATTCTTCCCTTGGTTGATAACTAGTTGGGTACTATAGTGCAGGTGGTACCAGGGAGTGAGAATTGTCGTTTTTTTTTGTTTTCTCCGTTGGCTTGGAGTTTTCGACAAAATTTTTTTTATTTTAGCTTTATGAGTTATTAAATTTTATCAGTTCAAGTTTTGAAACTTTGAGTAATGATTTGTGTTTTTTTTATGAGGTTTGAACTCGAGTAGTTTTTTTTTTTAAAAAAAACAAAAATCGTTTTGCTTTCGTTATAACTGCAACGAACAAACCAATATGAATTATATTATAAGTCTCCAATCAAGCTAACTAGAACTCAATCTGCAATGGGTTTTGAACTTAAATTTGCTCGTACAACCATTTTAACAATCCACTTGGACTCGGGTCAATTTAACTCAAGTTTTTTTTTTTTTTATCAATTCGAGTTTAAATGGGATATTACAATGCTTCTTAACGTGTTAGGTTATCGACACCATGTTCCTGCATTTCCTTTTGATGTAAATTCTTAAGAGCTTAACTATTGGAAACAACCTCTAAGGTATGATTTAAAACAATATTATCGGATATGATTTAAAACCAACTCGAGCTACATAGATGTCTTCGCCTTTTTTTCTTTTTTTTGTTGTGATAATCAATTGAGGTATGATTTCTAACATTATTATCGGGTTTCAAATTATAGATATAGTCGTATTTTAAAAAGTTTAAGACAAAACTACTCTAAGTATGATAAGGTTTTGGGTTACTTAAAGTTTAATATTAATGAGTTTGGGTGAGAAATACTTTCCACCACTAAATATGTAACTTGTAACAAATAATAATGTAGACCAAGTTTTTAGCATTATATTTCCACCAACACTTAATAATGTTAGGACGTTAAAATGGTGAATTAAAAAGAAATTGATAAGAATTTAACAGAAAATGTTACGGCAATTAGAAAAGGCATAAACTGGATGCTACCATGTGGAAAAACCTTACGAAAATACTACCACTAATATTTTATAAAAGTTCGATGCTACCACTAATATTTTATAAAAGTTCGATGCTACTATGTGGAATTTCCCTAAATTTAATCATTGATGACTAAAAAGTATATTTATTTGCTTTTATTTTTTTAATTATAGACTCAGATTGAGAAAAAAAAATGATTGTATATGTGAAAATCGAATTCAAGGCATATACTGAAAAATAGTTTTTTACTCTTCTCCAACTAACGAAACAAGATCACATTTTTATTAGTTGAATAGTCATGTATAATTTTAATTATGAAATAAAATAACGAAAAGTAATTCAAAAGTTTTCAAAGTGCTACTAAAATTTAATAAACTTTTTTATGGTCAACATTTTGATTTATAAAATTATTAACTCTAAGTAGCATTTTATTGAAGAAATTCCTCTATTCTTTCTGTTGTTTTTATTTTAATCACAAATATATGAGAATCTTTTGTCAAATTATTTTTAATAAAATTAAGAAAAAATATCAAACAATGAAGTTGGAGAATCCCATATTGATAATATGAGGTACATTTATCTTTTTTAGATAGTGAAGATAAACTCTTATTTCAAAAATAAAAGAGAAAATCTTTAACTACCGAACACTAATAATTAATACAATACAACAAATATACAATCAAGAGCATAGAGAGGTCTTAAAGACAAACAAAGAAAGTAATCTTATTGTGACCCCGCATTATAAAAGAGCCGGACTACGTGCTTATTTTTATATCAATGGTTATCTTAATAAAATATATAAAATTATTATTTAAGTATTTTAAGTTTTGTTTTATAGTTTTATAATAGAAGACTTCTTTAAGACTCGAAATCCATAAATATTCAAGATGATTTTAAAATTCCTTAGAGTGGTGGGAGGTAAAATAAGTTCAGAGAGGAATTAAATTATTAGAATTATAGTAATTTTTCTAAATCTTGTATGACATTTTTTATGATATTGGGAAAATTGTCTAGAATAATCTTATCTTTTGTCCATTTGCTATGAATAATCCATACTATTAATTATTTTTAAATAATCCAATTTTGAATATTATTTGTTGACAGCATCACTTTTCACGTTTTAATCGGCTACTATAGGTACTTACTAGCCGTTACACTTACTTTTTTCCCCCTTATGCTTCTTCATTGGTCTTACTCTACTTCTCTTAGGTGGTATGTACGTATAATAGCCGGTTAAAATATGAAAATGAGTGCTGTTAGCAAATAATATACAAAGGATGAATTATTTAGAAATAATAAATAGTATGGATTATTCACAGCAAATGGAAAATAACTGGAATTATTTTGGACAAATTTTATTAGTTTATGAATACATATTTTTCATTCATAGGAAATTAGACATGACTTTTTGATATATAGAAGTCATTAAATATAAATAAAATACACATAAACATAAGTAATAAAATAATTTTCTTAATAAACTTGTTTTCTCCATCTAGGTTGTTTTCTCTATTTAACAAACGGCTTCTACATTTACCACAATACTTATTTGAAACAATAATGAAAACCTCAAAAAACTTGATCACTTCTATATATTACTGAAATTCCAATTATCATTAACCAATTATTGCAATTATTGAAATAATAATTAGAAAAATTTGTCCAAAATAATCCCAACTATTTTCCATTTGCTGTAAATAATCTATACTATTTATTATTTTTAAATAATCCAACCTTTATATATTATTTGCTGACAGGACTCCTTTCACATTTTAACCGGCTATTATACGTACCTCCCACCAGAGAGAAGTAGAGTAAGACCAATGAAGAAGCATAAGGGGGAAGAAGTAAGTGTAATGGCTAGTAGGTACCTACAGTAGCCGGTTAAAATGTGAAAAGGAGTACTGTCAACAAATAATATATAAAAGTTGAATTATTTATAAATAATCAATAGTGTGGATTATTCACAGCAGATAGACAATAAGTAAGATTATTCTAGAGAATTTTCCCTAATAATTAAATACCTACAAATCAACTCATGATAACAATACTCTAATAAATATTTCAAAGAAAATAAACCACCAAATTACAATAAATTGTCACGATTAATGAATTTGACAATTAGTAGAAGATGTCTGCTCAATCATATGACTCTCAATCCTCATTCAAAAAATGAGCAAAAGAATACTCCATTAGCCCCAAAATAAGAGGTTGTTATATCTTGGTAATCAAAAATAATATTGTATGACAGTTAGTAAATAAATAGCAAGATTTTACAAGGCAAAGGGAATTATGGAAAGGAATCAAAACAACGTATGACATTGGAATAGATGGATTGCAAATTTTTAACCTTGCCGTAAATGCAAATCTTAATCACCTTGTCGTCTGTTTGCGCATAAAATGCTTAGTTGTATTTAGAGTTTTAATTGTTTCGCAATTAGAGTATTAAAAAATTATAGGAATAATTCCTACCATCTACATGAATTCAGTTACCATACTCTCCTCTTGACTAATTCAAATGTCTATGATATTATAATTATTTTAATATCAAACAAATAATTTTAGTTAATAAAATCCTAAGAATTAAAAAAAATTTATTTGTACCTTTATCACACGCAATTTTGAACCATGCTGATAATGAAGATTTTAACAAACTACATAAATATGGGGAATCGGTGGTAAAAGACCTAAAATATGTACTAAAGTTATACGAAAATTAGGGAAAACCTAAGTAATATTGCCCTTTGAACTTACACTATAAGACTCAAATATGTGCGAACTTTTTTAAATCTGATAGTACTAATTAAAAGATTCAAATATATTGGCTTCTAAAAAAGAACTCGAAACAAAAGGTGGATGTAGCAAAGATATGAGTGTTGAGGTGGATGTGTGGGCTTATGAGGGGGGACAAGATTAAGAATTAGAAAGTGAGCGATATGATAAGGGTTGCCCCATTATTAGCGAAGTTGTACGAAAATAAGTTGAGGTGGTTTAGACATGTGAAGAGAAAGACAGTTGACGCACCCATGAGAATGCTGGAAAAACGCACAATAGAGGGTAAAAGAAGTCAGGGTAGACTTAAAAGAACATGTGAGGAACAATTAAAAATCGATCTGTGTGAGTTGCACCTTTCTAAGGACCTAATGAAGGATACAAGTAATTGGAGGCGTTGTATTCATATCCTAGACTTTTGATAGTCCCCTTTCACTTATATTTTTCTGCTCTGTAGTTTTTCTTGTTTATCTAATGTTTTTACTGGCGGCTCTAACCTAGTCCATCTTGTTTTGTGCTTTTTATCTGCAGGTTAATTAATTCAGCTTTTATGTTATTTTGGTGCTATTCGTTTCTCATTTTACAGGGCTTTTATTATTTAGGTTTTCTCTTGATTACGCGAATTTCTCCTATCCTCTCCCTTAAGAGAATATGGGTATAATTCATGTGCTATATCTCCCTCTCAAATCCTAACTTTATATAGAACACTAGGTGAAACGTTTTTTTTCTTATTCTTTAATTTTATTATCTCCTTCAACAAAATTGAATGAAACTATGCATATTGAGCGGTACAAAGGGACATGAAAATGACTCCTACACAAAACAAGTCATGACAAGACGTGTGGGGTCATGGAGTATTTATTGATAATTCTTTTGCCAACATTATTACGTAACAGTATAGGAAAAGCGATTACAAATGATGACTAATGCTATGTTTCTTTCTAGCTAAGTGAATTGATGCCTAAAGGTTGCTAATGAGGAGTATAATACAGGTATTAAAGCTTTTTAAAAAGTAATCATGTTATAAAATATAGAACTAAGCAGTTATGGAACCACATAAAATTTGAATTCGACGAGTAAAATTAATTTGAAATAAACAATTAATTAAATAATATACTGGATTATTTTAACTTAAAAGTAATGATATAAAATTTTTTTGAAGCCTATGGGATACTGCTACCCATCAGGAGATTATTAAAGCCTGTTAGTGAAGAAAGTATATTGTATGCACATTGACATATGGGGTACATGGGTACGGGGTACCTCCCAAACTTCAAATCTAGCACCTGAGTAAAGAAAATTCTTCAAATGGAAAAGCCAATCTGTTCATACTGATCATGATATCGAGAACTGTATATCCTAGAACTTTAATAAAATCTAATTAATGAAGTCTTTCAATTGTTGCACATTGACTTATGGGATACCCTTAAAACACCTATCTAGACTCAAGTATTTTATGTTCTATCCATTTTAGATGACTATATAAGGTTTACTTGGGTCATTTTCGTCCAACATAAGTTTGAACTTTTATCACACTTTAAAATTTTCTATGAAATAGTGTTCACGAAGTCTAACAAGAAAATCAAAAGTATTAGAATTGACAATGCAAAAGACATAATAGAAGGGAAAACCTTAACTTTGTACCTTGAAAATTTTATTTTTAATCAAAGAAATTGTGTGGAAACCCCTCAACAAAACGAAGTGGTTGAAATGAAGCATAAGCACCTATTAAAAGTAACAAGAGCCCTATACTTTCTATCAAGAGTTCCATATAATTATGGGGAGATTGTGTATTATGTGCCACACACTTAATAAATAGAATGCCTCTCTTTGTCTTGCACCAAACATCTCCTTTTGAGAAATTATATGTGTAATAGTCCGAGTTAAAGTGAACAGGGTATTCACAGGTAAATATCTCCTTTGAGAAATTAAGTTCCAAGTTGCGTTTTTAAGATTTTTTAAGCTTTTTTTGCACTTTCTCGCATTAAGTAGTTTAAACTTGGTTTGTTTGGCATGAAACTTGGCACACAACACTATTTAGTATATATTATTGGGTTGAAATGGTTAGAATTGAAAACAATAGTCATATGCTTGAAATTACGTACTCAGTTGCGTTTTTAAGGTTTTTAAATCTTTTTTGGCACTTTCTCGCATAAAGTAGTTCAAACTTGGTTTGTTTGGCATGAAACTTAGCACACAACACTATTTAGTATATATTATTGTGTTAAAATGGTTAGAATTAAAAACAATAGTTATATGCTTGATATTACGTGCTAAGTTGCGATTTCAAAGTTTTTTAAGCGTTTTTGGTACTTTCTTACATAAAGTAGTTCAAACTTAGTTTGTTTGGCATGAAACTTGGCACATAACGCTATTATATATATATATATATATATATATATATATATATATATATATATATATATATATATATATATATATATATATATATATATATATATATATATATATATATATATATTATTGTGTTGAAATGGTTAGAATTGAAAACAATAGTCATATGCTTGAAATTACGTACTAAGTTGCGTTTTTAAGGTTTTTAAAAACTTTTTTGGCACTAACATCTATTATCTCTTAGTGCTTTCGACAAGATAATTCTATTGATTGCGGCTACTACACTCTCAAATTTATGGACGATCTCTTACAAGCCATGAAGAAAGTTGGAGTAGAAAATATTGATGCGGTATGTATATATGTTACGTTCTTAAATTATAATATTATATATTTAATATTATGTAAAATCTAATGTAGTATTATATAAACTTTATTTTTTAATTATTATATATAATATTTAGGTTTTATACGACACTCCAACGGAAACACGTACTTTGACAATAGAGGAAACGCGTGAATTGAAGAACAAGGTGGCCGTGTATTTATCTAATTTATGTGTTTGGTAGTGTAAGTAATTAGTTTAGATTTTTAATTTTTCTATACATTTACATATAAATTATTATTAGATTATATATATATATATATATATATATATATATATATATATATATATATATATATATATATATATATATATATATATATATATATATATATATATATATATATATATATATATATATATATATATATATATATATATACATACATACATATATATTTGTTTATTATAATGGTTCGAGTGTATATTGGTGATGATTTATGGTAAGTATTTGGTGATTTCAATTGTGTATATTAGAAATGAATATTATGCATTGGTTTGTTAATTAAACGAAAAACAAACCAAAAAAAAAATACCCCCTATATATGTTGTGATTCACCAAGAACTGTAGCATATAGTGTGGTTTTGTGTGTTGCGGTTTCGAACTGCAGCATTTGCAATTGCCTATATGCTGCTATCACAATTGCTTGGGTTCAAAACCGCAGTATATGATGGCTAAAAAACAGCAACAATTGAGCTGTTTTCCACTAGTGTATGAATTTCGGGTGATGCACCGAACATTTAAGTTAAACCAGATTATAGGACCGACGACTTTCTAGTGATCAAGAAATAAGTAAGTATCAAAGAAAAAGAAATAAAGCCAGCGGAATTCTTAAAGGCTTACAACTTGAGAACCATATGGCCTCATCAAAATAAAATAACGTCTAGTATAAAAATTACTTGAGAAAGAAAATAAATTAAAGTTCTTCAAAACATAAAGTCATTATAACATTTAAATGCATCGGATTGCTCAAGTCACTACAAGAAAACTTGTTTTTAGCAACAAGTTTTAGCAACGACTATATTTTTTTCGTTGCAAAAAATACAAGTTGTTGCGAAATCCGTTGTTGTTGCTAAATAATCGTTGCCATAAAAAAAAATAAACTTCCCTACCCCTTAAAATAATTTCCCGATATAACCCAATTTTTTACAACATACAATTTAGTTGTTAAAATTAAATAATTCATAACTGTATATATTGTTGCAAAAAATATTTAAATATACAGATACAATAAAGTCGTTGCAAAAACCCTTATACTAATATTTTTTGTTTTCATTTCCTTCTCAAATCATAACCCTATCTCTCACAATCCCCATTTCCCTCGCAATTCAAAAACCCACGAACCCATTCCCTCACAAACCCGATTCCCTCACAAATCCTATTCCCGCATACCGTATCGCAGTGAGTGCCGCCTGCACATCGGAGCGTCTGCCACCTGCACGCCAGAGTTTCAGCCGCCTTCTGCACACCGGTGCTGCCGCTACGCTGCAGCATTGAACCCTTCAGCCGCCTCTCAAATAACCCACGACAGGTAGTTTTTTTTTTGCCTTTTTTTTCTTTGAATTTCTTGTTCTTGTTTCTTGTTGTTTTCAATTTATGGGTTGTTCTTTAAATTTCTTGGGCTTTGTTGTAATTATCAGATTAATGTATGTGTATTTCATCAGTTTGAAATGTTGGGCTGTACGTATTTTCACAGTCTTGGCAGTGAAGGAACAAGAATTCCTCTTTTTCTTGGGCTTTGATCTAATTATCAGATTTATGTATGTGTATTTCATGATTTTGAAATGTTGGGTTGTATTTCATGACATAGATTAACGTTTTTCTTTGCCACTGAGGATTTACAATTAGATCTTGAGGGCTTAATTACTTGCGTTTTTTGGGGTTTATGTTTTTGTGTTTTTTGTATTGGGAAATTACTTGCGTTTTTTTATTACTATTATTTTCTGAGTGCAATTCATGTGGAATTACCTAGCAGTGGCTTTAGGGGGATTAAACGTCGTTTCTTGAATAAGGTGAGATTGCTTTTGATTTATATGGATAATTTATGAAAATGTGAGATTCTTCCAAAGTAATGCTAAGAAAAATGGATGGAGTTACTTCAAATTGAAGTTCTAGATGATAAGATTAAAGCAAAAGTAAGTTTTTGGCCTATGATTTCACGGTATAAGGTTTTGATGTCATGGTGGAATTAGAATTTTCTTTTCAAATTGAAGCAAAAGAACTCATTTTTTGCGATTGTGATGATACATACTTGATGAGGGCAAAGATTTTTAGTTTATTTGTTTTAGATTATAATGAACCCTAGTAAAATGGTTCATGTGAACTTCTTAAATTCTTCTTGTTTATTCAAGTTGATTTGTCATGTATTGAAAATATTTTCTAAGTTGATTTGTCACGCATACATTGAACAAATTGTAATCTTTGTTCTTGTTTTTATTGTTAAATTGTTCTTCAAACAACTTAAAGTTAAAATTCCCTTTCACATAGTGGTTAAATTGTTCTTGTGTTTCTTTCAAAAATTTGTTCTTGTTCTTTTTGAATCGTTAAATTGTTCTTCAAACAACTCGAAATTAAATTGTTCTAGAAGTTGTTAAATTGTTCTTATTCTTGTATTAATTGTTAACAATATTATAAGGAGTTCTTGGTGATATTATTGAATGTTATATAACCTAATTATTATAAACTTTAAATATAGGAAATGATTTCGAATAAGGCATGGGTCAAAGTAAAAGATTGTTCATCTATTGATTATGTAAATGGTGTTGATAAGTTTCTAAATTTTGCTCTTTCCAAAGTAAGAGAAGATGATCGAGATAGTACTACTATTAGGTGTCCTTGTAATAGTTGTCACAATATATTTCTTAAAACAAAATGTGATGTAAGGTTAGACTTGCTTAAGAGAGAAATGTATGAGAAATACAGTTTTTGGGAACTTCACAGGGAAGAATTAGTTGAATCAAGTGATGGGGATGATGTTAATGAGTTGAATGACACTGATAGTGGTTTCACAATGTTGCAAGATGCATGTGGAGTTGGTGCTATGAATGTTTGGAGTGCTGAAGAGGCTTTAAATAATGTTGAGGAGTATGAGAAACCTAATGCAAATGCAAAAAAGTTTTTCAAACTTCTTATTACGAGGCTTTAAATAATGTTGAGGAGTACCAATGACCATTAACAATGCAAGGCACAACAATGTCTAAGTTGTCATATATTGTTAAGTTATTACATCTAAAGGTTTTGAATAATTGGTGTGATAACTCTTTTGATAGTTTACTCCAATTAGAATGTCAAGGTTATGGAGCTTACCTTCCAACTTCTTATTACGAGGCTAAGAAACTCATTAAAGACTTGGGCTTTGATTATTATAAGATTGATGCTTGTGAAAATGATTGTATTCTTTATTGGAAAGAGCATGAAAAATTGATTGAGTGTCCCACTTGTGGTTTATCAAGGTGGAAACAAGAAAAGGAAGGCTCTTCTAAGGGGGTAAAGATTTCTAGAAAAGTGCTAAGATATTTTCCAATGAAGCCTAGGCTACAAAGGTTGTACATGTGTAGAAAGACATCCAAAGACATGCGTTGGCACAAAGAAAGGGATGCTACTAAAACATATAGAGTGAATGATTGTGATAGGATCATAGATGATGATGCCCTTTCTAGGGAAGAGGAGGATGATACGTTTTTGGAGGATGACAATGCGAGTGTGGTGGATGATACAATGAGACATCTATCTGACTCCTTTGCATGGAAATCATTTGATGACGAGTATAGTGAATTTGCTAAAGAGGTGCGAAATGTTAGACTTGGACTAGCTTGTGATGGCTTTCAGCCTTTCAATAATTCACAACATAGGATATGGCCAGTGGTTCTTATCCCTTATAATTTTCCTCCTTGGTTATGCATGAAACCTTATTCATTTATGCTATCTTTACTAGTACCAGGTCCAACAAGTCCTAGAATTATTATGGACGTCTACCTTCAACCACTTATTGAGAAGTTAAAGGAGCTTTGGGAGGTTGGTGTTGAAACCTATGATGCTTACTCTAAAACAAATTTCATCTTGCGTGCATCAGTACTGTGAACTATCAATGACTTTCCTGCATATGCAGATTTGTCTGGATGGTCTACCAAAGGTTATTACGCTTGTCCATGTTGTCATAAGGAAACTAAACGGACTTCATTTTTGCATAAGGGTGGTTATTTAGGGCATCGTTGTTGGCTTCCAATGAATCATAAGTGAAGAAATGATGCCAATTCATTTGACGGTAAAATTGAAAAAGGTGTTGCACCAGTTCTATTGAGTGGGGATGATGTATTACAACATTATAGCCGATTCTCACAAGCAAAATATGGGAAGATTGTAGGGAATAAAAGAAAAAGGGATGCTTCTAATAGCTTGTTTGGGTGGACAAAAAAAAAAAGCATTTTCTTTACCTTGCCTTATTGGAGGAAATTAAAAATTCGTCATAACTTGGATGTTATGCATATTGAGAAAAATGTCTCTGATAATATCTTGGGTACTTTAATGAGCATACAAGGAAAAAATAAAGATACTTTGAAGGCTCGATTGGATTTGGTGAAGATGAAAATCAGAGATAAGTTGCGCCCTAAAGTGGTTGATGGTAAGGTACGTGTTCCTATTGCTATATATACATTGAGGTCAGATGCCAAGGTTGCCATAAGTCGTATGTTTGCAAAAATGAAATCTCCCGGTGGATATCTATCAAACATTTCTCGTTGTGTTAAAGATAATGGAAAAAAGATATCATGTTTGAAGAGCCATGACCATCATGTTTTTATTGAGCAGTTGCTTCCCCTTGCACTTCGTGGGTTTTTACCTAAAGAGGTTTATGACCCTTTGGTTGAACTAAGTTTTTTTTTTTTCGAGACCTTTGCTCTAAAAACATAAGTTTTGGTCAATTGTAAGAACTTGAAAAAAAAAATTCCTTACACCTTATGCAAGTTGGAAATGATATTTCCATCGGCTTTTTTTGATGTTATGGTGCATTTAGTTGTACATCTGGCAACTGAGGCAAAAATTGCTGGACCAGTTCGATATCGGTGGATGTATCCTATTGAGATGTATATTTTTTTTAAGAAATATACTCATGTTTGCAATTATTCAAATACTAACATAACATGTCTTATTCTATTAGGTATCTTTGAACATTAAAATCATATATTCGAAATCGAGCACATCCAGAAGGTTGCATTGCTAAAGGTTATTTGGCAGATGAGTGCTTAACATTCTGCTCTAGGTACATGAGTGACATTGACACTAAATTCAATCGCAAAGCAAGAAATGACGATGAAGATATAGAAGAGGATACTTTAAAATCAAACCTTGAGGTTTTTAGACAACTTGGACATACCATTGGGGAGAGTACACCAAAACATCTAGATCATCAAGAGTGTGATCATATCCATTTTTATATTCTTCAAAACTACGATCCACTTCTTAAGTTTGTCCAGTAAGCCATTTTTATTCCTTATATTTAATTAGTTTGAATTGTATCGTATATTTTAGGCTATAGAAGCCAGTTTTATTTGTTTTTATATGGTGTCATAAAAAACATAAGTTGGAATTGAAGAAGGAATGTCCAAGAAATGTAGAACGGAGGCACAAAGAACAATTTTCCAAATGGATATAAATCAAGTAAGAAAGCTTTTAAGTAATACATTGTAAATGGTTTCCTTCTTATGTTTTTCCGGTAAGCTACTTTGCTGATAAAGTATGTTTACATTTGTTCATTTAGGTACGAAAAATTCATAAACTTGGACGCTGTGATAAAGACTTGTATAATTTGGTTTGTGGTCCTTCTAGAGTTGTAGGGCATTACACAGCATACATTGTAAATGGTTTCAATCTCCACACCAGTGATAGGTCAAAAAAAGGGAAACACAAAATTCAGGTGTCATGGTGCGTGGTGATGATGCTTGTAACACCCCAGAATTTCCGACCCCTTAACGAAACCAAAACCGTAAAGGATGAGAGGAAATTCGGGTGTTACATAAAAAAAAAGGAAAAGAATTTAGATAAACGTTAAATATTAACTTTAAAAAGGTGAGTGGAAATTTTGGTAGCATCTGCCTTAAAACTGTGCGCCTTTGTAGAAAAACAAAAGTTAATTTAGAAACTAATAAAGTAAAGGCACCAACGGCCTCTCAAAGTTATGTCACGGCAGAATGATTCGTCGCCGGCTTCTCAAATCAACATGCCAAGCATGGATCGTGGTTCCAGTGTCGACATTTGCGTTTTAAAAAGACTTAACTCCTTAAAACCATACAGTTATAAACTACGCAGCGGAAATACAAATATACGAGGGAGGACGCAAGGCCTCATAACAACACATATACAACCAAAGTTTACAAAAGATAACAAAAACTACAAAATCGAAAGATAGCGGTATGACACAGGGTATGCTTTTCCCTCATCACTCTCCCCAAATGCAATGCAATGCAAAAGAAGCTCCACTACCTGCTACGCTTGTCTATGATCCCCCTGCTGCTCGACATTAGACCAAAGGCCAATGTGTCATAGCAGGACAATCATAGAAAGTCATCAACAAACAAACATAAACACAAACACGTACACGTTAGTAACTAGCATCAAATATAATAAGGCCAACTAATAGATAGCATTATATCATAAAACAACATAAGATGATTTCATAAAACGCAAGCACAGATAGTAACCGTTTATCGGCCACTTATACTTCTTAATTTCATTACGTGCTTTCCAACCCGAACCAGGTGTTCTTGGGTAGAATGCAGGTCTTCACACTCCTCTTTTCAAACATAAACTCTTACAAAACACGCATAGTTCAACTCGACCAAGGCATTAACAAAATACCTAACACATGACCTTATAAGCTTGTCTATCTTAAGGTAAGTGTAATCATAGTCCGTAATACCCTTGAGGTAACTTAACTTAGGCACACTTGTCACTAGCATAAACTATTCTATCAATAAGTAGATGTTCTATCAAAGAGTAAATATTCTATCAAAGAGTAAACGTTCTATCAACGCGTAAGCTTTCTATCAAAGAATGAACCTTCTATCATTAAATAACTTTCGATCAATGAATAAACTTTCTATCACTGAATGGTTTTCTATCAGTGGATCTTTTCTGTACTTCCTGGCATAGTGACACGGCCAAGGGCGTTATTGGCCACCCGGCACAATGGCAAAGTATGAGCTCATGCCCCCTCCAGCTGACCCCATCGGGTCTTACCTTCGGGAAAAACTAACACACTGGGGTACTAAACCAGTGAAGATGCCACCATATTGGGGTTTGCAAGGCCCACATGGTAACACCTCGGTCAAGGGGCGTTATCGGCCACCCGGCGCCCAATGACCCAAGCATGCTCATACCCACCTTACGGTGGTCCCGTCGAACCTCACCTAGGAGACTACTAAAACAACCGGACATAATCCAGTTGAGTCACGCCAGCTAATCATAATCTAGTACCTTATCAGATGGGAATAACTTACACTCTCAACTATTAATGAGCGCCCTGGGATAGCAGCGCGCCAAAACCCACTAACCACTCAATAGAATATGAAATTCACCTATAACAGAGTAATTCTAACTCCAATTAAGGCATAATCTAATTCTTAAATAAATAAGGGGGTGGTTCCCGCCTTCTATTAACACTCTCATTCTCTAAACTATTCTAAGCGCAAGGACTTCATAGTCGATAGCTCTTCATATAAAGTGTACTCACTAGTACTTCATAGTTTCGATACAATGCATACTATCAAAATAAACAATAATGTCTTAAAGAAAATTACATATAAGGGTTATTACTGCGTGTACGTACCTGTAAGCGTCACTGCACGATCAAAAGTCACAAAATCACCCAACTAAGGCTCTACTTTCCTCTTACGAAATGGGCACCTATATAAGTTATGAGTAGAACTAATAAGTTCCCTTAACTACTTTGACATACCAAACTAAATACCAAATTAACCGCTATCACCCATTCAACATGATTTTCCGATTACTCTAGCACGCACACAACTCATTCAATACAAGTCAAAATCATTGACTCAACACAGCATAAGTCTTTCCATCAATTTAAAGTAGAAGTATGTGTGAATCGTTTCTTTGCACTAACTAATTTTGAGCATATCGGCTCGCGTTACCCAAAAATAACTAAACACAACTAAATCTTACAATTTTAAAATAATATTTATATAACGATAAAGCAAATCTTAGAGTTACCATATTGGGATATCATTTGTTGCATTCTCCAAAGCTATTAAGAACTATAATCAAAACAACACGACAAATAACTTTAGCAACCATCAACGATAAGTTGACATTATGCTCTTGGCTTACCAATATCATGTATCTATAACTTCAATAACAACCTAATAAGGTTATTTGTAATTTACACAATCAAACCACAACAATTAGTAACTACTACTTCCAATTAACAATCGAAACCATTTCTATAGTCAACTGTAATCAAAAATATTACTAATTGCCACAACAATAATCAACTAAGTCTTAAAACTACTTATAAGATTATTGAATAACTCATCACACCACCCAAGAAGCATACAAGCACACACACACACTACTAGTAATCAGATCTCTAAATAAAACCCTAATTATTTCATATTCAAGGATAATTCTTTTAACTATTACCCATACTAGAATTCAATGAGACTAATACACAATCAACACACAACTCATAAACATGGTAGATTCTAGTTAGAATTAGTAAATTAATCAATTTGAAAAGTGAGAGATGGCTTACAATGGGTGAAACTAGAAAATGGGTCAAGAGGTTGGTAGTTCTTGTGGTGGTGGCGTGACTCAAGATGTGGGTGGTGGAGGAGGGCTGCGCAGAGCCGATGGGGAAGCAAACCCGCAGCCGCCTGTTGCTGTGAGGCATAGCTGCAGCCGCCTGCTGCTGGGGCTGCACGTGGGAGTGAGGAGGAAGTCGGGTGCTGCTTGCTTCTGCCGTGGGGAAGAGAAAGGAAACTGTTGGTGTTTCTGTGGGCCATGAAGCGGCTGGTGGCGCCCAGCTGCTCTGCTCACTTGTGGCGCAAGGGGGAGAAGAGAGAAAGAAGGAGAAGGAAGAGGAGAGTGACGGTTCTTGCTTGAGTATTTAGGGTTTTCATGGGTTTTATACTCGTTATTGTTATTATTATTATTATTATTATTATTATTATTATTATTATTATTATGTTTATTATTACTATTACGTTTATTTATTTATTTACTTTTATCTCGATTTATTTTCTTGCGAGATCTAACTAAGAGGCTCACCTTTGTGTACTCACACATATAAATAAAATAATAATTTTTATTCGAACCTCTTTATTTTAGAGGTCGCAATCGTATTTTTAATATAATTATATGTTAATATTTAAATTCGTATATGAAAGGAATTTATTAAAACTACTTCAAAATTAATTTAATATAATTATAAAATACCCAAAAATCATTAAAATGTTAATTAATGACGTTAGAAAATCTCGGGGTGTTACAATGCTTCAGATAAGGAATACTATGGCGTTTTGAGAGACATATATCAAGTGCGTTATCCTAGAGAAAATCATGTATTTGTGTTCAAATGCAGTTGGTTTGATGTAGAAAACCTTGGTAGAGGGTATAACGTAGATGAGCATGCATGGTTTGATTAGTGTGAATAAGAATAGACTTTTGAAGTCAGATGATGTGTTTGTGCTAGAATCCTAAGTGGAGCAAGTATTTTACATAGAAGATGAAAACAATGAGAATCGGGAATTTGTTATAAAAGCACAATCAAGGGATTTGTATAATATGAGTGCTAGTGATCTAGATAAGGAGGATATAGATGTAAATGCCTTTCAACAAGTAGAGGTGGAAGCTAATATTGAAGCTGAATGTACTAATGGCGAACATGCTGACAATTTCAGAGTTAGTTCGTCGTTGGCTACAAATATATTTATGGATTATAAAGGAGAACAAGTAGTGCAAATGGTTACACAAATATTGGAATATGACAATTTCATTAATGATGTTAAAATTGAAGTCTTTGAGGAATCGAGTGAAGTTGAAGAAGAAATTTGATTTTGATTCTTCTCCTTGATTATGTTATGTTGTACAATATTTACATTCACTATTATCTTTCTTGTTATCTATATGAACAATTCGGCTATTATTCAATATTTTCCTGCTCTATCTTTAAATATATTTTTTATTTTTTCCGCTCTATCTTGAAATATATTGTTTATTGTTGAAACTACCTTTTGTTTGATAATTTTGCTAAAATATCTGAATAGATAAAAGATGGTTGGGAGAGGAGGGGGAAAGAAAATATATAGTCGAAGTATTGCCCCCGGAAAACTTCTATGTCCACCTCTCACTCTTTTACTCCCACCTGCGAGCAACCTGCTAGTTGTCGAATGACAACATCATTGCACGTGTTTCAAAGAACATAAAACCAGAACACGTCAGAGACTTCATACAATGCATTATATAGGTTACGTACAAGCAATGAGTTCTTCCTAGCATACAAAGGCTTTAATAATTTTTATGGCATATTTGATTTTCCAAATCCCCTAACTCATGTCGTTGCCCGTTTAACTCGGGACGCCAAAGTGTTATCAAAGTATAGTGGAATACACATGGGAGAGTTAATCCCAGCGCAACCACCAACCAAGACATTGCCCGACAACTCAACAACATCATCAAGGTAAAGAGTATGCATACCTCACATGGTGACCGCAATGATCCACATTGCCAGGGACCCAAAGTAATAAAAATCCCAACCCCATAAGAGTACTCAATTTCACTATAATAACCCATGCGGGTGATAACCACAAAGATCCTCAAATTACCTCTTAATAGTGCATTTAGGGAGGAGTTATATGAACTCCTCCGCATACCACTTACAACCGGCCACCTTGTCATATACCCCCTTATTTTATATTTGTTCTTTTTAATTTGATTAATTGTTCAATTTAAATTGTAAGACAAAAAAATTGTTATGCGATAAATTTGTTAAGTAATGAAATACACGTACAACTAAATTTAAATGACGACGAATTAAAATGTACATATTTGTATATTTTAATTGACTAAAATTTATTAAATAATTATTTATTTAGATGATAAATTAAGGGGATGTTACAATATGACATGATAAGAGCCTTTGGTTATTTATGCTTCACGAAAACACTAAAAAGAGAAAGGATCAAGTTTGGTCTTAGAGAAAATTCATGCTTGTTCTTAGGGTATTCCACTAGATAAAAGGAGTACAAAGTATGTAATTTCACCGCCAAATCTATTTATATATAGTTTTTGAACATTTCTTTCCATATCATCATTAAGGGCGTAATTCTGTTAAAACCTTTTCCTCCCTAACAACTCCAACCAAAACAATAATTTGGTAGAAGACTTCAACATAAATGATTTGTTCCACGAACTTGAACAAGAAGTTCACAATAAGACTCTGATCAAGAGTCTATTATTGAGAAACAACACAATTATTATAAACAAGTTTCTAACAATAGCCCTTGTAAGATTCGTGAAAAATAAAATCTTCCAACTTTAGTTCCCATTGGTGCAACATCATAGAGTATAGTGCATTAAGCATTACACATAAACAAATTGCTTCGTCTCACCTTAAATACTTATAACCAAGGGAAAAAGGCCATAAAAAGTAGATGGGTTTCTAAATTCAAATTGAAATCAAATTGATCATTAGAACGGTTCAAAGAAAGATTAGTAACCACAGGTTTCAATCAAAAGTATGGAATAGATTATGAGGAGACTTTCTCTCCAATTGTCAAAATGACTACCAAAAGGTGTTTATTAGCTATTGAAGCAAATAAATATTGAAAAGTACATCAATTAGATGTTAATAAGCTTTTCTTCATGGGGATCTCTAAGAAAAAGTTTACATGAAAATGCCCAAGTTAATTCCAAATCCAAAAAAAAAGTTTGCTTCCTAAGGAAGTCTTTATATGGCCGAAAACAGGCATCAAGATAATGGCATGCTAGGTTAGTCAATGAATTTATTAAGCTTAGGATATAAACAATAAAAAACATGACTATTCCTTGTTTACTCAACATATCTCAAGTCAGATTGTTATCCTAACGGTCTAAGAAGATGATTCCTTATTTTAGGAAATAAGGAAATGGAAATAGAATTCTTCAAAAGACATCTACACGATGTGTTTACTATAAAAGACCTAGGTCAACTTTATTATTCATTAGGAATAGAGGTTAGTAATGTTGATGATAGTTTAATCCTTACTCTGGAGAATTACACAAAAGAACTTCTTCAAAGTTATAGAGTAGCTCAGTTTAAAAGGGTTGTTACAGCTTTGCCTCTTAACATTAAATTCTCTTCTGAAGAGTGCTTATAACTAATCAAACATTGTAAAGAATCATTGTTGGAAAACTTAACCTCTTAACCAATAGTAGGATTGATCTATTTTACATAGTTCAGACTCTAAGCTAATACATGTAGAAACGTAGGTCTTCAGACTAGAAAGCCTTTTTACACACTCTGAATTGTACACAAATTGTTAGTGGACAAGGTATTGTTTTGAAAGCAGATACAAGAAGGTCTGTCTAGAACAAACAACCATTATAAGCAACAATTGAGAAACAAAAGAGGAAGAATTCACCCAAAACTGCAGGTTCTGTCTAGAAGCTTTAACCAACGAGCCCAAGCTTAAAATGATGATCCAATCGTCCAAAATGAAGCCCTATGTGTCCCCAACATGCTGCTAAATTTATTGGACGATCCAACGGTTAAAACTCCAGGAAATGGCTTTTTTGTGAAGGCTGGCTGATGGTATACGGGGTGCCTTTTGGAGGGTTTTGTTTCTCTCTTCTCTCTTTTCTCTTGATTTTCTAAGATATCTTTTATGAAAGGTGGGCAAAAAACGCATATACCCTAAGCTTCCCAAAGAAGCTAAAATAATAACCCCACATGAGTTATAACAAGTGGACATTTGAGCTTCCCATAAAATGGGTTTCTCTACATAGAAACCCAACAAATTTCCCATCACGAGTATATGGACGTGACTTCCATCTCGAAAATCTCACGGAAAATCTCAAGCTTCCCATGAAGTAAGGCCTTAGTCATCATATCGGCACCATTGTCATTGGTATGAATCTTCTCCAAAGCAAGTGACTTTGCAACAAATACATCACGAATCCAATAATACCTCACATCAATATGTTTCGACTTTCTATGAAAGGTGGAATTTTTAGCAAGAATAATTGCACTTTCATTGTCACAAAACAACACATACTTCTTTTGAGTGAAACCAAGTTGTCGGACAAAACGCTTCATGCCTCAATGTAGCAATGAACTCGGCCTCTGTAGTAGACAAAGCAACACATTCCTGTAGTCTAGACTGCCAAGCTACAGCTCCCCCTGCAAAAGTGACCAAGTAAACCGAAGTAGACCTTCTCGAGTCAATATCACCGGCCATATCAGCAGCTGAATAACCCACAAGGATAGACTTATCACTCCCATAACATAACTTCAAATCCGCAATGCCTTGTAAGTATCCCAAAATCTACTTCACAAACATTCCAATGCTCTTTACCGAGATTAGACAAGAACCTACTAACCAAACCAACTGCATGTGCTATATCAAGCCTCGTACAAACCATAGCGTACATCAAACTGCCCACAGCAGATGTATAAGGGATATGTTGCATAGCTTCCTTCTCTTCAACAGTGGAAGGACTTTGTCGAGCACTCAACTTAGAATGCAAACCAAGAGGTGTACCTACTCGCTTTGCTTTATCCATTTTAAAATGTTGAAGCACTTTATGAATATATGCTTCCTGTGATAACCACAACTTTCGAGCCTTTCAATCACGAATAATCTTCATGCCAAGAATGTTCTTCGGGGGCCCAAGTTCCTTCATAGAGAACTAATTGCTCAATTGTTGCTTCAAGCTTACAATACGATTAACATTCTGCCCAACAATCAACATGTCATCAACATAAAGTAGCGAAATCATAAAATCATTGCCAGCAAATTTTTTTTGAAAAACACAATGGTCCATAGCAGTCTTCTTGAAGCTTTGCTCCACCATAAAAGAGTCAAACGTACGATACCATTGCCTTATAGCTTATTTCAAACCATACAAGCTCTTCTTTAATTTGCACACATAATCTTCTTTTCCCTTAACTTTGAAGCCCTCTGGTTGTTGCATATAAATTTCTTCCTGAAGGTCACCGTGAAGGAAGGCAATCTTCACCTGCTCAATCTCCAAGTCAAGGATAGCAGCAAGACCCAAAACAACTCTAATAGAAGACATTTTGACAATCGGTGCAAAAAAAATTTCTTCAAAGTCTACACTCTTCTTCTGATTATAGCCCTTCAGAACTAATCTAGCTTTGTACTTGGGCTTCTTCGCATTTTCATCCTGCTTAAGCGTGTAGACCCAACGATTCCTCAAAGCCTTTTTACCCTGAGGTAGTTTCACAAGGTCATAAGTGTGATTCTCGTGCAATGAACCTATTTCATCTTTCATTGCTTCCGTCCAAAGCTCCCTGTCATCACTTTCCATGGCTTCCTCAAAACATTCAGGTTCTCCCTCATCGACCAAGCAAATATATTTAGTGGAAGGATACCTAGTAGAAGGAATATGACCTCTTTCAGATCTTCTAACGGAAGCAGAAGGCAGCTGGTCTTCAGGGTGATCTTGATGATCAACTCTTCAACATTATAATCATCAGCAGGAATATTAACCTCAGGCACATTATCCTTAATATCATCATCTTGCACCTCAGCAGGAATAGGTGCAGGAACCAAAGGAGGTGAACTCAAATCAACAAGCTCACCACCAATCTGTGGCATAGGAGCAAGAGCCTTCTCAATATTAGAGATGAACTGTTCTTCAGCAAAGACTACATCTCGGCTGCGAACCAACTTCTTCTTAACAGGATCATAAAACTTGTACCCAAGCTGATCTTCTCTATAGCCAACAAAAATGCATTCACGAGTCTTGGAATCGAGCTTTGATCGTTCATCTTTTGGGACATGAACATAGGCCTTGCACCTAAAGACACGTAAGTGATTATAGGACACATCCTTCCCAAACCAAACTCTATTAGGAACACCACCATCTAAAGGAACACTAGGTGACAAATTGATCACGTGAACCGCTGCATATAAAGCTTCACCCCAAAAGTGTTTAGGTAACTTTGCCTCTGAAAGCATACATCTCATTCTCTCTAACAAAGTTTTGTTCATTCGCTCAGCCATCCTTATCATCATCTTTCTTATCTTGATAATTCACATGTTTGCCTTTACCTCCCTTGTTATCTCTTTTCCACTTGTAGCAAAAATTCTGAGTGTGACTCATTTTATCACAATAGTTGCATTTCATGTTCTTGAATTTTCCACGAGACTTGCTCCTACTAGAACCTCTATCATTTGAAGCTCTACTATTACTTCTCCCCCTGTTTTCTGCAACATAAGCTTTCTCGGGTTATGAAGATGACACACCATGACACTTCTTTCGCATTTCCTCATTCAAGATGCCAACTTTAACAAAGTCTAAGGTCACATTCCTAGAAGGAGCTCCATTACAAAGTATCATTTTAAAAGTATCCCAAGAATCAGGAAGAGTACCAAGTAACAAAAGTCTCTGAACTTCATCATCAAACTTGATTTCTATGGCCGACAATTGTTAAATAATGCCATGAAAATCACTCAAGTGATTGGAAAGTGCCTTGTTTTCATTATACTTTAAACTCATCAATTGCTTGATCAAGAACAACTTACTATTTCCAGACTTGCTAGCATAAAGTGACTCAAGTTTTTGCCATAAGGTTCTAGCATGAACTTCTTCATTAGTGTGATTCAAAACATTATCATCAACCCATTGACGAATAAACCCACAAACTTGCCCATGCTCAAATTCCCATTGTTCATAACTTTTGCCATCCGGTTTTTGAGTGGTAAAAACAGGTAGATGCCAACTTTTCATTTAAACTAATCATCCTACTAGTGTTGAGATTACCATCCATTTAGGGAATTAACAATAAATTCGACTCTGATACTAGTTGATGAGGTAAGAACACCTCCAATAGCTACCTATTACATAAATTGATAACACAAAAATAGCGAAAATAACCCGAATAAATTAATTCACCAAATTTATACTCCCTCTTCCCATTTACTTTTTGCACAGTTTTCAAAGGAACTTTCGAGCCTCAATATCTCTAAAATACATTAAGACAAATCTAATGAAATCTCACATGAATATATTTTATCATCTACATATGTCTTAAAAAACTTAATCTAATTTCTCTCCAAAATAGAATATTCTAAACGGGAAGAACATTAGGAAACGGAGGGAGTACTTATCACCAATTCAACACACTCAAATATCACCAATAAACCACAATAAAAATCAACAATTAAACAAGATAAAGCAAGTAATAATCAAAGGCAAAGACACAAGATTTTTACGTGGAAAACCTCTTCGATAGAGCTGTTCAAAAGTGACCCGACCCGAAAACCCAAACCGAAACTGAAAGTAAACCGATCTGAAAATGTGTTACTTTTTTAGGTTTATCGAACCGACATTACCCGACCCGAAGTTATACCCAAACTGGTTGACAACCGAAAAATGGGTAAATTGAACCCGAGCCGTAATCGATTTTTGTAACCGACACATAACCGTTAACTGAGATTCCCTAAATCTAATAATGACCAACCTGAGCCATACCCGACCCGAACCATGCTCGAAACTAAACTCGATCAGGTTAAAATCGAATTAACCCGAACGAAATTTAGATCGAACTACTGTAAACCTGAACCAATTCTTAACATAGAAGTATGATCGACTCATATTCAATCATCTGATTAGTTATTCTAATAAAGTGATATATATTTTAATACAATAAATTTAAAAATACATGGTTTCATATATTTAGAGTTAATAATCAATGGTCAATGTTTATTTAATTACTTTTAATCGAATTAGATGAAAATTGATAGAACTTTATAATTTTAATTTCCGGTCAAACAAGTAAAAGTAACAATGTAATAATGATCACTGATTGATTTGCATTTTAATTATTTTGCTTTAAGTAAAAGAAACCTTATCATTAATTAAAAAATGACTAACAACTTAATTTGATACTGAATCGATCGATAGTAATTCATAATTCGTAGCCGAATTCTACTTGGAAAATTCCCGAACCCGATCTGTACCCGATAAAATCGAACCAATAATTAACCGATGACAACCCGAGACTGATTGAAACTCAACATGAACTTCGACCGACACCTAACTAATGCAAACCCGGTAGCTCGAATAACCGATCTTCAACCGAACCGTGACTAACCGTCCCAACCCGAGTGTGGCCTATCGTAACATATATCCAAAATATAACTGATCCGAAATACAACCGAACCGAAGGATATCCGTCAAAAACCGACTCGATCACCCAAATGAACACCTATACTCTTCGGTGTAAAGATTAAAAACCACGGGGCTTTAGGAGTCCACCCAAAATTCTCTTATTATGATGAAAAGGAGGTTACACAAACTCAATTCAAGTTCTCCAAAGGGTCTTCAAACTACCCAAGAACAAACAACCATAATAAGCTACAAGTGAGAAACAAAAGAGGAAGATTCACCCAAAATTGTAGGTTCTGTCCAGAAGCCGTAACCAACGAACCAAAGCTTAAAACGACAATCCAACCGTATAAAATGAAGCCTTATGTGTCCCCAACAGGCTGCTAAAATTATAGGACGATCCAACGGTTAAAACTCGAGATACAAACCCAATCCAAGTTCTCCAAAGGGTCCTCAAACTACCCTAGAACAAACAACCATAATAAGCTACAAGTGAGAAACAAAAGAGGAAGATTCATCCAAAATTGCAGGTTCTGTCCAGAAGCCGTAACTAACGAACCAAAGCTCAAAACGACAATCCAACTGTCCAAAATGAAGCCCTATGCCTTTTGAAGGGTTTTGTTTCTCTCTTCTCTCTTACTTTTCTAAGATATGTTTTATGAAAGGTGGGCAAAAAACACATATACCCTAAGCTTCCCAACGAAGCTAAAATAATAACCCTACATGAGTTATAACAAGTGGACTTTTGAGCTCCACATAAAATGAATTTCTCTACATAGGATGGGACCCAAAAATCCAACAACCTCATAGATTAGTAGGGCTGTTAGATTGCTTAACGACCTTTGTTTGAGCAATGCAAAACATGTTATATTACATTGTGATAATATGTCAGCAGTATATATTGCTATAAACCTTGTGTTTCATGACAGAACCAAAAAAATTCAAGTGGACTCTCATTTTACAAGAAACGAAGTGCTTGAAAGACTCCTACGGATATCCTAATTAACACCAAAAAATCAGCTAGAAAATCTCCTAACTAAAATCATTCCGTCTGCACAGACCAAACTAGGCTCATCACAAAGTATATCAAGGTCAGAAGGTATGCCTAGCTCATCACAAACTATATCAAAATCTAAAGGTATGCCAAGCTCAAGGTTAGAAGGTATGTGAATAGAAGGCTGTTCTGCATCAAGGTTAGCAGCTGGACATCAGTATACTAACGGTCTGCCTGGTTAATGGTACTAAATGGTGGTAATGAGAATGACTTATAGTGTAAAATTTAATCAAAAGTTCTATGTCATTCCCATTGTGATGAAACTTTGATCACCAAAAAGTTTTTTTGTTTACAAATTTTTATTACCACCTAATACCATATCTCCCAATGGTAATTGAAGTTGGACAAGTATGACCATTAAGGTAGCCAAAAGATTTTTCTACCAAAATTACATTTTTCTATTACCATTGTTTATTACCACCTATCAAACTGGCCATAAAGACTCAGCTGTTCAAAAGGACAGCAAAACTTTTGTTCTCCTTGTGTGCCTTTTACTTTATTCTTTACTAGATAATGCCCGTGCGACGCACTGCTTTTTTAAATTTTCTGACATATTTGTTTAAAATAAAAAATTAAAATCTTAAGAAATGATTTTACATTATGGTCATAGTTCATTTCACTCTGAACGGTTGTATATATCACGTACATCCTATTATATTTTGTATTGTGCGCACAAATGATTGTAAAAATTTAGTTTACGACAAATTAATCACAACAAAAGACAAAAAGTATATTATGCTTTTACCATCTCAAAATATCCAATATATTAAATAATACTCATTTAATTAATAAAATTGAAAAGATTTTATAAATAATTGAATAAAATGCAATAAAATATATGATAATTTAATACATTAAATGATGTAACCTAGTAGAATGTAAAAAATAATAATTGGTTTCTAGTAAGTCAAAAATATGAAAATAATTTATAGGAGTAATAACAATGACATCATAATCTAAATTTTGAGGAAAAACCATTTATTGAGGAAATAACACTTAAACACTTTCTTAAATTGATGATGTCATCTACATTTTGTTTAAATAATAGTTATAGAAAATTTGTTATGATAGGATTCTGTTAGTTAGTTGGTAGTTATTAATTATAACAAATAAGTAGAGACAGCCCTTATGTAATGTTTCATCTTGTGATTCAATAAGATCATTCTTTCTCTTATCTTTTGGCTCTATCAATTACAGCTTTCGTCCCCTATTTTCCTTATTTTATTTTTTGTTCATTGGTCTTTCACTAAGTTAGGGAGGAATTTTTGAGTATCAATAAAAAGTTTTTCAATGATCCATCTTATTATCTTTTTCCTCATATTTATTTTCTTCGGTTTTGTTATAGATTTTAATTTTAAATTGTTAAATCTAGAATATTTTGGAAACCTTTAATTTGCAATTTAAATGTGTTCATTCGAGTCAGTGAGTTAATTTCGAATCAATTGTTTTGAGTAGTTTCAAAATCGTATCTTATATCTATATTGGTTTTTACATGAATCAAATTTTGTGAAGTCGGGTCAAACTCAAATTCTATTACAAGTTTGGGTAAATATCAAGCCATCAAATTTTATTTTATATACATTTATTTTGAATTGTGAACACTTTTCTTTCCCGAATTCAATTCTAGCGTCTTTGGTTTAATAATTCATCGTTTTAATCAATTTGGTTAGGTTTTTATCAATTATTTTTCTAGGTATTATAAAATTTTGACTTTCTCACCCTTAACTATTATAAAATACACAAAACAATTGATGTGTTCAGTGTACGAATGAATTTCGGGTATAATATTTTATGTTGGATTAATTCTAATTATTTAGTATATGTAAATATTTTAACAAACTGATATTGAATTTTATATAATGATTATTTTGAGTCAGGGTTGGATCATACTCAATTTTAATTAACTAGGTAAATTTTAAACAACTTTACAACCAACACAAACATATTCATACAATAATTAAATTCAAATTCAAAGAAGTAGAGGATGTAACAATTACATCTTTTATGTAGTGTATAAATTTAATTTTTGATTGATGAATTGAGTATTTATGACCTAAAAATTAAATTATACGAATGATATTTAAAGAGAGAAAAAATTAATAGATCAGATTCAAAGAAAATGGTGGAATTATTTTGTTCATTCAAAGAAAATGGTGGAATTTTTAAACAAAATATAAATATAGCATTATAGTGGGACTGCACTCTCTATCAGGTACAACCCATTAATACCTACTTACCATATCTTTAATGTTGTCTACTTGCAATATCCTTAATACCTACTTACATTATCCTTAAATGACAACTTATAGTATCCTTCTAAAATGTTTACTTATCGTATTCTTAATGCTTACTTATAATATTTTAAATGTCTACTTATATTATCCTAAATGCCTACCAAGTAAGCATGCAATACTTACAATATCTTCAATGCTTACCAAATAATTAACTCTACATATTTCTTTATGGGTCAGCCCAATTAAAAATATTCTCTTAAAGAAATCATCTCACACAAAAATTTGTGCACTATATAAATAAGTTGTATATGAAAATTTTATGTTGAACATGACCATGTTAATCTTGATCACGTTGACTTTAACTATTTAAAGATAATATAAGGTTTTCTAGTGTTATTCCCCATATTTTAAATGAAATTGTCAATTCCACTTGCCTTATAATGACCCTCCATATTAGAGATGGGCAAGGGTCCACACCCTATCCGAACCCTGTTGGATTCTACTCTTTTATATTTTTTTCACAGTTTTAGATTTTAGAGTTGGAGAGCAACTAGCAAGAATCCTAGCTGACAATTTGGTTCTCTCTCAAGAATCTAACTTTTATACTTCTATTTTGGGTAGATTTAATAAATTTTTGAAGAATGAGCATAATTTTGAGTGAAAAGTAGTAGGAAAAAAAAAAAAGATTTAAGAGAGGAAGATGGTGTTTTGATTTCTCCTAGTAATATTTCAATGGTGAAAGGAATGTATTGATTGATTTGGGGTTCATTCGGTTCTATTGTGTATTTGTAATAGTCTTCGAATTTTGGGTTCTTGGAAACCCTAAATCTCAAGTCGATATGTAAGTTATTTTTGTACTGTTCCAAATTTTTTTAATTAATTTTTGAAAGAAATTAAAAAATTAATGAATATCTGTATTATATGAATTTGGTTGTCATCAAAATTTTCATTTTTTAAAATATTATTATAGTTATGCACTGATCACTACCTAGACTGACAATTTTCTCATAATATTTAGTTGTTTCAATTGGAATTGAGTGACTTAATTATTATTGATTTAGAAGGTTTCAAGTAATTTTTTATGGATGGGTTCGGATTAGGATCTAACAAGGGTCCAAATTAGGGTCTATTATTTTTAGAGCTGTTTAAATGTGACCCGACCCGGAAATCCGACCCGAAACCGAAAGTTATCTGACCCGAAAATGCGTATCTTTTTTAGATTTATCGAACCGACATTACCCGAACAATAGTTGCACCTAAACCGATTGACAACCGAAAATGAGAAACTAAACCCAAACTGCGACCGATTTTTATAACCGACATGTAACCGTTGACCGAGATTACCCGAACCTAATAGTGATCTAACCGAGTCATATCCGACCCGTTTCCTGAAACAGTCGTATTATTATGAGATTTCATTAGTCGTTTTTAGCGTCTAATTTTTCTTATATATTTGTTCGTTACTAATTATAATTTAATTAGTGATGGTAGTAATTTGAAAAATCTCTACAATGATTAGAAACTTGCTAATTCGTAACGTGCTAATGAATCGTAACAAGTAACATAAATTTTGGAGGTAAAACTTAAAGTTCACCAACTACCCATAACAGTTCGAGAAAATTTTAATTATTACCCAAGCATATTATATAACCATGATGGGAGTAAATTAAATATTTCACACATATACAAGTGATTTTTAAACATGAAGTACAAGTTACATAACTTGTTACATGTGCAACAATTTTTACCCAAATCTTACACTATCTTAGATAAACCTTTTCTACACTATAATACATCAAATGATGGACAAAAATCACCAAAAAAACAACCCCAACTAGCCATGCTAAAGCTCTCACTACTCCCCTTATAGCTCTTTGTATACTTACATACACAAGCTAAAAACTCCACCTAAGAACTCCTTTTGTTCTACTTAAAGCTTGTGCATCATTAAAACATGCAAGAGGCAAATATTGAAGCAAAAATATTCTACTTTATGAATAATTATTCAGCAATAAACCCAACACATTGCTCCCAAATTCATTCATGAACAAACACTAGAATCCTTCAAATTTTCAACTACTAAAACACCTTCTTTTCTCATCAAATCTTCTTCAAAAACCAATCTAAAACTTCTGAAAATTTATGTTTATAAACTCAAATCTCCCATAAAAATAATCTTCATTTCAAGAGTTTTCTATAGACACCAAACTTGAAGAAATTCATTAAGTATAGAGTAAGTTATGTTCATTTTTTTCTTCCACTACTTTTTGTTAGAACTTGTTCATGTAAAATATATTATTTTTACATGAATCCTTCTATAAACTAAGATCATTATAAAATGGGTATTTTATCTCTAAGACTAAGAACATCATCACTTATAAATCTATAAAAATCGGCTATAATAGAAAATAAGAAGATGTATTTCAACAAACATATAAATTTTCGTACTTTGAGGATTTAAGTAAAATTATGGGACTTGATTAAGTATGTTGCTCAACTTAATAAGTATACTCCAAATATGTTAAAATCATCACAATAATTAGTTTAACAACTCCAACTAAGGAAAGTTAAGTGCATGTTAGAAATCTAAAATTTTTTATTGATTTTTGGATGAATGCAATATGTTTAGTTGAAGAGTTGGAGTTGAGACTTGAAGGGCAAGGACCCGAAGTTAGAACCACTTCTAAGAACGCGTAGGAGCTTACGTGAGAGCTTACGGAATAATTATATAGGCTTGGAGTCGAGGTATGTCACATGAGGTGATTTTTAAAAGTTTTAAGAACATGTTGGGAAAGTTTGTGTATAAAATTGTTTTTAAAAATAAAATTCTCAAAGAGAAGTTCTTAAATCTTGAAAAATGATGTCAAATTGATAATTTTGAGTATGAAATAATTTATTACATGTATTATTATTGTGGGCATCATGCATGTTGATTTTATAAATTGTATGTTTAAAGGCATGTTTAACACTACTTTACTACTTTGTGAAAGTTATTGTGATGGAAATGATTATATGAACTTTGAAAATATTTGAAATTCATTTTAAAAGAAATTTCCAGTAGCTATATGTTAAGAAAATCTCTTGAATACTTTTTGTTGAAATTATTCGTTAAATTGATATTTTAATGGATTTTAAGGTGTTATAATACTCTAATTATAAAACATGGTATTAGATAAACTCTTCATCATCAAAAATAATTAATAAAAACATATTAATGTCTACAACAAGATTTGGCCAGAATATATATAATTTGGAATTTTTTTCATGATTTTTGAATAATCGTTAAATTGTTTAACGGTAAATTGTAAAATGAAAAAAAATATAAAATAATTACCAAACAAAGATATATAGACTTGAAATTTTTATCACATACTCATATGGACAGTAAGTAAAATTGGTAAAATTTTGGGAAGGTTTCGTTGACATTTAAGGACCTTAATAATATTTACTCGGTTATTAATAATCGGTAAGTTAGAAAACGGTAAAATATAAAATAAATACTAAGTGATGTATTTTTTGACATAAGAATTTTATGAGACACTTATACAAATAGTAGATACATGTTCAAAAATTTATATGGATTTTCGTGACCATATATGTACTTAAATAAATTTTATTTGGTTTATTCGTGACCACACATGCTTTTTAATTGTTATTTAAAATTTTATACCCCTTAAAATAGCTTCTGGAATATCATATAGTTTTTATAATATTTTATTCGGACTCAAATAATTTTAAACCTATTTTATTCTATTTATCGATAAAATGACTATAAAAAATAGTAAAACATCATACATGACTTTTATTTATAAGTTCAAATGGCCTAATAAATATGTTACATGACTTTTGAAACTTTGGTATAATTTTAAAAAATAAATTATTAATTATTTACTAACTTATCAAATTAAGAGAAAATTTTTATTTATTAAAAGGTGTAATAATGTTAATTAAATTTGGTTAAAAATAGACCTATATCAAAAATTTATAATTATATTAATAACCTACTGCCTCATAGTATAAAATAAGTTTAACTTAGATGGTTTATAAATTTTACGGATTCAAGACACCATTTAAATAACGTTAAATACCTAAATTATCGAAAATAATCGTAAGTGTAACAGAATCGAAGTTTCCCTTTAATCATTCGATTAATTTTTTTCTTTTCCGATAAATTCATAATTCATAATCCCTAAAGTCCAATTTAATTTAGTCATCATCTATAATTTTATTCCACGAGATGTAATTCTTATATCCAATTCTATATATTCCCTTAAAATTTCAATACATGTCCGAGTTCTTTAAATTATTTCCAACTCGAAATTTTTTATTTCTAAAATATTCTTTTTGAGCCCAAAAGTTTTAATTACTAATTTATATACTTCGAAAATTTCAAAATTATTTAATTAACTTACGGTTTACTTAAGTTTTACGTTTTAGATGCTTAATTCCTAATTAATTCCGTTAACAATTATTTTAACGACTTTAACACTTTCATTTAAACTATTATAAAACTAGTATAATTATAATACTAAATTTAATTACACTTTTAAGCTTGTTTTTACACCTAAACTAATCCTAACTACCTAAAACTAATTAGTCAAAACCTACCTATATCTTTTTATCACTTTTTTACTTACATAAGTAAACTAAGTTTGAAAAGAAATCAAACTTCATCCTTACCATCATTTTGATTGGTTATGGGTAAGATATGGAGCCATGATTTTTTTTTTAATCCAAATATTATAAGATCTTGTCCCATAAATATCTTCTAATATACTAGTTATTTTCCTAACATTCAACCTTGCAAACTTAAAACAAAACTCACCTAAAATATATCGTTCTAGTTATGTAATATTAAGAAATTAAGTCATCTATTTTTCTTCCATTTGCTCCTAATTTCACTTCATTATAGCATATATTAATTCCTAAAATTAATTGGTTGAAGAAAATCAAGAAGAAGAAGCATAGTTAGGTATAATTTCGGGTACTTGAAGATCATTATATTGGGGTTTTGGGCATGGAGCATCGGAGCTTGGAAGATCACACTATCCATTTTCCTAATTAGTATTTAGTATTAATCCTTGGTGGTAGTATAGTATAATTTCTTACCCTACTTTTTATGTGGAAATTTTACATTATATTTACTTTATAATATGTAAAGTATGAAATATATGGGGCATGATTAATTAGGGGAATTGGTTGATGAATTTATGATTATGTTTATACTAAGTATGTTATGCTAAAAATACTGTTAGTATGTTGTTTAATAAATTTTGAACATGTTAGAAAGTTGGGTGGATTATTATGCTCTAACTAGAATTAAGTTTTACTTATGTATAAATTTGTGTTAGTATGTTTATGGGTTATGTGTTATATTAGGAATGTTATTATAATTATGTTTATGCAAGAATTTATTTTTAATATGTTTATGTTAGTTTAAAATAATTTTAATAAGTTGTGAGTAGTTTTTATGAACATGTCATATCAACCAGGATTATATTTAAAAAGTTGTTAATAGAATTTGTTTGATATTTATGTTATCGAATTTTCAAGTTATTGTGTTGAAGTTTTTTTTATTTTTAGTGATTATGTTAATTCTTTAAACTTAGGATATACTACAATAAAATAAATTAAGTTGTTTATAAGTGGAAAATACTCCAAAGTAACCTAGGCCATTTGACCATATTAGTTTATATAAATAAAAAAATAAAAAATAAAAAAAATTATTAAATAATATAAGTTACTAAGTATCCATAATAAGATTAAAATATATTTGTGAATAACTTTTTATAAGCAATTAAAGTGTTTCCTTGAATATATGAGAAATTATAATAAAGATAACTTTGATGATATTAAATAAACTAGTCATACAAAATAATTTTTTTTTAGTTTACTATTTGAGCAAAAATTTATGTACAAAGATGTAAAAGTATTTTTAGAAATTTGTCTCTTAAATTATGAGTGAAATATTGATTTTTATGAAAATGTAAAAAATAAAGTTTTACCCGTTTTATATCTAAAACATTGATTTTCGTGAAAATTATAAAGTTTTCTTAAAATAATGATTGTTGTGAAGTTTTAAAGTTTTACTTGCTTTACAACTAATAACATTGAATTTTCGTAAAATTACAAAGTGTACTTGAAATATTGATTTTTTGTGAAAAATTTGTAAGCGTCACTCTGTTTTTATAACCAGAGATATTAATTATTGAGAAGTTCCAAATTTTATGATTATTTGCTAAAATATTTATCTTTTTGTGTAAACTTAATAAAGTTACTTGTTTCCCTAAAACTTGAAACGTTGGCTTTTGTGAAATTGTTGGATTTGAAAAACTTATCTTGAGATTACAATTTAACTTGGAGTTATAAATAAAATAATTAATTCTCCGAAAAGAATAAGTTGTATTGATTCTAAGTTAGGTAATATCGATTTTAGGAGTTTATTTCAAGAAAAATAAGAAAATATTAAAGTGGAGACTATTAATAAAATAAGTAAAATTTTTTGTGATAAATGAAGAAACTATTAAATATAGAGTGATAAATAAAATATAATGAGTAAAGATTCATTTATGAACTACAAGGGCCTAAAGATAAAATTTAAGTCTATAATTGTAACTATATTAAATAAAAGAAGTTATCACTTCAGTTGAATAAAATCAAAGTTAGCATATAATAATGAAAATGTGATGAACTTATGTGAAATTATATGGTTATTGGTTGAATGACCCTGATAGTAAGGTAATGTCGAACCATGGACCGGCATGTAAAATCCCGGCGCCCGTGTTAGCCGGCACGTATAAATGCGGTGTTAGACAAGGGGTTAGCTACCTATCCTGTAGAAGCTCGAGCATAAACATTGGCGGGGTGACGACCTCCACCACAGTTAGATATATGGCTTTGGCCCTAATCTAGTCAGACCCTTACATATATCAGGTGTCATATTGTTGCGCTTGCTTGTTGATCAATGATAAACTTGATTAGTGTTGATGCAATGATGCATGGTACGGTTATGTATTAATCAAATGAACTTACTTAAGTATTAATATTACCGATAATATAAGTGGTAGTAGCGTACTTTTGTCAGGATCGAGAATGGTATCTTAATGACTTAAAAGTATGGAACAGAAAAAGAATATGGTAAAAGTATACGGTGGTGTCAATTAATTATAAGTTCGTACTTAAATTATTATTTTGTAAATGTAGCGTATAATTTCCATATTTTGAGCTAGATAGGAAGTTATGCTCGGCGATAAGTACTGACAGATTCAATCGGTTGTCATCCGTATCATGGATGGCAGCATGTTGCAGGATTTAGTTCAGGCTCCGATCCAGGCCGTAGCAAAAACTATTTATCGAGAACTTAGTTGCTTTTTGTATCTTTATTGACGACTTGATGATGATGTATTTTTTTTCATTTTGAGAAAATAATATTTCTTATCAGATGTAATATTTTACTTTTGTTTTAAACAGATTCAGTTTTTATGATTTAAAGTTTTTTAACAGTTCGGCATTTTGAGACTTCCGCAATATTTTTGTATTAAACATTATTATGATATGTTAATTATGTATTGAGATTTGTCGCTCCTGTTACAGTAAGATCGTTATAAATTTGCATAATCAGTTATAATCTGATGGGACAACCCTAAATTCATTTTAAATAAGGTATTAAATGACTTGATTAATTTGGGCCTTGTTGGAGAATTAATATGTATTTTGTAAATCAACTATCGATTTTATTACCGTCAAAACTATCTCGTATTTAAGAAAATAGTGTTTTATGAAATTTTCTGTCATAATGATTTTATAGACTTATGAATTATATTCTAGTTGTTTTGAATGAATTTCAAAACTCTTTTAAGTTATATTTACTTTAAGAAGGATTGAAATAAAACATTTTAGTGGTTTCCGTGAAAAATCGTATTAAACTTTAATCACTTTTTGTTACTATGTATTTCCATACATGCTAGTGATGCCCCAATATAATACAAAGGTTATGTTTGATGATATGATTATGCTAAGCATGTTTTACCCATGTAGGAAATATTGTGATATGATTATGCTAAGTCGCAAATAAAGTATATTTTGTTGTGTTGCAAATAAAAGATGTTTATCATACGGAAAAAGTTGATATTTTTGACTTTTCAAATGCTATTGAAATTACAAGATACATATTACATACAAAAATGTTTTAGCCTAAATGGCGGGCACATATGCCACAGCAAATGTTGTGTGTATGATTAAACGGCTCACCAATGCTGAGCGCATATTGTTCACAATACCATTGTGTTACACTTGCCAGACATGTCACGGACGGTAGACTGACTACCAAACGAGTCACAGGATGACTCATAGAGTACCCATGCAAACTTATGATATGAGTTTGAAATTGATTTGGTTCCATTGAGATCTTATGATTTATGATGAAAAATGAGAATTTGAATTGACTACAAAGCCATTGAACTGGGTTTGAATGATAATATGATTTATCAAATGAAAAAGCATATTTCAAAATGAATTTACTCAAATCAAAAAGGTTTTAATAACTTGTTTGACAGACACTAGTGTGTTTATACTCGGCCTTTTTGCTGATACTATGCTTTATATTCCAATGGTTTTGTTTTTAGAGTAAACCCCTATGGCACCTCGACGGAAAATGGATATGCGAGTGGAAGTTGAATCCGAGTTGGAGTATGACTCTCCTTTTGTTTAGATCTCTTTATTGTATTTGAGAGACTATTAGTTTAGTTATTTAGATTTAGACTATTTTAAGGATGTAATTTGAACTTTGGACTTATTTCGATTTGGTTGTAATTTTCCTATATTTTGGACAGTTAAGACTTCCGTTATATTGTTTTGGTTTTGTTCAAGTATTTTACTTGGATATTGGTTTGACCTTTAAGTACCCCTTAATTGTGTTGCCAAAAGTAAGCTTCCGCTTGATTAATACTAAATTCCAGTTAGTGTTCGCCTTCATAATTTGAGGCGATTACAATCATGCTCGAAACCGAACTCAACCCGACTATAACTGAACTCAATAATTAATGTCTAATAAACTATTTACATCAAATTGGATGAAAAATGATAGAACTTTGATTTTAATTACAGTCAAACAAGTAAAAGTAACAAAGTAATAATTACTAATTGATTTGGACTTTAACTTTCATTAGGCAAAGAGAATATTGTTATGAATTAAAAAATGACTAGCAAATTAATGTGATATTGACTCGATCGATAGTAATTAGTAACTCGTAGCCGAATTTTACTTGAAAAAAATACTCGGATTCGATCTGTACCCGATAAAACCGAACCAATTGTTAAGTGATAACAACTCGAGACCGATTGACACTCGACTAGAACTTCAACCGACACCGAACTGATATAAACCCGATATCTCGAATAACTGATCTTCAACTGAACCGTGACTAATCGACCCGACCCGAATGTGACCCGCCGTAACACACATCCGATTAATAACCGATCCGAAATTCAATCGAACCGAATGACACCCGTCCAAAACTGACCCGATCACCCGAATGAACACCTCTAACTATTTTACCTTAAAATTCACTTAACAAAATAAATTTTTAAGGGTAAGGGTCTAGACCATAGGGTCGAAGTTCAGACCCTAAGAGTCTGGTTCTGGGTCTAGTTTTTTAAGACCCTTAAAATTAGCTCTCGAGTCTAGAACCTACTCTAAGGTAAGGGTCCACGTCTGGGTAAGATCCAGACCCAACCCAGATCCTTAAATGCCCATCCCTAACTAGGGATGACAATTCAGTCCAAATTCGACCCTAGTCCGACTCGATTCGAGTCGAGAGCGATGAAAAAGTTATCCGACTCTGATTTTATGATCCTTGTCCGAGCTAAGATGGACCGGAGTTGGACCTTATTAAAAATCCAACACTCTAACCCGACTTCGACCCTGAAGGAAATCCAGCATTAAATTGGACTTTTACCCCATTATTTTGTTTCCTATAAAACTCAAGACGTGGCTAATTCAAGCTCTCTCATAGTAATTGTAGTTTTTGATTTTGAAAAACTACTTGGTACTTTTATTTAGATTACTCAATCAAAATATGACAAATCAAATCAAGAGAAATAAAATACGTCAAATCAAAATGCGAGAAAATTTTATTAAATTATGGTAGTAGGAATATTTCTCTTATTAAACGTGAATTCAAAATACATATTTTTTTTTAAAATTGTATTTGAAAAATATATTTTGTTAGTTTTATGTGCTTTAAAATCATTAGTACAATATCACAACAATAAAGTTTGATAATAATCCGACCCCGCATCCGACTCCGTTGGAGTTCCGAGAGTCCGAGTCGAAGCAAACTTGGAGTATGCTAATCCGACTCGGAGTGGAGGTGAACTAAAAAAAAGTACGACTATTATCGAGAGCGAAGTCGAAGTATGTATAATCCGAGTCGAGTTCGACCCATTGTCAACCCTATACGTAACTCTATATTCTAATTATTGGACATGAGGGAATTTAACACCAATTTTGAAAAATGAAGTGTTGTGCAAAAATACGTCTGTGGGTCCCTTCATTAAATGGTTCTCTATGCAATTAAAAGAGATCTCAACACTAAAGCCATTAGTTAAGTTCCAGACAAGCAATCTAGAAAATACATTAATGTTGACAATAAATGTGTCAAGAACATTCACCTACCAATACCATAGTCCATAGATAGCAGGAATGAAGAATACACCTAACATTTTGCCAGCCTTCAATACCAATGTACAATTCCGAATTCAAGCAACTGTTACAACTTACAAGGCAATAACCTTCAACAATCTACATCTTAAAGAATGCACTTCTGAACACACAACATCCATGAACATGATCATGCCCATAACAGAACAACACTTCCATAGATTAAAATAAAGTGCATACACAATTGAGATATTAGTCTAATTATTAGTACGAAAACAAGCATAGTTTTACTTTAAATCAAGTATTGTGCACAGATGACCACCCGAAACATGTACTATGCGCTAAATGATAAATAATAAAAGACCACCTCTTACTTACTATCAGACACTTCTATTCTACAGACAATAGACAATGAAGGTGTACGCTGCCATCCAATCAGATCATTCGAAAGCCCACTGGTTCTCACGCCTAACCTCCTCTTCCTCCTCTGGGGTGAAGTCATTTTTGATGTTGAATGTCTTTCTGATTTCCTCGGGGGTTTTTCCTTTAATCATGTCAGCAACTGTTTGGCAGGTCAAGTCCAGCAGACTCTTAATGTTCAGGTAGTTAGCAGCCTGAAACATAATATTAACAAATGATTACCGAACATATTTATAGATCAATTATTCATGTTAAGCAACTAAATCCAATACATCAAAAATGTTAATATCAAAATAATATTATTATTGGACATTAAAGAGGATTCATAACTATTGAGGTTGAGTAATATTCTATATTCTATTAAGAAATAAGAAAGTATTTGGGTTAAAGGTGATATTTTTTAGCTATGGACTTTTTTGCTAAATTTTCATCCAAAATAGAGATAGCCCTAAAGCTATGGGAGTAACTGAGATAGAACACGTTATGAAATACACTTGTTAACATGCATGAATATACATAAGGATAGAAATCAAAATATAGAATTAGAAAGGTCACGAATCACAAATATAAACGAGAAAAAGAGAAAAAATCGTTTGGCTTGTTAACTTGATTGATTATACCTTCATAGCTCAAAAATGAAACAGAACACCCTCATTATCATACAGAAACCATCAAGTTAGCTACACTATTTTGACAAGCTAATATATATAAGCTTAGTTAAATGCTAATTCCACATAGCATAATAAGGTTATAAAATGCCTAACAAACAAAGAATCATCTGCAATCATAAAAGTTTTTGCTAATTACGCAAACTATTTTAATCGAAGATTGAACCAAACCCACTCTACATATGAAAAAGATCTTTAAAAGGCTTAAACTCAAAATCTCCCCAGCTATTCTCAAAACTTTAGAAAGAGTCGAAAACAAACCAAGAAGAAAATTCATTTTCGTTGCAAATTTCAAAACTCAAAATAAGTAACAATCTACAAGTATTCAAGCATCATATAATGAAAGTGTAAATGAAGAAGACTAACACCACTTCATTTAATAGTAGCATAAAAAACTGTTATGGAAAATTAGTAAGGACTTCAGTAAAATCGCTCCTTAAATCATGTGCATTTCTTATTTATATGAAATTGCACATGACATTTCCAATCAAGGGTCAATCGAAAACAACCTCTACGTTAGTTTTATCATTAATGGCATTAGGGTAATGAAATGTTCTACGGGAGACTAGTAAGCATGTGTTTTGCACGTGATATTGGTAAAATAATGTAGTTTGTATGCGTTTTTTAAATCAAAAAATAAAAAAAATATCTACCTCATCTAGCTCTCTTATCATTGATAGTTGAATTCTCAATGACATGATTATAAATTTATTTCCAATGGTAAAATTGTTACACAACTCGCATTCTAGTGTTGAGAAAAATATTGAAAAACCTTTAAATAGCAGAGCAAATGTTCATGGAGATGGAGTTCAAATACCAATGGAAGTACATCTTGACTATAGAGAACTTCACAGTTGAGGCCAAGGTCACATGATACATGATTCTTATGATTAGATGTACAAATTCAAACTAGCAAGTCATTTGATGGCACGTTTGTTGTTCACTTGGTATTATTTGATTTGATTTGATTCTATTAAGTTTATTAAACAAAAATTGAACTCACATGAAGGCTAAAAATAGTACTAAAGTAGGTAATAATCAAAAGTGAAAGAAAACAAAATAGAAAAAGAAAAGTTCACTTAAGTACTTCCTCCGTTCCAATTTAGTTGCATCATTTGCTTTTTCACACAGTCTAATGCACTAATTCAATCCTTAGTATCTCTAATTATGCATGATAAAAAATTATAAAAATTTAATATTAGTAATCTCTGCAATGAGATGAATCAAATAAGATCTCACTTGACTACATTTTAACATATAGATTAAAAACTAATCACAACTTAAAAGTGATAATGAATAGTGCCATTTTTATAATGTTGCAACTAATTTGGAACGAAGAAAGTAATACAGTAACTTTATTGTAAGAGTATTGTGTAAGTATTGCAAATATAGTAGGCAAATGTAGTAGGCAAATGTAGTATTGCGAATGTGTGAAGAAAACACTACAATCGAACTTTGTTGCAAACCATAGTTTGTGGCCAATATTAACGATATGTCCATTGAAAACTTGAAAGCACAAATAGTTTGTTCTAGTGGTTTTTTTAGAGTATTTAAGATAGAGGAAGTTGATGTCAACATTGATGAAATGACCTTAATTTTTGTTCTTATATGATGATAATTTAAAGGTTAAATTCAAAAAGAAGTCACAAGTTGTCAAGATTTAAAAGTCATTAAGTTGCTTGAGCATTGCTACGAGTGAAAATGTTGAAAACTATTTCCTTTTTATGATTTTTACCATTGTAGTTAGTGTAATATAATTCGTTAGCAAATTAAATCGTGATTCGCTTTGAATGGCTAAAAGATATCCCAAAGAGAACAACATTTGCTGCTTTGATTTGCAATCTACAAGGAGATTAGCAAATATGATCAAGGTTGAATTTCAATTTAGTTTTCTATTTCTTGTAATTTGGTATTACGATAAAGACTTGAGAACAATTCTTTTTTTTGGGAAAGTAATGAATTTTGTGAGTAACTGCGCTCGAGGCATGCCTTGGCACGATCCCATTAAAGGTGATCCCTCAAACACCTCCTTGAGTCTATGTGAAATGCAAGAGGCTTTTCAAAGGCACGCCTTTTTGGCGCCTTGAGTGCCTTGTGTATCAAGATTTGATTTTGATAAATAACATGTCTTTACTTCATATTAGTGAGAAAACCCAAACTTCTTAGTTGTTTATTGAATAGAAAGCAAAAACATACCGTAATTTCTTTCCCTAGAGCTATCGAGTAGTGAGAAAAAAGCTATCGAGGAGTGAGAAACTGATAAGTAGAGGTTGCTTTACCTTGAAGTGTTGCCATCTTCACACCTCTACTGGTCGACGTCCTCACCACTTTGGTAAGGTCTTTTTTTCTTCTTTCTTGCTTTCTCTCTCTTTTTGATTTCTTCTTCTTTCTTACTTTCTCTCTTTAACCTCAATGTCCTAAGCAACCAGGTTATATCTTCTCCCTTCTTTCTTGTTTTTGTCTCGTTCTGATTTCTTCTTCTTTTTCGTTTTCCCTCTCTTTTAGTATCTCCTCTCTCTTTCCCTTTCCCCTTTATTTTAGTTTATTTATTTTATAATGGAAGGATAAAGGTTGTTATTTTGTTTAGTATTATTGTTGTTTTTTTAGATTTACTTTAGTGGACGATGATGATGAGGAAGAGGACATTATGTTAATAAGAGCTATACAACAAATGGTGACGATACTTATGAGGATGATGTGATTTAGATATTTGCAACCAGGTTATATCTTCTCCCTTCTTTCTTGTTTTTGTCTCGTTCTGATTTCTTCTTCTTTTTCGTTTTCCCTCTCTTTTAGTATCTCCTCTCTCTTTCCCTTTCCCCTTTATTTTAGTTTATTTATTTTATAATGGAAGGATAAAGGTTGTTATTTTGTTTAGTATTATTGTTGTTTTTTAGATTTACTTTAGTGGACGATGATGATGAGGAAGAGGACATTATGTTAATAAGAGCTATACAACAAATGGTGACGATACTTATGAGGATGATGTGATTTAGATATTTAGTGTTTGAGTGTGCCAAATAACATTTTAAGAATCAAAAACCATACTTTGCTTTCTTTAACTTTTTATTTCTTTAGTTCACTCAAGCCTATTTTATCAACTTATTATGATTTTAAGTGCTAAAGTAGTTTTTAATATGAATTTCATGTTCTTTAAGTATTAAAAAGGTTGTAAGCTTGATATTGGAGCTTTCCAATAAATTGTGCACCTCGCATATAAAAAGTCAGCGCCTTCGTCTTGCGCCTTACACCTCGGAAAAAGGACCTTTTGAACGTGCACCTCACGCATTTTTTTTTTCTATTTTGAGTTTGTGCACAACATGCCATTTAAATCTAATATATGTTCCTAAAATTATTAATGAATGAAAAAATATTCTCTTCATCCAACTCTATCAGAATTTCTATTTCCCTATATGTCTATAATTCTACTATATGCTCCTTTTCTTCATTATAATCCTTCCGTTTAGAAGCCATTACCCATATTAATTGAACTCTAACATAAACAAATAAAATTAAATTTAACCGGAAAATGTAAGGAAATAACATGGAGACACATTCAGAATAACAACATTAGTGAATCAATTGCAATCAAAAAAATAGAAAATCATAAATCATAAAGAATCAAAAAAAGAAAGTCGCCAAGAATTCTACAAATCCACAATTTCAAAAATAATTGACACAAACCATTCAAAAAAATTTTAAAAATAATCCGCAATAATTCAACAAAATCCATAATTTCGATAGTAACAGACACGATCCATAACGATCAATCAAACAAACAAATGAATTACAAAACAACACAATCATACGACCAAACTAGGGTTACAACATTCACACAAAAAGTAAGGTTACCAAATGAAAAATCAAAAAATGATTCATTACCACAAATAAACATATCAACCACTAAATCAAAACAAACCCACAAAAATCAAAGATCTAAAATCCAAAAAGAGAGAAAGCTATACCAAGATGAGATCGAAGAGGGTATTTTGATCAACTTTAACAAACTCCGCATCCCAAGTCTTAAGTTCATCATCGATAGCATTTGAAGATCTTTCTTCAGAAGAAGATTTTGCAGCAGCAGCATCCACATGCTTTTTGCAATATTCCAGAACCTTCGATAGGATCTTCCCAGTTACATTCGGAAGAGGAATTGCGGTACTGGCACAATCATCTTCGATCATGTTTTTGATTGTTATGGATTCCATTGCAACTGCTTGATCAATCTCGAAAGTCTCGCCATCGTTAGATCTAAGGGTTATTTTGTTCTCAGAATCAGCCATTGAAAAGATTTGAATGGAGACCCAAGAGGAAAACTATAGACCCTAATTTGAAAGAAGTAAAAGGAATTGGTGTTAAAGGGATGTAAGATTTGGGTGTTATTTATAGTCTTTTCGAGGGTAGTTGGAACTTGTAAGAGGAGTATTCGAAACGGCACTAGATTAGGAAAGTCGTAGTAATTAAAATAGTGAGAATAATATTGAAAGGAAACAAAATAACCAAATCTCTGTACTCTAAATGATTTTCATAATTATTAAAATTTATTTAACTTTTACATATATTAACTTTTTAACAATTTATCCTTGCTTGGCACAGGTTTCAAATTAGTATAATGAATATATGAAGTACTAAACATATGATGGGACATCTCAAAATATAACAAAATTGTAAAATAAAACAAGTTTAGCAAGTGTTCTGTGAGACTGTTTTATCGCAAGACCAACTAATATAACAGCCTAAATTATCTATAGTAAACAAAAAATTTTCAAACTAACTCTGAATTGTTTCTAATTTTTTTTATAAATTAGAATTGGGTTAGCCTATATTAAGTCGTCTCATGATGAAACGATCTTAATAAAAATTGATCAAAAACTTTAATGGATCCGCTCAAAATAAACTCAATTATTGTTTATTTTTAAATAAACTCACATATTTGGCATAATTATTGTAAATAAAATCAACTATTGTTATTCTTAATTGCTTGACTTACTAATAAGCTTTGAAAATAGTTTTAAATAATAGTTCAATTTATTTTAACAAATATATGTAATAGGTGATTTTATTTAAAAAAATTAATAGGTGAGTATATTACATTGGATCAAACAAATGTTGATTTATTATTAATAAATTCTCCAAATCTCTATTGATATGTACTCTCTTTGTCCCTCTTATTTTGCAAAAGTTGACAAGGAACAAATTGAAGAGAAATTATAAGGTTGTGGACGAAATTTAAAGAGAAAAAGTATAATCATTTCTAAGAAAATAATGAAAAATCAGTGAAACAAACTAAAATAAAAAGTTGTGTAAATTGAGAGCGAGAGTAAAAAAACACTTGCTAAAGCTAAAACTTTCAAAATACAAGTAATTTCTTCATCCCAAATCAATTTCTATTTTTTATTCTCATACTTATTTTCCATTATTGTCTTATTTGAAAATGAATTTCACAATCTGTTTTTTATCTAAAACATATATTTAAAATCTCTTTTAATATGAGCCTTATAATTACTCTTTCTCTTTAGGGTACGTTTGGATTGGGCCATTTCATTTGAATTGATGGAATTGGCCCAATTCCATTGTTTGGCTAAGCTGAAAAATTGAAATTGAAATTGGCCCAATTCCAACAAAATTCCAACCCAAGTAAAAAACAAACTCTTCATTTCCAACCCATACCTTCCCTAATTTGAAAATTTAAAAAAGTTGAGCGAAAAAATAAAAAAAATTAATCAAATAAGCGATATTTTAAACTTTTCCCAAAAGTAAGCGTCCAAACCCCAAAGCTGTGCTTTGGAGCTGTTCGCAGTTCCTAACTGCGAACAGCTATAAAAGACAAAAGAGCTGTTCGCAGTTAGTAACTGCAAACAGATATTTTGTCTTTTATAGCTGTTCGCAGTTACTAACTGGGAACAGCTAATTAATTTTTTTTTCCCTTTATTTTTGAGTTGTTGTTTGTTGTAATTGCACTAGAGACATTAGAATAGGTAATTACAAGTCGATGTATCTTTAAGGCGGCATGATTCATCGCCAAAACTCCGATCATTCATAAGTCAAAGTTTGAAATGTATACAAATGTTTGAAATATACAAGTCAATTAAAATATATATATATATATATATATATATATATATATATATATATATATATATATATATATATATATATATATATATATATATATATATATATATATATATATATGTACATAGTCGATCCAAATACACAAAAGGTAATCGTTAACGCTCACGAACCCTCATCTACCCTATCCAACTGAGTTGGTCTCCTTCGCCTCCTACGATAAAAAGAGGCGTTCGCGTGACGCTCTGGCAGTGGAGGGGACTGGTACTGTGATGGCTGTGATGGCCCAGCCTGCGAGGTCCCCGCAGCATCAACGGGATATGAATGATCCATCTCCTCCAAATGGTAGTCATAAGAAGGAGAGCATGCCATGTGCGTATGGGAGGTAGTCGGTGAGTGCTGTGGAGCGACTTCCGGTTTGAAGTGCTGGAACTGCGAGCCGAAGAGCATGCCATGCGCAATCTCCCTCACCGGCTCCTCCTGGCTGTACCGCATCACGTTTGCCGCACCTTGTGCCTGCAATTAATATTTAGATAATGTAACATTTTATTATATAATTGGCAACTTAATCAAATAAATGCAAATGAAGACTTACAAATTGGGTCATTGTAGGCGCAGCAGGTGCGTAATGTGCTGCTTCCAAGATGGCACGTGGTGTCATCCATCGGCGCGTGATGGAGAGGAACCATGGCATATAGTCAGGTGTAGTAGGTGCGCCGACAACATCGATCGACGCACCTTGTGCCAGCAGCTCAAGTCTATGATCCCAACGAGCGATGTGGCGCCCGTTGATCTCCATCCAGTTTGCCCCAGCTTGATTTCTTCGCGAAATTAGATGCAGCTGGGGTTCAGTGTCACAAAGCGGTGGAATGCCCTGTACCAACCCATATTGGCGCATTACGCGCTCTGGTAGATGTACTTCGACAATGTCGAAGCATATGAGTGGCACAGAAGCCCTCTACGCCCTGGAATGAATCCCCGAGTGTTCGGGTACAGCTGCGTAGGCTTCCGCTGGGTATGGGTCCCACAAAAACTAAAATACATGTTAAGGAAAAGGTAAGTGATATGTTGATTAAATTGTACTAATGTTAATGAGTACTGAAATGTTTACCTGGTTGGGTCGTAGCAGGTCTAATTGATCTCGGTAGAATCCAAGACCGCTGTCGGTGTGCTTGCGCGTCCGGCGGGCAAAATTCCACCTCGAACCGTACGCAACATTTGGGGCTGGTTGTGGTGGAGGAGCAGTATCACCACGACCAACGGTTCTGTAAGGTTGGCCGATAAGAATATGCTCCCACGCCCACAGCTAACGATCGCAAATGTTATTAATATGTAATTAACCAAATGTGGATGAGAATTAAATGTTATTGTTATTACCTGTAATATGACTAGTGGTCCTGCAATCTCTTTGACGTTCTTATGGGCAGCACCACAAAGCCTCCTGTACAAGTATCCTAGGGCTGCGGAGCCCCAGCTATACTCGGCGATGCGCTCCCACGGTCGTCAAGTAATGTTATTGCCTAGAGTCATGTCATTTGCTAGCGCATCCTCATCGACATCCACATCGTCATCAGAAGGATCATCAATAAGCTCATTACTCTCATTTCCATCATCCCAAGGTCCCATCTCAGCAATTTCTCCTAAGTTAACCATTGAATCAATTGGAACTTGATTCGTAGGGGGTTGAGAAAAAATACAAGATGCGGAAGAAACGACGGGATTTACAGTTTCCTGAGTTACTATAGGCATAGGGGTAGGAGTAGGATTAGAAGCAACTACATTCTCTAATGGTACTTCTTCTACGTATAACTCCAAAGAGGGAATTTGGGTGTACTTTGAATGCTCCCACATCGCATCCAATCTTAGAAGATATAAAACGTCTAAAGTGATTTAAATCCATGTTCGAATTGCAAGCAAACAACTTACGTCTTCCCCCAACATAATGAACTTTGCCATTATTTTCTCTAATACAACCATTCCAAAAACATACTATAGTGACGCGAAATGATGCCATTTTCTACATTAACACAAAGAAAATCAACATCAACATCAACTCATGCCCATACAAGTACATTATATTCATTTGATTATAATCTTTTTTGGTCTACAAATTATTCAAATCCATAATGTAGCTAAGTTCATACATATATAATACACATAATCCAAATAATAAATCAATTCATAAGTTCACAAATAACATTTCTAATACCAACATCAACATCAACATTTTCTAATAATATTCAACTAATACAACAACATTACTTCAAAATCCAACATAAAGCTATAAAAACAATTAGAAATTACCTTCAATGCTTATGGATGATTAAGATTAGTCTTGATTTAACAACTACAAACCTACATTTGAAAAAATAAACAAATTTGGTTAAAACCCTAAAATCCAAATATACACCAAAAAACACAAAAAAATTTACCTTTGCGCAAGCTACAGTATCCCACTAATTTTGAAGTGTCAAATTGAAAGAGGATTGCACGATTTGATGGAATGAATCAAAGGTTTTAGAGGGAGAAGGTGGAAATGTCGAGTGAAGTAGGGTTTGAGAAATGCGATTTTGCGAAAAACAGAAACTGATCTGATTTAGTATATCAGGTCTGTTCGCAGTTAGTAACTGCGAACAGCTATAAAAGACAAAATACTTGTTCGCAGTTACTAACTGCGAACAGCTCTTTTGTCTTTTATAGCTGTTCGCAGTTAGTAACTGCGAACAGCTCCAAAGCACAGCTTTGGGGTTTTGACGCTTACTTTTGGGATTTGTTTAGAATTTCGCTTATTTAATTACTTTTTTTTATTTTTTCGCTCAACAATTTCAAAAATTCCTCTAATTTCAATTCTTATTCATTATTTTTTTTTTAAATTTATTTTTGGAATTAAAATTAATTTAGTTTTGGTTTTGTTTTGCTTGGGAGATATTTAAGAAGTTTGAAACTTTCCAAACCACAATCAAATAGATTTAATTAGTTTTTTTCTTAATGAACACTAATTTGGGAAATAAATTTTTGTGAACCCCAAATTGAAATTTTTTTATTTTCCAACGCTACTTAGGCAAATCATAGATGAATTTATTTGTTATTTTAATTTCCAAGGTTGTACTATTGGTGATAAAGGACCATTTATTACTAACTTGTTTCATATGGTTCCATGTACTGAACAAAGTTTAGTCTAAATTTTAAATCGTAAATAAAATCGGATCAAATCAAAATTTTAGTATTTGATCTGATTTATGGTCAAAATGATCTGATCTGTTTTTTTTTTTAAAATAAATTACGGTTTACGTTCTGGTATTGATTTTTTATTTTTCATACCAGATCAAACCAGACTGCAAACCTTACAATTGTTCAAATCATAATTTTTTAAAAAAAGAAATTAAGTTGCTATCTAGATATTTCAAGATGTAGTAATTTTTGTATAATAATATATACTTAAATGATGTTGATATTATCAACTAATTACAAATTATTATGTTTAGTGATTATAGATGCGAAATATTTGATAAACACGTGTATTAATTTGGATAAAAATAAAAAAATAAAAAACGATACAGCAGACCAGACCGTTGTAAAACGGTCTGGTTCGATCCAGTCTAGAAAATTTTCCTGGCCGGAATTTCTGATTTGGTTTGCTTTTAAAATCAGATCAGACCAAATCGAACCATGTTCAACCGAAGTTTCAGTACATTTTCATTTAATAATAAATTTGTTTTTGATTCACTATTTATTACTTTTCTATATTATAGCAGTGGTACTCTATATTCTGTGTGACTCGAAAATTTTCGACTACTATAATTAATTCACTATTTTAAAAGTAATACTTGCCTTTCCTTCTCTATATATTTCGAATTTTTGAAAAAGGTGAGCGGAAAAAAAAAATTTAATTGAATAAACTATTATTCAAACTTTTTCCAAAACTAAGCGTGAAAACCCCAGACCTATGGTTTGGAGCTGTTCGCAGTTACTAACTGCGAACAGGTCAAAAAAGACAAAATAGCTGTTCGCAGTTAGTAACTGCGAACAGCAAAAAGGCAAAATAGTTGTTCGCAGTTACTAACTGCGAACAGCTATTTGACCTAAAAAAAAATTTTTTTTTTTTGTTTGCAGTTACTAACTTTGATAATTATACGGGAAGAAAATCTAAGTAGAAAGAACCACCTCTTTAGAGAGTGACAAAGAAAATTTTCCTGTAGGAGCATACTTACTCTCAAAAACCACCTCTCATAATTACAAAAGATAATTATATGGAGTCCTAATCAATAACATAAATGAGATTTAGGCGAAATACTGACAAGAAATTCTAGACATCACTCCAAAGACAAGACGCATTGACGACCACCTCCTCAAACAGCCGTCAATACTAAGAACTTGGCTTGAACGTTTTAGTTTCCAAAACTGCAAGGTGTAGGCACTAAGTATCAACTTTATTGTTTTGGATTTCTCCCAAAAAAAAAAACCTAAGTTGCACCTCACCCAACATCTTAGAGAACTGCCTCATCCTGACTGCTCTAAGGCGCTCTCAAATACACCTTGCTTGAGGCATTGCTTATAAACTAAGGTTGATCCAACCAACGCCTTGCTCCAAATTAAAACAAATGAAAGATGAAGATAATAAAATCTCAAATAGACTTTGTTCACCGACCCTGATAAAAATACGGGTTGAGGAACCCAGAACACTAGAACAATAAATCTCAAACAAAACACTAAAACAACTAAAAATTAATTCAAACACATAAACATAGTAAAACTAATACAAATATCAATGAGAACCTAATAAGCAAAAAACTTTAGCAACCAAAACAACATTTAATTTACCTAACTCAAATCAAAAATTAGCACCCACATGGATAGATAATAAAGTTACTAACTCTAATTTGGTTAAAACTCCATTGAGGGACATGGCCAGTAAATGCAGTGAGCAAGCAATATATAGAATGAAACAATAGAGTTGCAGGCAACGTAAATGTAACACCCGTCTAATATTTACTTAATTAGTCTAAGGTGTTACTAGGCTTAACTCGCATAAGCCTAAAATAATTACAACATGGGTATCTCCAAATAACCTTATAAATCAAAACTCTGTCAAGTACCCAACAAATAATCCAATATGGAAATTCAACTCAAAATACAAACACTTTTAAGGGGTGTTTGGTATGGAAAGAGAAAATATAAGGGAAAGGGAATTAATAAAGAGGGGTAAGGGTAAAGGTAAGGGTTATGGTTATATGTTGTTTGGTATAACAATGTAAGGGAAACACTTGTTTACGTTTCCCTTACTTATTGTTTGGTTTGTCACATAAGTTGAATCTTTTCCCATAATATTGCTCAAAAAAAAATAATTCCCACTTTGCATTATGTGGGAAAGTATTTCCCACAACACCGTCCACGTGGAAATTTTTTTTTTTTTAATAATTTTTAGACAAAACCGCCACTTGAGATGGCGGTTTGCCTTAAGCACTAAACCGCCACATGAAGTAGCGGTTTGTTTACTATTTTTTTTTAAATAAATTAATATGACCTGCTGTTTTGTACTGCTACAAAACCGCCACTTGAAGTGGCAGTTTGCTTACTATATTTTTATTTTTTATTTTTTAAAAAAAAAATTAATATGACCTGTTGTTTTGTACTGCTACAAAATCGCCACTTGAAGTGGCGGTTTGCTTACTATTTTTTTTTAAAAAAAAAAATATAATATGACCTGTTGTTTGTACTGCTACAAAACCGCCACTTCAAGTGGCGGTTTGCTTACCATTTTTTTTTAAAAAAAAAATTAATATACATAAAACCGCCATTTCATCTAGCGGTTTACTCAGTTTCCTAAACATAACCGCCATTTCAGGTAGCGATTCTATTAAACAAAAAAGAAAAAAAAAATTCCTCACATCTATCCTATGTGGACGGTAATGTGGGAAATAGTTTTCCATTTCAAGCAAAGTCGGAATTTATTTTTTTTTTGGCAATATTATGAGAAAACATTCCACTTAAGTTATCACAATGAAATTTTTTTAATTTCTCAAACGATAAAAATTACTAACGGGTTGGATGATTAACTTTTGATGTGGAGGCCTGGTTTGTGTGGAGCATAATCAGTAGCCAAGAATGAGATTCGGATTTTAAGAGCAAAAAGAGAAAAATTGAGAAATACAAGTGAGATGAAAGAATACATGGGGATTGAGGGAGAAAGATCCGAAAACGTAAAGTGTTTCTCCAACATTTTGAGAGGTAACAAATTAGGGGTATGTGTTACCTCTGAGTAAGGGTAATTGTTACCCACCTTCTTAAACAAACACTAAATAAACGGTATCAAGTAATTGAATCCGTTATTTGCCCCTAAAATATCAAAGCAAACAACCCCTAAGATTAGTATATCCCATATCAACAAAAGTCATCTACATTGACAAAATCGATACTATTTGTATAGGTTATGTCACTTTAAAGTATCTGACCTGCAAATTGAATGCTTCTGTAAATCATCTGCAAACTAAAAACCAAAATGGAAAAGTATCAACCACACGGAAGGTTGAGTGAGTAGACATACCTCACGTAAAACATTTTTTTGGAAAAAATTCATTCAAAACATGATTTCACAAACAGGGAGAAGAGAATAACACATAATATTAAAAACAAAATCCTAGACCTTCGTGCGCACTAAGTATCTAGTTGAGAGGATTCTCCATAGCTCTAGGGCTATGTCTCTCTCCGATGAAGCTAGCCAATGTCTCGATGGCAACTCGTCTCAAAATATAGCAGAGACAAAATTACCTCCTGATCATAATATAATATCAAGGAGGATAGACATATGGTCCTTTAAACATCACTCCACATAATAAATCAACGTCAAGAGATAATTCTCATGTGAAAATTTTAACTTTTGCATCTTATATTGCATGGATTTGACGACATAAGAAATGAGGGTTATAAGGTAGCAAAACTAAGTAAGCCGCCATCATTGAAAACATGAGTGTAGAATTTTTACTTTCCATTTCTTCTAGGAGTTATAAGGGTTGAAGTGAAGGGTTATAAGGTACTCTCCTAATTGTGTACTGTGTAAGTGCTAGCCTAGTACAAAAAAAGTAGTTTGGTTTACTTGGATCCTTGAGGACGACAAAGGTTAAGCATGAGACAATTTTATCATTACAATTATTTTTAATTATTCATGACATTTATACTCCTTTTTGATGTTATATTTGAGCATTCTTGTACGTTTTTATACTGTGTTTGAGTAATTTCACCTTTAATAATGACTTTATTATATTGTTGTGTTTTTGAGGTGAAATGTGAGTGTTTGTGATTTTTATTAGGACATTGGAGTAATAATAGCGTAAAGGCCCGGAGAAATAGCCTAAGAGCCCTAACATTTGAACAAGCAGTCGAGCAAATGGTCATAGCATATAACCAAAAGCCACGACTCATCGCTCATCAGCAAAAAAGGGTGAGAAGTAGAGAGGAAGTGACGAGTCGCAACATTTAAATAAAGCCAAAAAGTGAAAAGTTGTCGCTTTGTTCTTAGAGTTAGCAAAGTGAGGACTACGACTTGTCGCCACGTCGTTAGATATGAGTTTGCAGCTTCAGTCGCATGTTTATTTTTAGGAAAATTTTATGTGATGACCCTGATTTTTATGGTTTTCCAAGTGGTGTACAAATTTTTTTTTTTTATTTCTTTTGTTAAATTTACGTTAAGGAAATTTTAAATGGTAGCATTGTGGTTTGGTAACACTCTTCTAAGTTTTTTTCACATGATAGCAATAAGGTTTTAATTTTACAAATTCCGTAGCATATTCTGTTAAAAATATCCAATTCCGATATTTTTTTATATTTTTTTTTCTTTTTTGTTTGATGGTGAATAGGTATGACTATGATGATGAGTTGTGATTTCTAGTTAAGGCTGTAATATTACCCAGTAATTGTATTAGAAGAATAGACAACACTACCAGATCCAACAACAACATAACAGCTAAAAACAAAATCCCAACATTTAAGAATACCTTGATTGAGGGTCGATTGAGCATCTTACTCTGATGAAGCAGGAGCAATCGTATTAACCATTGTTGATGTAACAGTGGCAATCTCTTTGCCGTTTGAGTTCATTAGTAGTTGAGGCTCGCAACTTGAATTCAAGTATGAAATTAAGGCTTCCAGATTGAATATTAATTACACCACGTAGCCTAATTTGAATGCTACCACTAAAGGAACAATGGCATTCGAATTGGTCAAATTCAGACCAAGAATTCCAAATAAATTCACCAAAGTCTCTAAAGTTGAACACAAAAATCCCTTAAATAAACCCTAAAACAAGAACAAATCCTAAAACCCCATTGAAGGGTAATTTATTGTAATTAAAAGTTATAAATAGTTTTTGTAATAACATCAAATTTAAGAAGAGGTGGGGGAGGGTTTTTTTTGGTGGTACGTAAATTTCAATTTCAATGGGCATTGTGTCATGAGAAGGTGGACTGATGGTGTTTGAGAAGGTGGTGGATGAGTTATGTTGGTGGTGCGTGAGGGAAAGAGAAGGGGTTTGGTGGTGTGGGCATGGGGAGGGGGAGAAACAGGGGCTGCACACGATGGGGGAGGGGTGAATGTTGCACACCGGTGCAAGAAAAGGGTGGGGCCTTGGTGTATAAGAGGGTGGGGGTTAAGATGAGTTGAATATGAAGGTTTTGTTTTTTGATTTTTCCTTTTATTAATTTATTCTTTTAGTCATGAAATTAAATAAGAAGAAAAAACTTTTAAAAAATATTAAAAAAAAAATTTAACGAAAACATTTAAACAGATTATGCGTAGCTCTTTTAAACTTAAAACCTTATTGTTACCATGTGAAAAAAACTTAAAAAATTTCTACTTCCCTTAAACTGATTACTACCATATAAAATTTCTCTTTACGTTATTATTAGTCATCATAACGACTTTTTTATATAAAATAAATATCGAGTTCACCCTTATAGAGCACATTTTTCAAAAAATATGTTTGAAACGAGTACTTAATGTAACTAAAAACTTTACATTTTTTCTACCACATGAAAAATTTGAAAGCTCGGGGTCACCATGCGGATAAAAAAAATATTTGTCTAGCACGCGGAAAAGTCAAAAACTCAAGGTTACCACGTGAAAATTTCTTTACTTTTATGGAAAAATTACCCTGAACAATACGAACTTTCACTGATTTCCCAACAATAATACGAACTTTCAATTAACCATGAATAATACGAACTTTGACATATGTTTCCCGCTGGCATACCTAATCGGTTTATGACCTGGAGAAACGGTAACTTCCCCATTTCTTCATCAGTTTAATGGGTATATAGACAGCAGGTCAGCAGCCTCATCTTCCTCATTTCCTCACTTTGCTCTTCCAATTTAATTACTTCTTCCAACATCTCAATTTTTTTTTTCCATTTTCATTTTAACCTCTAAAGTAATTTGATATTTAACATGTATTCTCCTTCGTCATCATCTCAATCTAGAACATCAATTGTAAAAGGAATTCCTTTATGTAAACATGGTGTTCATGCTAAATTACAAGTAGTCAAAAAAGGAACAAGGGTTGGTGAGAGGTTTTATGGATGTGCATTTTGGCCAGTAAGTTTATTTTTTTCAATAGCTTTATTTTGTTTTATGTTAATTTTTAATTTCTTTATCAATTAGGGTTTCATGATTTGGTTTGAAATGTAGGCACAAGATTGCAAATTTTTTAAGTGGGAAAAGATGTAGAGTATACAAGTGAAATTTCTTCTTGTTTGGAAGAAGAGAAAGCTATGTTGATTGACAAAATAAGAAAATTGAAGGCTAAGAATACAAAGTTGAAAGAAAGTGAAGCTATGTTGAAATTGAAAGTTGTTGAATATGTAAATGCACAAAAAACGTTAAGTTTTGTACTTGTTGCATCATGGGTTTTATTTGTATTGTTCTTATTTATGTTAAGCTAAGTATAAGAATATGATCATGTAATGGAATTTTATGTATTGAAAATCCAATGTAATGAAAAAGTGTAACAAAGTTTCTTCGATTCAAGAATTATAGCCTCAATCCATACATCTTATAGCAATATTTTCAAGAATTTACCTTTACATACATAAGCATTCCTTACACACAAAAGTGCTAAAATGTTTTCCAAAATGCAAAATTTTGAACAATGTTCTAAGCCATAGATTATACCATAATGGTAACTTAATACATATAAAAAAGTTATGTTTTCCATTGATACATTTGCTCGTTAGGGTCTCTCCCAACTGCAGTTAATAGCATTCCTCCCAAGAATGTTTTTTTTAGAAAACAACCATCAATGCACAATATTTTCTTGCACCCACCAACCCAACCATCTTTAACCCCTTCAAAGCAAACAAAAAACCTCTAAAATGTGGGTGGATTTATGCTTGGATCAGTAACAACAACGAAGTGGTTATTAGGGTTACTTCGTTCTAAAACCCCAACATAGCTCATGAGCTTCTGATAATGTTGTTTCATAGATCCATGTAACCTCCTATGTGCAGCATACTTAATCTTGTACACAAAGCCCCTACTAATGATAATTCGAAATTGTTTCCTAACAATATCAACTAGTTCTGCAGAAGGAATGTGTGGCCTTAACTTGAATAAATCAAGCAACTGATCTGCACATCAAAAAGCTTTGAATTAACGATTAGAATCCATGTTTCTTTGACAAGTGTGATCACCATTAACTTTCTTGACAATAAAAGAAGCTCGTGTTTTATCCCAACTAGCGTAGAGCTTAAAGGGACAACCATCAACACACCTTACACCAATCTTATTCAATTTAGACTTGTCACTTAAATAAAATTTTACATTCCTTCCCTGATGAATTGCATATTTCCTTACCGCCTCCTTAAATTCAAATGGGGTGCTAAAAACTTGCCCAACAATCCATTTGAACTTTCTAAAATCGGTAGCATCATCATCATCTTCATCATCACTATTTTCATACTCAGATAAACCCTGTGTGTTACTACACTCACCCAATTTCAAAACAGAATCACCCACATGCTCTACTTCTTCGAATGACAATGAGAAATCTTGACTTTGCACAAGCTCCTCCAAAATTTCATCTTCATCTTCCTCCTCATACGATAGCTCATAATCAAGATCTTGTGAATCATCCTCCTCAGATGCATCTTCATCACTTACCTTAGCACTATTACCAAAATATGGCTCATCTTCAGAAAAATCATATTCAAGAGGTATGCAACTTTCACTAAGGGATTCTTTTGCCTTAGATGCTCTCTTAGGGGTCAACTTTTTCCTATTCCCAAAAGTGGACAAAACTTCACTATCTTTAGTACCACTTTTTGATATTTCTAGAACCAACATCTCATTATCCTTATCACTAACTACATACACAGATAATGCTCTATTTTCAACAGCTATTTCAGTCATTTTCCCAACACAAATATCATCGGTAACTCTCTTTAACCCTTCCAAAAAGCTAACAGCATTAGGTAATTGATACCAAAGACAAAAATCATGTTTTACCCCAAGATCCTCCTTTACAATTCCTTCTAACTCAAAAAATGACATCTTATCTAGGTCTATGAAGATGGTTTTACATATACCATACACATACTCAAAGACCACAACTCCTTTTTTTAATACCCCATCATACCAAAACTTCAAAGTAATTGAATCATTCAAATTAGCCTAAAAACAAGAAAAAAACACAAAATTACATCCATTTTCAAGTGCACAACCGTTTTTAATTAACATCAAACAATAATCACGTATGGATTGAGAAAACCAAAACAAAATTCCATCCATTTTCGAGTAAATGGACAGAGAATTTCATCCATTTTCGACTAAATGGATAAAAAAACAGTAAATTACATCCATTTTCAAAGGCATAAACGTTTTTAATCAATCAAACAATAATCATGTATGGATTAAAAAAATGGAAACAAAATTCCATCCATTTTCGAGTAAATGGACAGAGAATTTCATCCCTTTTCGACTAAATGGATACAAACCCTAATTTTTGGGATTAAAACAAAATTTAGGGATATATATTGCAATTGAGAAGAATAAACTAACCATGAATAAGATGATATCTTTGTAATTGATGCATGAGAACGAGAGGGAGAAGAATCAATGAAAATCACGAGCTTGAGGAAGATTGGTGAGGAAGATGCATACATACAGTGGCTGCGTGAGGGAGAAGCAGTTGTTTCTGTTTCTTTTCCTTAATTTTATCAGCAAAAAAAAAATTTAAAGAACTAGAGTAAGTTTACCGGTTACAGGTGAATTGGTATGCCAGCGGGAAACATATGTCAAAAGTTCGTATTATTCATGGTTAATTGAAAGTTCGTATTATTGTTGGGAAATCAGTGAAAATTCGTATTATTCAGGGTAATTTTTCCTACTTTTATTTGCATTCTTTCACTAAATTTATAGGATTCTTGGGTAGCTTGTTACCCAAGTAACTTACCATTATACATAGAGAAACTAGGTTTAGCATTGGAGACACTTTTTAGCCATCATGAGTTCAATTTTAAGCAGTTTTTGGTTTTCATTTTCTATCACTTAGCTCTCACATGAACACTTAGTTCTCACAACCCTTTTTGTATTCCATAGGCACTTATCACACCTACACATATAAGATCAAATCTTTTAGTGTTGTTGTATAAAAAAAAGAAATCATACTTGTTTTCTATGGCATGTTGCTACACAAATGCTCTTAATATCTCAACCTTGAGAAAAACCAAACCAGCCTTAAAAGTTATCTTCCTATTGAAATCAGTGTCTGAATTAAACATTGGATATATTCTACCACCTTTCTCTACTTCTTCAGATTGAAGCTCATCAGATTTATATATAGTCTTGTTCTTCATCATCTGCAAATGTATTTCCAACGTCTTTTTCCACATTTGAAAACCAACTCTACCTAGTGTTCTATTGATATCATTTAATACAATTTCCTTAACAGTTTAGAGAATAGATCTGCTCCTATATTATCATCAAAGTATTTATCTTCACGATCAATATGTGATACCCTAGATTGAGCTTTAAAATTGATTGATAGACTACTCATATCAATAAGGTGCATTTTCTTTTCAAGAGAGCCCATATGCTAAGAACTCCACAGTTAAGCGTGGTTAGTGTGGAGCAATCTTAGGATAGGTGACCTCCTGGTAAGTTTTCTTGGGTGCGCACGAATGAGGCCAAAGTGCGTTGAAAAGACTTGTGTGAATCAGTGGGTCCGGTCTTCAGTCTCCATTGGTAGTCACTGTCGATCTGATGAGCCTGGGTGTTACAAATGGTATCAGACCAACCCTGCAACCATGGCAGATCTTATGTTCAGTGCATCTAGTGGGGGACAGATCTTGAAAACTAAGGTCCAACGAGGATATTGGATTCCTAAGTGGGGTGAGTGTGATACCCTGAATAGAGCTTTAAAAAGGATTATAGACTACTCATATCAACAAGGTGTATCTTCTTTTAAAGTAAACCCATATGCTAAGACCTCCACAGTTAAGCGTGTTTGGTTGAAGCAATCTTAGGATGGGTGACCTCCTAGGAAATTTTCTTAGGTGCGCACGAGTGAGGCGAAATTATGCTGAAAAGACTTCTGTTGGTTATAGGGCCAGTCTTCAGTCTCCATGGGTATTCACGGGCTATCCAATGGACCTAAGTGTTACACAATATCATAGTCATCCCTAGAATCATCCACAAACATAGATCTCCTTGCCTTAGGCTTGACCTTACCCTTGCCCTTAGGTGGTGGTTTAGGTTCAGCATCTGGTGAAGGAGGTTTTTTCTTCTTACCAACTGGTTTTTTCTTCTTACCAACTGGTTTTTTCTTCTTAATAAGAGGAGGAAGTGGAGGAGGAGGTAGATCGGATGGAGGAGGTAATGAAGGAGGAGGAAGAGGTGGATGATGTGTTGAAACATGAAGAAGTGGAAGAGTTATTAGAACAGATTGAATTGTTGCTTTCTTTTAACAGGACTAAGATCTCTTTTGGCAGCTTGATTTCTTCTTGGTGTGGACTATGGTTGAGGTGGTGGAGGAGTAAGTGGTGATGGTGGGGGAGATTAAGGATGGACTAACTTTCTTTCAATGGGCAGTTTTTGGCTTAGGACTTTATAGGTTTGAAATTTTTGTGGAGTGGAATTGGGTGGTTGATACACAACATGTGGAGAAATGTTTAATAACTCGAAAACCCCTCACGATTGTTTAGAAGGAACACTAATAGAAGGCTTATATACTTGGGGTGTTCCAGGAGAATCCTTGAAAGATGTGGTCAAATTCTTAAGGCTTCTTCTAAGTACATGCTCAACTTTAGTGGTCCCCTTTTGTGGGCTCCCTTCCTCGTCAACGCACAGACTGATAAAACCTTCAACAACCAATGTCCCTACAGCTAACACAACATCATTTTTATTCTTTATGACTTTTTTTATCTTCTTCAAGACTTTTTCCATTAAGACTGTAATTTGTAAATAACTTTTTTAATCAATAATAAATTCAATTTCATCATTATCAAGAAAGTTCTTGTCTTTATTAGTTTTCCAATTGTTTATGCTTTATTATTTGTTATTTATTATATATGACTATCAAATTGTAGCTTCCAAGTTTATACTTCATGTCTTATATCATGTTGAAATTCATGCCTAGTATTTGTTAAGATGTCGATTGAGTAGATTTTGTATATGGGATAAAGGGAATGATCCTAATTCAAGTATGGATTAAATTATAGTGAAATGTTTATAGAATATTAAATCAGTGGTGTGCAGATTTGAAATAAATTTAAGTTAAATGTTTATTTGCTTGATCAAGAAGAAGTGTGAGATAAAATTAAGTTAATGCCAACAATCTTGAATTATAATATCTTTAAGGTTGCGTTTGGGAACATGTATTTCATTTCAAATTGTAGATTTCAATTATGAATTCATAATGAAGAATTTTAGAATGACAAAGTTTGAAAAGTCATTCTCAAATTCTTATTGTTTAATCATTTTTATAACCATGGTGGATTTGATTCAAATTTAAATTTGAATATTCTTTATTTGCCAAACACTAAATTTAAGTCAAATCTCTATTTTCAAATGAAATCTTCATTTTCAAACATAACGTAAGTTAATTTTATGTTAACTCATAAGACAAAAGTATGAAATTAACTTAAATCAATTTTAATTACGATTCTAATTCGTAAATCTATAAACTATGAGTAATAGTTGATATTTATATGCGGATTGGTGATTTCTGATATCTTATACCTTAGCCATATATATTTTTCTCCCAATCATCATACATACCAATAATTATACATACTAATAAAAATGTTGAAAAATAATAAATGTCATCTTTATAAAATTTTGACAAATGGAATTATTTAGTTGACTACATGAAAATACATACCTAATATAGAATTTAATTTTTTATAAATTGGAGAAAAATAGAGTAAATTATTTATATAATTTATTAAAGTAATTTTATATGTCTAACCTAAAATTCGATACGTTCAATTGAATGAAAAAGTGACATATTCGATAAGTACTTTTTTAACAAAATATTATTCAGTTTTTATTTTAAAAATCAAGTATTCGATTAATTTAATCACGATAATATATACTTATATTATTTTTTAAAGTTATATTTTTATATATTTCATACTAATAAATTCGGGAATTACATGAGTTTCTATATTATTCAACTATAGTATCAGTAGTTTTAGACATAATTCATCCATGTGTTTTGTTCCTCATTGTGTGATAGTTTGAATAATGTGATTTAAATTAAACTAGTTGCCTATAATCAACCCCTTAGCTACACGTACACCATACACACGTGAATATATAAAATTTCTCTATCTTTTGTATGTCAACACAACCTTGGCTTTTGTTTTATTTCGAAATACATTTTAGAATTTGACACATGGATCTACATCCTGGTACTACAGATTAACTTGAAGAATTCTATCGAACTAAAACCTTTTGTAGAGAAACCCAACCTGGATGTGCCACACCTTGAGAGTAGCCGAATGGGAAAAGACATACATATACTTCTTCAATACGAGCTAGTTAGGCTGAAGAAATGAGAGGACTAAAGGAAGGGTCGGATCCTAAGACCTTACCTAAAGAAACTGATATATGCTTTAACTGAGACATGATCCAATTCTCAATGAAAATATGATTCAAATGAAAACATCATATGAATGTATAAGAAAATACAATATGATGTCAATATACATTGTACACTATACTTGTTACATGTATTTCAATCAAACTCTCAAAGACTGAAACTTAATTATTGCAGCAAAACTCTACTAAAAGCTAAGCTTCAATTTCTACAGCTTTGAAACAGGTAAACCTGCAGAATAAGTGCATATTCAGTCAATACTCAGCAAAGGGAAATGCATGATGTCTGTTGTGTAAAAAGATGATATGAATGAACTTACTTAAAGCTTTAGCATTGACAATGCTCGGGCTAGCTTGAGGAGGAGGAGCGTTCTCATTCAAGAATGGCTCAACACGATTCGGGTCAGACCACACAGGGTATCCTTTAATCTTCCCCTGAAAATCAGATATTGGTTTCAGAATCATATTCATGTCAAAAACACTAGTTTAAAGGACAGGCATCAAACTTTCAGTCTGTAATATGTTATATATTCATAAAGATAGTACAAGTGGAATAATAACATTATTTCATTGCCCCAATAGTGGTCCCACCTAGTGTCGTGTTTTAGGGGGTCGGATCTACGAAACTTTATTCTCGTTATACGCTTATTAGTGATAATTAAGAGATTGTTTTCAATTGAGCCTTGGAGTAAACATCTTTTGCAGCTCACATAAATGAGAAGTCCACATGATTTAATGAGTCATTTAATAATAGTCCATCAAAATTCAAAACTAAATAACTAATAATCCTTATGAATATTACAGGTGGAGATGATCAAACTTAAAATTTTTAGGCATGGACAACTTCACATAAGTGAAAAGTGCACATGACCTAGTGTTTTGTCGATTATGACATACTTACCTTCGATAGGCCAGTTAGTGCTAGACAAGATTTTATACACCTCACCAAGATGCACCTGCAAGCTAGACTAAACCAAGCTGACCTGACCAATTGAGTCTAACCCAACTAACTAACAAGCTCTAATTTAGGTCAAGCAAAGTTTAAACCAACCAGGATCATTTAATTTCGAGCTCAAAAACAGTACAGTCCATCTCGATGTCGTGCTTTGTTAATTGTCGTTTTAGCCTTAAAAGTACACCAGCTAATGCAAGGTAAAATTTTAGAGAATTGAAACATGAGGCACCCTAGCTTGACTAGTCCAAGCAGGCTAGACCTAACAAGCCTAACAGGGTTAGTTTCTGTTAGACCAAGGCTAACCCAACCCACTAACCACCTCTTATACGGTTCAATGCTCAAGTTAATAGTTATACCAGAACGTTCAGAGCTGCCAGAGTAGCCATTCCTTCACGTGTCCACTGCAAAGAGAGAGCACAAATGTTAATTGTTAAAGCGTTAGAACTAAGAAGTTCTCAAAGTTAATAAACAAAGTAAAGAACAGTAAAAACATCCCATCAGGTACCTTAGAAGCTGATGCAATGTGTGGTACCACAATCGCATTCTTCATGTCAGCAAGACCTGGTTTCATGAATGGCTCATCCTATGTAAGATGGAAGTCAACATTGGTATAATTCTGAGATGTGCAACAAATATCTGAAGTAGTAATATATGAAAGTCGAGATTGGATACCTCAAAGACATCAAGACCAACACGAAACATGGGGTTTGCTTTCAAATGTTCAACAAGAGCTACTTCATCAATGACCGGACCTCTACTGCAGTTAATGAGAATTGCTTCCTGTTGATGTAAATTTCTATGAATTTTAGCCACCTTTGTCACAAACTTACCAATTGAGGTAAAAATGTGCTTTGGAGTATTCTTTGAAATACCTTTTTCATCATTGAGAGTCTCTCTTTGTTGACAAGATGATATGTTGTTTTATCCAATACAGGGTGTAAACTTATCTGCAAAAGGATTCTATCATGAGGAACTCTAAATTAATAACTGTTTGTTCAAGGTATACAACTCATTATAGTGCGTCAAGGTGCAACTAACCAAACCCCCAAAATGCCTCTTCGTAAGTCCTTTTAAGATACTATCACTCGGCAACACTCAATCAATATTTAATGTGTTGCACAATTCTGACCAGTGTAACATAAGTCGTCAGTTAATTCGCTTTTTGAATTCGCAATTTGCTCAAAATACCCTAAAGTAGCCCAAAATTGAACATAATTCCCTTTTTGATTCGTGATTCGAAAGTACATTAGTGAATCATGTGGAAGTGATTCTAACTTCCCAACCCCCCAAACCTCAGTTAAGTTTAAAAACCAGATGAAAAAGCTATGCTTGAAATGCTAGGTTGAAAGGAATCTTACAAGATCAGCCTGTTGAAGTACTTCATCCATACTTGATGCTCTTTTCCAAGTGACAGGTTGCTCACCATTAGCCTTCAGAAATTCACCGTAAGCTACAACATACGGTACATATAATATCACTCAAAAGTAAAACATCTTTGTGATTGAAGAAGTATGATAAAATTATTGTCAAATAAAGTTTATACCAGTAACAAACTTTTCAAGGCGAGTTGATTGGTACAGATCAAAGTAAATGAGATTCATTTTAAATCCCTCAACCTGAGTAAAATAATAGCGGTACAAGTGGTTAGTTAAAGATAAGCAAGTCGAGTTTTGATATTGCTTATCAAAATTGACTCGTTCGAACATGTGAGTCCTTAATACTCATATTATTAATTCGTTAGCAAGCAATCCCAGAAAATATCAACTATAAGCGACAATACATCAATGCTCTATCAAACAACAATTCCAAAGCCTTTATCCCAAGCATTGTACCCAATTTCTAATTAATGGAAGCATAAGATAACTTTTCGGTTATCATTAGTTTGTTACCATCATTCTGGCATAAGCAGACCCAATACGACCAGCTCCAATCACACCAACAGTTTGCCCTTTAAGCAAGTTTCCAACAAACCTGGTTATGAAATATGTTCAGAGTCTCTATAGCAGTTCACTCTTCATGTAAGTTGAACTTGAATGAAGTGACGAGACAAGAAAGGCCTTACAAGTGAGGAAGCCACCCGTCATACAGACCAGCCCTCATAAACTCATCTGCTTCAACTATCCTTCGTGAGGCTGCTAAGGACAGTGACGCTGCTAGTTCTGCTGTAGTCTCCGTGAGGACTCCCTACAAAAGACAGTAAACAAATCATTTCATAATTCCCAGTTTCTTGATAATTATATCAGAATTGTAGCCATTGAAAATCATATAATTTGAACTGTTTATGAGTAAACACAAAATACATCAATCACAAAATAATGGGACAGTACATAATATCCAAATTTAATAGTCAGAATTTGTAAAAAAAAAAAAACTTATCTGGAAGAACATCTCTAATAAAAATAGTAAGAACTATACTGGCAAGATTACTGTTTTTATAAAAGGTCCAATTTAATATTGTTCACTTCAAGTCTTCAACCTCAAATGTCAAGCATGACTAGTTTTTTCTAATGGAGAATTTACCAAAACAATTTAACCAACATATTATGCGAAACGTACATACTCGTTTACATATTTCTACTTGACTTGTTTTAGAGCATATAGCTTTAACAATCTTCAAATAAGGTTAGTCTGTCTCCATACAAGGTCAGTGGCACTACCCATACGAGGTCTAAGAGATAAAGTCTAAAAGATTCTGTTAGTTTTGATAAATCATGTAAAATGAACCAAACTTAGTAGTTGAAAGTAAAACTACTTGTTTAGCTGTCTGTCTCCATACAAGGTCAGCAACACTACCCATGGGGTTGTAGACTGACCCCATAAACTAATACAAGCCTTTTCTACGCTCTCACTTCTGACTCGTGCGCACCCTAAAAAATTCCCAAGACATCAGATCACTTTATACTACAAGGTGTTTTTAGCAAATGGAATTTCTTGAAAAAAAGATGCACTTATTGATATGCTAATACCATCAATCCTTTTAAATTGGTTTTCTTTTTTTTATCTCAACCCGGGTATTACACTGTCAAAAATTATTTTACGATAGTGAAAAGCTATAATTTTGTCTACACACAAAACTTATTAGTTGTACAAATATGAAAAAACAAAATTACTGAATTAATCAAAATTGAAATCTTACAGGAGTGTTTCCAACAGCAATACCATACTTAGTGGCAGCTTTAACATCAACATTATTGTAACCAACAGCCATGTTACTGAAAGCTTTACCACCTGCCCTGCTCAATGCAGAGAACAAAGTCTCTCCCCAATCCTCAGTCAACTATCAACACAATATATTTCCAGGAAAAAATCAATTAAACATCAATTACCCACTAAATTTATCACATTGTATCATACATGCTAACAAACGGATGAAAATTTTACCTGTCCAATCACCCCATCACACTTATTTCCAATCAAAGCAATAATATCCTCAACAGATAAGATGGTTTTCTTCTCAGTACAAATCTGAATTCATAAAATTTTAAATAATCATTATCAAATAAATTAAATTAGGTATATAAATTATCATAGAAAAGCAATACAACAATAGGAAAATTGTTAGAAACTACCTTGAAATGAAAAACTAGCTAGAACAATTTTTTTTTCGTCAAAAACTACCTTAAAAAAAATTAATATATTTTTGTCAAAGAATACGTAGTAACACAACCGTCCTTTTTTCTTTTTTTTTTCTGTCATGTGCAGGTCATGCAACTGATTCTAATTCAATACCTATGAACCCCTAGTTTTTATAATTACACTCTTTCTTTATCTTCTCCTTCTCTGAAGTTTTGAAATTTCTCAATCATTAAAATGGATTTGGGGAAGAAAGACAAGTGATTATGTATACTAACTTTTGATGTTATTTTATTGTAATTTTTTTTTTTTGTTATACGGTTCTGTTAGTAGGTATTTTTTTCAAAAAAATTAAATTTTCTAAGTATTTTTTGAAAAGAAATTCGTTGTATGTAGTTTTTCACAAAAGTTAGGTTTTTCTAGCTAGCTTCTAACAATTTTTCCAACAATAATACTCCTTTTCCTATTGTTATTAAGCAGCTTCCACCAGCACCGGTTTTAAAAGGTCAGATGTATACTACCTTACACCTAATAGTATAACAAAGAGGTTGTGTTAGATTGAGCCTAGATAGTAAAACCAAATTAGGAGTGGGTAATTGAAATTTCAAACAAAAAAGATAAAGATTACCTCAAGTCTAACATCTTGCTCAACTAAGAGATTGATCCACCTAGTACCGGGCATGGGTTTTGTGCTGATAACTCTGTATTTTCCATTGGGATTATACACTTCAATTGAAACTGGCTTTGCCATGATAGTTGTTAATGATAATTTTAGTTCAAGCAATTTAACAAACAGTTGGTGTGCAAACTTCACTCTTGAAGTATTTTATACTTAGAAGATAGGCATGCTAACGGTAAGATTTGTCTTGATGTTCAAAAAATGATCATCAGAACAATCATTTGACATCTAATGGTGTATAAAGCTGTAATCTTTTGATGAAATGGAGTAATATAGTGAGATTGGATGTATATGGCATAGTTGTTTTTCTTTGAAGATAGAGTGAATTTTTGTTGGTGGTGTAGAAAGGTTTATGAGAACCTTTCATTTTGTGGGGATAGATAATGAGATTGTGGTCTTAAGTTTGTTGATCATTCCATCAATGTTTGGAGTTCTTGATGGCCAGAATTTGTTAATAGGCCCCTTGATTTGTTCAGAAATCACAAAGCTGAATTATTGGATCAAAATAATAAGTTTAGAAAAAGTTGATGCTCAAACGAGCATTTTAGGGTGAAGTATTCTAACTCGTATACTCGCATGAGCATGTGTTATACTTATAAACATATCTTACCTTGTATTGTGACAAATTGTAATAACAATTGGTTTTTGGACGAAACCGTCTCAATATGAGACGAATAGCCCAGTCAGCCCAAAAGTAGTTTTCCTTAATATGCACTCAGTACTTGATCTATTTAAGGTCATAATTGATATTTTAAGGTCAAAATTGATTCTTCAATTGATCATTTTAAGGTCCGAATTGATCATTTTTAGATCAAAATTGAAATTTTTTATAACAAAGCAGCCATAAACTCTTGATCATTTCCAAAAAATATTTAGTTTATGCACCATTATAAGGTCTAATTTATCATTTTTAGATCAAAATTAAAATTTTTATAACAAAAACAACCATGAACTCTTGATCATTTTCAAAAGCATTCATCAAATCATTTGGCAAAACATAATCAAGATCCACACTTTCTTTGCCTTCACATCAAAGATAAGCAAACAATACACCTACAACTTTATTTTCAAGTCCATTATGAACAAAAACTTTTAAGGAAAAAGCAATATTACTATTATTGATCGATGATTAAAGAGTACAAGTACTCTTATGTTCCATTAGAACCATCATGTTGCATTGAATAAGAGTATTTGTATTGTGCAATGTTTTAACACTATTATTGATAGTTTTATTGACCATTTATTGTTTGAAATTCATCCATAGAATGATAGAATAATATCATTTCATTAAACTTCGTTCTGAAAATTGTGAAAACAGAACCATATTTTAGCAAAAATTGATCCGTTTAACGTCAAAATTGATCACTTATAGTTCCAAATTGAAATTTTTTATTTTAAATGATCTATTTAAGTTTTACTTTAACTTGAAATTAAATTATAATGGGATATTCTTGAGATATATACATTTGTTTGAAAAATTTATGATCATAAAAGAAAAAATATAATGTATGTTTGATTATATGTTTATAAGGTCATGCTAATTATTATTAAATCACTTATAGTGAAACACGAGGGAAATAAAGCTCTTATATTTGTTGTGATTCAAGTTTTAGGGTGATAAATAGGTTGCCCTGTTTGGTTAGTGAAATTGCAAGCATGTTTTATTTTTAATACTTGATATATGATTTCTAGTCTTCCTTGCATTTTTATTTTTGAACGTTAATGACCGCGTGGGGGTCGTGAATTGTGGATCACCTAGAAATTAGTTTTATTATAGTCATGTTTGAATTTAAATTCTATTTTCAGTTCTTAAGTTTTATATAGACTTAGATTGAGTTAAAAACTTTATAAGCTGTAAGACTTGTCTAGTTAATTTAATTTTACCAAATTATTTTATAATCGTTTGGCCTTATATTTATTTCTTAAAAATAGATGCAATGGTAACGCTCTCATGAGTAAGTTTTGGTTCATCTTTTTATTTTTTTAAAGTATTTTTGAAATTAGACCTAATTATGGGTGTTACAAAGTTGTATCAAGAGCTTATGTTTAAAATCATTTGGGCAATATTTAGTATAAATTAGTTAAATTAATCGGGATAAAATAAGTAAGATTAAATTCAACATAAGGTAAATATATTAATTAAGCAATTTAAAAATAGTAAGTTTTGAGCGTGGAATACGAAGTGATACATATTTGAAGTACTTAATTTATAAGTTAATTTTATTTGATTATTTGTCTATTTATCTACAATATATAAAAAGCAAACCACCCAACCCAAACCATTTCATAAATTATTTCAGCGAGTTATCTTTTTCTTGCTTTTAATTAATAAGTTATCGGTTAAGTTTTGAGGACGAAACTCCTTCAAGAAGGGTAGAAAAAAATACATACAAATTATTTGTTTAACAATTTGAAAATGAAAAAAATTATTATAATAGAAATTAATAGATATAGGATTTTATATATATATATATATATATATATATATATATATATATATATATATATATATATATATATATATATATATATATATATATATATATATGAGCTTATAAAATGTGCCTTTTATATGTTTATTAATGTTTGTAATGCACCTTTTGAATTTTATGATGTCAATAATTTGAATGAAAATAAAATTGTTACAATATTTAAGAGCATTGATAAATTAATCGGTGAATTAAAGTTAAAATGGTGAATGAAACATTTGATAGTTAAAATTGGATGCTACCATGTAGAAAAATCTTACTAAATATTGAATTAAACAAAAATTAACAATAATTTAACAGAAAATGCTACGATAATTAGATAGTGCATAAATTGGTTGCTACCATGTAAAAAAATCTTACAAAAGTGCTACAATTGGCGTTTTATGAAAACATGATAGTGTGATACCCCAAATTAAGCTTTAAAAAGGATTGATGGACTACTCATATTAACAAGGTGCATCTTCTTTTCATAGAATTCCATTTGTTAAGAACTTTATAGTTAAGCGTGCTTGTTGGGGCGCAATCTTAAGATGGGTGACCTCCTAAAAATTTTACCGGGCGCGCACGAGTGAAGCCAAAGTATGCTGGAAAGACTTGTGTTAATTTGTGGAGCTAGTTTACAGTCTACAAAAATAGTCACCAGCGATCTGAAGGACCAAAATATTACAAATACTACCATGTGAAATTTCCTTTAATTAATTAAGCCTATATAACTAAAACTACGACTTTTATGCCGTGTATAAATTAATTGTAACTTGTAACGGTTGATCGCTACATCATGGAATTTTCTGAAAAGTTTCCAATAACAGATGAAATAAAGTAAATAAAAAACTACGTGATTATTATATTTAGGCTAATACTAATTGTAACCCTTAACTTCCAAAAAGTTAAACATTAAAACCTCCCATATTCCTTAATTAACGGTTACATGATTTGAAATTATTTCCATGCTATATTATTAATTCAATACATTTATTATTTATACTTATTTATAGATAAGAGGAACAACATTAATTTTTTAATGCATTTCAATAATACTTATTATATCATAGAAAATTGCTTTTCCAAATTTAACTATTGCATTTCATCAATACTCATTATATATAAATTTTAATACTCCCTCCTATTCATCCTAAGTGTCTCATTTACTTTATGAACTCTATCTAATGCACTTATTCAATTCTTAATATATCGAGTTATATATAATTAAAAATTATAAAAAGTTGATATTAATAATCTTTACATCAAAACGAATCAAATAAGATCCCACATGACTATGTTTTAACTTATAGATTAATAATAAAATGCAATTTAAGAGTGATAAATGAATAGTGTCTCAGAAGTAAATAGGACACCTAAGATGAATAGGAGGAAGTATTTATTTCAACATACAGCAATAATTATAATAATAATATAATCTAAGCAAACTAATATTATTTCAGATAATAAATAAAAAAAACTAATAATATTTCATTATAATGATGATAATCAAATAAAAGTTGGCTTTATTCTTTGTCTTCGGTGATCTTTTCCTTCTTGATAGTTCTTGTTGTTGAATGTTGTCCATCAAAGCTTGATGACATATAATCATAAGACCTCTTTGTCCACAGCTATCCCCATAAGTAAATTCAAATTTGTCCACAGCTACTTCAACTACCATCTATAACAATGTTATTTAAGATTTTATTTTAATATTGATTGTATACATACTATACCCTTTATTAGATGTTGCATTCATTACCTTACTCACGGTATATTAACGAACACCCTTATCAATATTGCATTGTTTATTGACACGAATTAGATAAAGATATAACTCATAGGGATACGACATCAGATCACCCATCTTCACAAAATTAAATAAAAATCCTAAATTAATAAATTCAAAGTTAATTAATTAAAATTACCTTATGAAAAAATTAACATACCTCTTCTTGTTTGTCTCTAAGCTCTTTGGCGGTAACAACAATCTCTTTTCGTACTATACTGTCAAATAGAACGACAGTTGATCGAGAAAACTCATAAGCAACTTTTAGAACCAGTTTGTACCTAAAATGTAAAGATTATCATTAAATTTTCTTTATTCATTAAGATGATATATATATATATATATTGTTAAATTAGGCTGGACTTATTGTGAATGCCAGCATATTAACGGGGAAACACAAGTGCACACACTTCATAAGCCAAGGAGATATATACCATCTCAAAACCATATGGCAATGGGAAGAAGGTCTCTAATAGCTTATAAAGCGTGCACACCATTTTCAATTTATCGATGTGGGATAACTCATCCCAACATATATATATATATATATATTTCAATTTGCACATATTTAAATTTGTATATAATATTATTACCTAGGATATGCTATTGTCATATTTGTCTTACGTGAAGGACAAAACATAATGTCCTTAGCATCCCTATTAACACCATCCAAACATTTTTGACATGAAAGGTAGTACCATTCATGGACTGGGTCCATGGCCTCAATTGTAGCTAGTACAACATAAGCACCATCCAAACATTTCCCTGCCAAACCTTTGTCTTTGCATAACGTATCAGTATGATAAAAGGTTCATTTGTGTTTTGCAAGACACATGATTATCACTACAAAATAGAAAAAAAATTGAAATCGATAAATGTGTTGTAAACAGGTAATATAATCAAAATTTTATTTGATAATAACACAAAAGCCTACTTTTCATCTGTAAGGTTTAGTGTGTTATTGTTTTTTTTCTGAGATTGCATATCAACATCACTATACCCCACAACTTGGTCGACAACATCTGTAAAAAAATAGATTGTTAATTTTTGCATCGAATAATAATATTTTAAATTAATATCCATCGAAATTATAATTAATATAACGTGTAAAATTGCTTACCACACAAAATAGTGTTGTCATAAATCTGTGAAATGATATCTTGAATAGAAAAAAATTTGATACGATATTCAGGTATCTTAACATCATCACAAATAATTATGGCCATAGTTGTTTGGAAGAAAATTTTATACTTGTGATTAGTTGTTTTATAATCAACATCATTATTATTTACCGAAAATTGTTGCATCAAATACTGATTCATATAATGCTAAAGTTATTCATTATTTTGCAGAATTTTAGATTGTAGATGGGCAAATAATCAGCTGAAGTGAACACAATTAGTACATGTTTAGTCAAATAATAATATTTCTAAAATTATTATGAATTGATTTAGACAATTAGTAATTCAATTGGCAATTGATTTGAAGGCAATTAATAATTTTTTAGTCAATTAAAAATAATTCTAAAAATATTCTGAAATATTAGTGATCTGCACGGGTAATTAGTAATTTAATATGGCAAGAAACTGATTTGAAGGCAATTATAATAATTGTAGCTAGTCAACCAAGAATACTTCTCAAAATATTCTAGATTCAATTCAATTGTAGACTTGGAAAGATAAATGCGTAAAATAATTTTTTGGGGAATTGTTTTCGGCGGAAAAGGAATCATTGTGTTAGTGACACGTGTCACAATAAGATATTGTCTTAGTATAGTTTATGATTTATGATAGCAAATCAATCACCTTTAAATTATGTGATCTTTTTGTATTTGGTAAATGATTCTTACTATTTCAAGCAATTCTTCTATCACCACAAACCTTAATCTTACTCTACTGTTACTGGTATTACTATACTATTTAATAATTTTGTTGCTAAATAACTGTAACATTTGAAAATTTATATTGAGAATAGAAATTTATTTGGGTTAAAGTTAGAAGAAGATAGATAATAGATGACTGAGCCTTATGACTTTATCATTCAATTCAAAATATAAAATAAAATAATAATAATAATAATAATAATAATAATAATAATAATCAAAAATCAGATTTCAATACTACTATCACTATTCATCATCTTTCACATTTTGTTCCTAAACCCTGACTCAATCACGCTCACACCCTTCCCCTTGTTTCTGAAAAAACTTCAATCAAGAATGACACCACCTTCTTCCTCAAGATTCTCTTCTTCTTCCCTGTGTCAATTCAAACTCGCCATTTCTGTTGGTCGAGTACAACAACACCATTTTACCACCTTCGTTCTTCTTCGTGTTCTTTGAATCCAAGGAGGTATAACGCAACCTTATCAATTGATTTATGTAAAGCTTCGAAGCAATCCTCGGTTCAACGTACAACAACCCCTATCGATTGGTTTTTGAAGCAACAGGTATAACTCCTCATTTCCCTGATTTTCGAATTAAACAACTCTCTTCCTCTGAATTTTCGCACAATCAACTCTTCCACCGCTTCTCTGTGTTCAAAAAATGCATATACCCTAAATGTCATTGTTGCTTGCTTGTTTGTTGAATACAACAATACATTTTCTTTTCCTTGTCATTTCATTATTTTACCATGTCTTTCACCAAGAATTATTGCAAATATGAGACTATTTGATTGAATCAAGATTTGTTGTATATATTTGTTAATTAAATTAGATGAGTCTTATGAGGATTGGAATTGAATTAAAGGAATGTTGTGATTAGGGATTTTATTGAAGAATATTTGTAAAGATTAGAATGTTGGATAATTAAATATTTTTGGATAAAGTATTAGATTCTTTTGAGACTTGTTGATTGTAGGAATAACAATGACCTTTGTGTTTAATCAAATACATTCTAATAGATTAAGGGTCTTGGTGTAACCTTAAATCCTTGTGAATCTTGATATGTAAGTATAAGATGGATGGACATTGAATTTACGAAATTAGGTGAAATATGGTCATTAATAAGAAAGTATTGGATAATTGATATTCTTGAATTGATTGTGAAATTTTAAAGGTTAGAATGCTAGCATAGCTCTTGGTTAAGCTGCGGTCTTAGGAGGAGATGTAATAAGTTTCATATTAGTATAGTAGTATCGAACGCTCTCGAGTGATGTTGTGATCTTGTTATGCTCCAGGAGACGATATAATCGAATAACCCTTCTAGTTGATAGCTGGATTTGTTACCTTGAAGCGACATTATTGGTGAGTAGTAGCAATCCCTTAAAGGGTCTGATCAGACTACATTCTTGAAAATAAACTTTTATTAAAGCTCTTTTGAAATTGAAAATTTTTGAGACAAATGTTGTTGTGACTGCTTATGTTGATATTATGATATGGTCAATGATTCGAGCTTGCGAGCTGGTCATTGACGGAGTTGAGGAACATTGTTCCCTATTCCCTATTTCTGGAGCGAATTGCCATTCAGATATTGGCTAGCTTCACCCGAGAGTGACATAGCCTTAGAGCTATGGGGCACCTCTCAAACTAGACTCCATGTGTGCACATAGATCTAGGAAACTGATGTTGCTTTTAAACTTCTGTTTTGAATTACTGTGTTTTGTAGTTTTGGATTGTTACTACTCATTCAGTTAAACCTGACCCTCTGTTGTTTCCAACTTTTAGTTTGTTTGCAGATCGGAACTGGTCAGGAACGATGGGTTAGTGGTGATGATTAGAGTTACAGAGATGTTAGATTTTAGCTGAGTAAGTGAGAAGTGTAGTATTGTATTAGGGTTTTGATAAATGTATATTAGACTTGGTTGTGCTGGTTAAATTGGACTTATAGAGTGACTTTTATGATTACTTTGTGTTTTAGTTAAATGTTTGGTTTGAGAATTAACTGAGTCAGTTACGTTAAAGGACTGGTGACTCCTTTGCTCAAATTTCGGAAGTGTAATTTAAGTTTCTAGGGAAATAAATTCCATGATGACCCTATTTATTCAGTTAACGGTAAGTCGGATTGTTACAATAACAAATGACAGTCTAATAGCCATTTGCCAAATGCAACAATCTTATTGGTGAAATGAATTTGACGTGATAACAATACTTCCAAATATAATCTGCAAAAAACAATATATAAAAAAATGTTAAATTGTACTATTATCAAATAAATTCTTTATATAACAATTGTATCCAAGACTTAAGTTTATCTTAAAAATAAATTTGTCAGAACAATATGATCATAAAATTATTTTATTGTAATCAATTTTATTCTTGTAATAACTATCAAAATATAATTTTAGGCATGATAATTGAAATGATCTTTAAATTAAGTATGTTTTATTAGACTAATTACGACATAATCTTCTTCTATTATTTGTTCTTATTTTAAATATTTTTGTAACATATGCCTAAGTAACTATGATTTTTTCTAGGAAAAGATTTCTTAAATTAAGTAGACAATATTTTTGTCAAACATAAATGTAATTTGAAAATATGTTTTTAAAATTAAAAAAATGATATTTAATTTGAAAAAACTTTTTATTATTTTTTAATTTAACTATTCAGTAAGTGTTTTTTAGTTAAATTTAATTTATGATTATATTAAATTTTGTTATATAGATATACTAAAAGACATTATTATTTAAGGTTTTAATTGCATTTAAAAAAGTGCACATAAATATATATTATTTAACTAATTAATACCAAAACTATAAGAATATAATTAAAAAAGAAAATAGGAATTAAAATATATATAATTGCATCTTTATCTTATTTTTACATTTAAATATAATTCCATACTAAAAAGCACCATGCATTGTACAAGTTTTATACTATTATGAATGTAATGGCATTGAGCAATTATTGTGGTGTTATTTAAAAATATGTTATATAATAAAAATGTTTATACTTCGGATTCTATAAAATAGATCAACTTTATTTATTTTTTAAGGTGTTTGATAAGATTAGAATTTTGGGACAGAATCACATAATGCGTAAATAGAAATGTGAAATCTTATGAACTTATAAAAAGTGTTCTGATTAGTTATAGAATGTGTGTGAAACACAATATAGGTGTCAAATCTTTTAATAGGAAATTCCACGTGGTAGCATTCAGTTTTCATAAAACGTTATTGGTAATACTTTTATATGATTTTTTCACATGGTAGCATCCAGTTTATGCACTATCTAACTGCTATAATATTTTTCGTTAAATTCTTCTTAATTTCCATTTAATTTATCATGTTGTAAGATTTTTCCACATGGTAGCATTCAGTTTTTGCTCTGAAATGTTTAATTCACCATTTTAACGTTTAATTCACCGATTAATTTATCAACGCTCTTAAATGTTGTAACAATTAAGTAGATATGTATTAGTGCTTAGAATTAACCTTTTGAACTTATGAAATGCACCTTTTGAGCTTATAAAATGCGCTTTTTTAATTATTTATTAGTGTTTGTAATGCACCTTTTGAACTTTATAATACCAATAATTTAAATGAAAATATAATTGTACAACATTTAAAGGCGTTGATAAATTAATTGGTGCATTAAACGTTAAAATGGTGAATTAAACATTTAAGAGCAAAAATTGGATGCTACCATGTAGAAAAATCTTACAAAATAATGAATTAAACGGTAATTAACAAGAATTTAACAGAAAATGCTGCGACAATTAGATAGTGCATAAACTGGATGTTACCATATGAAAAAATCTTACAAAAACACTATCATTGACTTTTCATGAACACTAAATGCTAGCATGTAGAATTTTCCTTTATTAAAATATTGATATAGGTTTGCGAAATTTTAAATTAATATTTTAAGACAACTATTTGTAATGTGCAAATGGTTTGACAAATTTATATTATTTAATTAGTTGTGATTTATATTTTGTGTTCGTATTATTTACAGGTAATGAAAAGTTTTTTCAATGTGTCATCAAGAATTCATTTTAAAATATTGTTGGAACGTTGTTATAATGTGTCCAATGTATCCATTTAATTTAGACTAGTAAGTATTTAGAACCCATTAAGTAATATTTAATCCTTTTTTAGTTCCACCCAAATTCATTTTAACACTTTTTTATTTTGCATTTTGCAGTTAGTATACGATAAAAAAAAATAGTTATATGAGATCTTGTTTTATCATTTCGACTTATATTTTCATAATATTAAATTTTTATAATTTTTAATTGTGTATAACTCGAGATATAATCGATTGAAAAAAGCGCAAAAAAAGTGTTTTTGGTGCAAATAAAAAAAAATTGAAAGTACATTGTTTCCACTAGCAACAGCGTAGGAAAACAGATCACGTGATTAGGGCTGCACACGGTCCGGTCTGGTCTGGTTTGACAGAAAAATCAGACCAGACCAGAAATTCCGGTCTAAAAATTTTTCAGACCAGACCAGACCGTTCTAGAACGGTCTGGTCTGGTCTGGTCTGGTCTACGGTTTTTTTTTTGTATTTTTTTAATTGAGTGAGAATCTAAGGTAAACGATAATCTGTAAACAAAATACATCATCAAATCCGAAACATCACAAATTTGCAATAATACATCATATATCTAAGCAGCAGTCTAGTAAGCCATAGTGTCACTGTTGCAAGCATCAAAATTCAACAAACAGGGACTAAGGATTGCAAACAATAAAGATGAAGTTTATTCCTATAGCCAAAATGTCGAACACCCAACGTTCAAAATGACTAAGTCAACACACCTGATGGCAGCTCTTCTAACAGTTAAAGTTTTATCGCCCATTGTCAAGCCATTGAGGGCATCACAGGCAATATCAGTCACCGAAGGATCCTGCAAGTTTAAGACACAAAAAGAATAAGAAAACCATTGGGGCAATCACATATACTCAAGTTTTAAAAAATAGTACTCCAAATTCTATGGCCAATGGCATAAGGACACATAACAAATGAATGGTAGCACCGCAAAGGGAAATTAATGTCCAAAAAATTCAACAGATGTATGAACTTTATACTTCGACTTCGTCATAAAAAGATGATCTACAAACCTGATAAACACAAAAACCATAGCCTTTGGAACTCCCGGTGTCTCTATCCTTCACAAGGTCAAATGCCTTCAATGGTCTATGATAAAACACATAGCAAAAATAGAAATCAGCAAGCAGTTGAAGACCTCAAGTAACAGATACAATCATAGCTGTTAAAATATGAAGAAATCAACAAGAATAAAATAACTGTAATAATAAGCATGGAATCACAGAATTAAGCAACAACTCCATGTTTAAGCAAATGCCTCATATATAAATTAAGCAATCCATTCGTCCATAACCAATTAACATAAAACTGAAAATTACCAAACTTGAGAAGTTAAGATTCTTCGAATTTAAACAAAAACTGATAAAAAAAACCCTAAAAATTCAAAAAAATCAACCAATATACTTACATTACGAGATTCTACACTTGATTCCGTGGTGACTGGTGAGATTGGAGAATGAAGATTAGAGGAGAAGCGTCGAAGCCTCGAAGAACCACAGAAGCAGAGTCGTCTTTGAAGGAGGCCGTTTGTCGTTTGGCGCCTGGCGTTTGTCGTTTGGGTTGAAGCTTGAAGAGTTGAAGCCTTGAAGGAGGCGAGGAAATAGAGAGGATGCGAGGAATCAGAGAGGTGCAGAGGTCTGATTTCAGAGACTCAGAGGAGGGCAGGAGGCGAGGAAGAGAGGAGAATGGGAGAAGGAGGCAGGTTTTCGTAATTTACGGCAGCAGGAGTAGTAGCCTAGCCCTAATTCCTAATATTTGAGTTTATTACGGTTTATTGGTCCGGTTTGGTCTAAAAATTTTAAAACCGGGACCGGACCGTAAACCGTTTTTAAAAAAAAAAAAAACCCGGACCAGACCATTCAGGCCGTAGACCAGACCAAATACTTAAATTACAGTTTGGTCCGGTTTGGTTTACGGTTTAGACCAAACTCTGTTTAGCCCTACACGTGATACAACAACATTGGCAAACCACACTTATTATACATCCTCCGTTAGATTATTGTTGCTATATTTACATATTAAATTATACACATCTAAAAATTATAAAAAGTTAATATTATGAAAGTATGCGATTAGACGATTCAAACAATATCCCACTTGACTATATTTTTGCTTGCACATTAACCGCAATATGTAAAATAAATTTGAACAATAAATAGTGCTCATATCTAAAATGTAGCAAGCATTTCAGAACGGAGGAAGTACAACTTAAAGCAACTTCCTATGTTGCTAAGATTTACTTCCTCCGTTCCATAATTGTTGCTACATTTGCATGGGCACGGGAATTAAGAAAAGTGATTGACCTACACTGTAGCTGATTGTTTACTTTATAGAGTATAGTATTTTATTATTATTAATTGAAAAAGAAAAAGGAAAAATAGGTTGTTAGGTTACTTTATAGAGTATAGTATATATTTTATTATAGAGTATAGAGTATAGAGTAGGATAAAAATATGGGTAAATAGAACTTTAAATGATTGTTTTATTACTAAAAACGGAAATGTAGCAAGTAATATGAAATTGCCAAAAATAGAAAATGTAGCAAGTATTATGGAACGGAGGAAGTACTATATTTTACTTTTTCACATCATTAAATGTATTTTTAATTATACATAACAAAAATTTATAAAAAATTATTACTATAATTTTTGTATTGAAACTAATTAAATAAAATTTCACCTAATTATTTTTTAACTTATATATAAATAAATTATAAATTAAAAGTGATTGATGAATAGTACTAAAAAATAATTAGAATGTTTGAAAAGAAACAGCAGAAGTACTATTTAAAATCAATTGATAAATATTACTTCTATCTCTATAAAGAAAAACAACGGTCACAAAATGGTATTTCAATGTAAATTTAAAACGTTAATATCTCTAAATATAAATAATAAAAAATTATAAAAAATACATGATTAAAAAGTATATATTGAGACGAATCTAACAAGATTTCACAAAAATATATTTTATCTTCTGAATATATGTCAAAAACATTAATTAAATTTATCTCTTTTTAAGGTGGAATATTCCAAATAGAAAAAACATTTAACAAGTAGTAAAATGGTAGGGACAGGGATTATCAACTTTCCCATATACCGACAAACGTCGTGGGCCTCAAGAAGAAAGGTAGGGTCGGTGGCACACCATAACAGTCAACAGTAACTCCAAAAAAACCTCGGAATCCATCTCAGCTATACACGTGTCCATTACATAACCCATTAACAAATCAATCCAACGACTGAAATCCATTAGCACTTTATAAGTGTGGTTACATCGATGGAGTTGGAGCTAGCTACTTAAAAACACTCATAAAACCACTACTCCGCCGTCCCACTCATTCAGTACCCTCTTTTATCACTTGTTTATTAGTACATTTTAGGTTTTTACAAATTTCAATATAAATTTAAAATTTAAATAATTTTAATAATGAATTTTTAAAAATTCTAAAAGGTTGATATTTAGATTATATATATTCATATGAATATATTAAGATCACATATAAATATGTTTTTCATATAGATTGATAAGAAATTATAATTAAAGTTTCATACTAAAATTCGTAAATTTTATTTGAGAAAAACATATGAAAAATATCTATAACATATTTCAATCTCTTTATTTATTATTATTTTTTTCTTACAAACAACTTATTTTAATCGTAAATAAGTTTGTCTAGGTAAATCACGTTTGGTTGTTAACTTAATAAACCATCTTTATGTGGCATAATTTAATAAGAAGGAATTTTAAAATTTTGTTTTATCTTTTAATATTTTTTTATTTTTTTTGTCTTTTTATTTTAATTTATAAGTCACTATAATTAATTAAGAATTTCGTGAATACAATTCAAAATCTTTATATATTTTTGTAATGATTTGATTACTATCCATTTATGAGCTGGCACTAATAGAAGTATAGAAACAAAGTGTTGTCATATCCAAAACTAACAAAGTGAGATATTTTGTTGAAAAAATCATCAGATTTTCAGCTTTAAGATAGCTCTTTTTCTGTAATTATTCATTTTTACTTGATTTTTGTTAAAGGGGAGAAATTAAAAAATGGGAGTGATAGATCATCTTTCTGACATGTTTGATTGCTCTGGCGGCCATGGTCACAGCCACAAGAAACGCAAGCAGCTTCAGGTTTGATAGATCATCTATTGTCTTGCTTTATCTTTTTTTCTTTTTTGTCACATTAATCTCTAAATTTATACCTGTTATAAACTTGTATTGTTGTATTGATCCTGTAATTTGTTCTTTTAAGTACTTCATGCTAAACTTATTAGGAGTAAGCATAGATTTGTGTTTCAAAAGGTGAGAAAATGGGTATATTCAAGGTTAGTGATAATGGGTTGTTTTGGAATCTGCATAAAAAGTTGCTGAAAAAGGGTTTTTGTTGGAAATTTATTTTGGGATTTGGGTCTTAGTTGAACTGAATATACAGAGATCTTGAGTATGGTAGTTGAGAATATACTGAAGAGATCTCAATTTGATGTAGGGAGGTGAGTCTAATTTAGCTTTAGAATAAGATGCTGAATCGGTTAACTCAGTTGCTTCCCAACTCAGTTGAATTGGGATGACACGTTAAACAGGTACTTAAGCTTAGATATGTTGACCATTAGAGTATATAACATTTTCTAGGGCCTCATAGTATCGGAAGCGAACATGACAAGACAACCCATCTCTCATTTAAAGTGGAATATTTAGTACCAGTATGAGCGCCAGTATGAGGAGGGTTTATGCTGCATCTACACATCTGACCCAAATGGCTCTCGAGAGTATATAATATATGTTGGGGCCTCAACCATCAGATAAAGGGTTATGTTTTTGGTGGAGTTGGTTCCTTGACATTGACCCTAATTATTCAGTCCATCACCTAGTTAGCCCTTATGGAATGAAGGTTTAGACTTACTTTTCAAGATGAAATAGACAAATGTTGGTACCAAGTATCCACAATATCTGCTTTAACAGTGTGTTTGGATAAGAGGAAATGGAAGGAAAGGAGGGTGGGGAAATGGAGGGACTACGTTCTCCTCATTTGGATACAATTAGATTAATGGAGGGAAATGGAGGAAGAAACTCCTTCATGTTTAAAAACAATAAATTCTTTGAACATTGGAAAATTCGGAAGAAAAACACCCATCTTCCTTCCCTTCCTTGTCCCCCCTTTCTTTTACCTTCCTTTGCTTCCAATAATGTTATCCAAACATAGGATAAGCCACTTTTCGTTTTGGAAGCCCTCTATGTTGTGAACTTGTAATACTTTCAATAATGATCAGAGAATAATGGTATAATGAGAATACACAAGTGTTTTAAACAAGTAAGACTATATATAGATTGAACAGTATTTACCACCAAAAGCTACTTCTCCGTCGCATAGATATATATTAGTGTTGATGTTGATCCTTTTAATGTCAATGTTAAGAGCAATCTTTGAGAGATAAAAGAGTATTATTTTGGGTTTTGGTAGTTCTATGAAATTAATTACATTCCCATGTTGCTATTGTGAGTATAAAATCTACATCGTGGGATTTTTTCCAAGAGACACTAATCATAGTGTAAAAACAATGTCATATCGCTTCGCATCGCATCAAGGTTATCAAAACAAATGAACCCCTATTTTCCGCATTGTAGTGGTACAAAAAAATCGTGTTTTGCATCAAGGGATATCTTTTGATTCAACCGATAATTAGGCTTTACGATAACCGCATCACTCCCGTTACCACATCATCGTTCCTTTACCACAATTGTGACCTGTGAATGATTTTTCTTATATTGAGTTGTATTTCATCAATTTTTACTCTGTATTTCATGAGTAGACTACCCACTTGATGGATCCAAACGAAGCATTTCATGTGGTATGGAGACAATACAAGGAAAAAAATCTAACCAACGCACCTTTAATCACCTAGCTTTTAAGAGAATGGAAGTGTAGGCCTCACAGAGAGTAAAGTTTATGTGACATGAGTGCAAACTTGCAATTTCGTCTTTCTGTTCTCCCTAGAAGAATGGGAGTTTACCCACACATGTTGAGAGTTGATTGTTTCTGTTTAATATATCAATCGAGTTTTCTGATTTTGGCATGTCGAGTAGAGCAGCTTGAGCCTTGATTAACATGCTATAAATAACTTTGCTGATCATTTCGTAATCGTTCGAGTAGAACTCCATTAGACTTGTATGTAGTCAAAAATTTTCCCTGGTTACATTGTATTTTAAGTGTTGATCCTAAATTTTATAAAAAGAAATTAAGAATGCATTTAGAGTAGGCTTTGAAGGATCTATTTGAACCAGCTATGAAATTATTTACTTCTTTTCACTCCACCTCATTTGTTACCAACAATCTCTCATGTTGATTTGTTTTGGTTTGTGTACCGACCCCATGTCCTCAAGTGTTGGGATTAAGGCTTTCGCAACGTTGTTCTCACTTAACATCATTTGATCTTTTTATTTTTTCCGTACTTTTACTTTATCTATTTATTGGGATGGTTTATTCCACATCGATAAATTAAAAGATGGTGTACACACTTTATAAGTTATTAGAACGCTTCTTCCCATTGCCATTTGGTTTTGGGATGAAATATATCTCATTGGCTTATGAAGTGTGCACCTCGTTTTTTCTCGTAAATATGCGGTCATTCGCAATAAGTCTTGCCTAATTTAACACTATTAATTGATATCCTTTTAAAGATCTGGATCCATTGATACAAATGTTGATATAATGTTTTAATTCTATTCTTTTAATGGCTCAATTAATGTAAAACTCTGTAGTAACTATTTTCCGCTTGTGTGTAATCCATCTTATTAATCAGACGGTAGAGATTAAGGTGAAGATAGACTGTGAAGGATGCGAGAGAAAAGTAAGAAGGGCAGTAGAAGGGATGGAAGGAGTAACCCAAGTCGACATAGAGCCCAAGCAGCACAAGCTTACAGTCACAGGATATGTCGAGCCGAAAAAGGTGTTGGCACGCGTCAAGCATCGAACGGGCAAGAGAGCAGAGTTCTGGCCTTATGTCCCATACGATGTGGTCGCGCACCCTTACGCCCCTGGGGTGTACGACAGGAAAGCACCGGCTGGGTATGTGAGGAACGATTATAATGATCCTCGTGTCAATCAGTTGGCTCGTATGAGCTCGACTGAGGTGCGCTACACCACAGCATTCAGTGATGAGAACACTAATGCATGTTCTATTATGTGATTGTTCAATATATTGTGAAAGGACAAGTAATTTTCTTAGTACATTTCGTACGTGAACGAGACTCTTTTTTCTTTGGTTGGTTTTGGTAATTAGGTTTATATTTGGACATATTTGTACTATATTTTAATATTGTGGATTGGTGTGATCAATTTTTTTCCCTGTCTAAAGCCAATGTTTTAACTGATCAAACATTATTTTGTTATTTCAGATGATTGAGTTGTCTTTTTTGTGGAATATAGGCAACCCGTGCAACTGTACTTTTCTATGTGCTATACTTGTAACTGATAGTAATATTTTTTTACGTAATATGTTAAAAACAAGTGTAAGTATTTCAGACAGAGGTAATATTTAACTATTATTGTTACTTGTTAGTAATTATAATAATAAAATGTCTTTACTTTTAACGCCAATTGGCTTTCTTATAGACAGAATATCAAACTTTAAATGGATGTGATTATCTAGTTATTTTTTTTTGTTCCTTTAAATTTAAAATTAAATGATAGAGTTGTTTCAGTACGTTGCACGTTGCCGTGAACAAAATAAAAAACAAATTGATTTACAAAATATTTGGTTGGTGTAAAGAGATAATGAATTTTAAGATGACATTAAATAGAGATGTGACAAAAATTAAAAAAATGGTTTTTTTTAAAGGGCAAGACTAAGGTAGTTAATATGTAAAAATCAAAGGAATATAATAATAATAATAATAATAATAATAATAATAATAATAATAATAATTAATTGCAAATTACAGCATTAATGTTTGATTCTTTAACGAATTACAAACTTCAAAGTATCCTTTTTTACCACTATTCAAGTCAATTTACCGGTTTCGTAGAATTTGACTGGTTGATTTTGAATTTTACCTTTGACTTTCCCTGTTTTGATTGACTTGACTTGTGTAGGTTAATATTTAACCCCAACTACTACCTACAATAAACATTTAGTGTTTACTGCCTTAAATTAATGTCCCCCTATTTACCCCCTTTTTGTTTCGTCACCATCAACATCAACATTTTGAAAAAAGAAAAATCATCGGTCTTCCTTCATTTGACATTGCGGAGCTTCAAGAAAGGTAAGTTCTCCTATTTTTCTTCTTGTTTTATCATTCAAAAATTGATAGTTGATTGTTGATAAATTTTGAAGTTTAATTTTTTCATTTAAATAGTTAGGGTTTTTCACTCATTTGCAATTTCGTGTTGAATTTTTCACTTACAAATGACAATCTCAAATAAAGATGTTTTTAGTTATGTTAACGGGTCTGTGCATACTGGAATTGTTGCACCAATAGTTGATTATTGCTTCACATATGTTTATGGTGTGTTGTGAGAAAAACATTAGGTTTGAAAGTTCCTTTTAACTGTACTATAAGGAGGAAGGTAAAAGTCTTAAAGAAGGTAAGACACTGATAAAGGATGAAACTGATTCTTTCTTAGCTTTAGGTACTTTAGATCCTGACACTGATTTTGTTACTTTATATGTGTTGATGGAGGAAGGGAGCCCACAAAAGGAGACCACTAAAGTTAAGCATCTACCTAGGAGAAGCCCTAAGAATTTGACCACATCTTTTAAGGATTCTCTTAGTAGACCCCAAATAAATAGTCCATCTTAGAGTACTCCTTCTACACAATACCTCATACCTGATTGTGAGGTGTAGAGGTATTAAACATCCCCTCACTTGCTGTCTCTCAACCACTTAGATCTGATCCAACTCAATTCAATACCCATTCAATCCCTAGGTAGAAACTTCCTATCAAAAGAAAGATAGTCCATACCCACAACCTCCTCCACCACCTCAACCTATGACCACATCTAGAGTAAAGCATGATGCAAGGAAATGTGTTACACCTCTAAAAAAGAAGTCAACAACTTAAATACCACCCTCATATTCCAATACACTCTCATCAGCTACTATTCCAACTCCCCTTTCAACTTACACATCACCAACATCAGCATCACCAGCTGCTATTCCTCCACCACCATTATTGGATCCAACATAGCCTTCTGGTCCAACACCATCATCACCTACTACAGCACATCACAGGAAAGAACAACTTCCACCTCCTTCTCCTCCACCTCCTTCACCTGTTCCTATTGCTAAGAATAAAAAATCAGCTGTTAAAAATAAAAAAATTAGTTGCTAAAAATAAAAAACCAAGTGATTGAATGAAAAAACCTCTAGTTGTGGTAAAATCTTCACAAATAGTTAAGGGTAAGGATAGAGAACAAGTTAAGGTCAAGCCTAAGGCAAGGAGATTGGTGTTTGAGGATGATTCTGGTGATGTAATTTAACTTGAAGATGATGACATTGATGATAGTATAAATGCAGATCTATTTTCAGAACATGTTCGGGAAACTGTGTTGGATGATATTAATAGGGCTATAGGTGGAGGTTGGCTCTCACATATAGAAAAGGATATTGGAAAGAATGTTGCAGATGATGGAGAACAAGACTATGGATCTGATGAGCTAGAGGAAGATGGTAGAATATATCCACTATTTAACCCTGACACCAATTTTAGTAGGAGGATAAACTTGAAGGCTCATTTAGTTTTTCCTAATGTTGAGATTCTAAGAGCAGCTATGCAACAACATATTGTAGACAACAAGTATAATTTCTTTTCTTTACACAACAACAGTAAAAGATTTGATGCTATATGTGTGGATAGATGTGATAAGTGCCTATTGCATAAGAAAAGAGTTGTGAGAAGTGAGTGTACATGTGACAAGCAGAATTGTAATTTTTATATTCATGCAAGTAAATTAAGAGAAGAGGGCACAATGCAGACTAAGACATATAGGTTAGAACATTAATGTCAGAGCAAACACCATACAAGGAAGATCACGTCCAAATTTCTTAACATTAGATATCTTGAGGTTTGGAGAAGGCATCTAGAATGGATTTAGTTAAGGGACTTCAGAATAAGGTCAAGGAAGTTATGGTATTGTTGTAGGGTACTGTAAATATTGGTATGCTAGGGATAGAGCTAAAATCATGGTGATGGTGTTGAGCAATACAAAAAGGTACATGATTATGCAGCAGCTATTTTGAAATACAACCCAGGTAGCATTGCATTGGTTAGGGTAATTACAGGACTTGAAATACCCTTGTTCCAGAAATTGTTTATGTGCTTGAAGCCATTCTTGGATGGTTTATTAGCTGGCTGTATGAAGAAAAGATTAAAGAGAATTAACGCTTAATTTAGGGATTGAATACTGTGTTTGTATTGAAATGATAATGAACAATACAACTTTGATTATATAGTAACATTCAGCCACTAATCAAGGAAATGAAATAATTACCTAAATGCTATGGACTAATTTAGGTAATAAAAAGATACGAAATAAAAGGCATATACACTTTCCTACACTGTAGACCCATCATAGGTTTAGAGTTGTCACTTAACTGGTGCGTACCCTGGTATTTGTCTCACACTAGTGGGTTAGTATGGGAATAATAACATTTATCCCCTAGCATGGGTTGTTGTTGATGTTGAAGATCACCAAACTTGGACATGGTTTTTGACTCATCTTAAAGATGCTTTAGGGACTCAAAGTGGTGAGGGATACACTTTCATGTCAGATAGACAAAAGAGCCTAATCAAGGCACTTGATGAGATTGTACCAGCAACTTCATCAAGGTATTGTTAGAGACACCTCTGGAGCAACTTCAAGCATAGATGGAGTGGTGAAGCTTTTAAGTTTATTTTATAGGTTGCAATAAAGGCTACAATAGAGCTAAAAACTTGAATTCTTGAACCCATCAAGTCCAAAAATGGAATCTAGACTCAATAAAACGGATTTGAATCCATGGACCTGATATGAATTCAAAATCTAAATATCTCGTCATCTGGTTCGGGTCATTGTCATCTCTAAACCACCATCCTTAATTGGGTTCATTTTCTTGGATTATGCACTAAATTAAAACTTTTGAAAGAAATATGTTTGTTATTCCCAAAATATGTTTGTAGTTCCCAAAACAATCATCTCTATGTCCGAGTCTAAGGTTAAAGTTTGTTTGCTGCTAATAACAGCGAACAAGAGAAGAACATGTTTTAAGCGAAATAAAGTTATCGTGTTTTCGCTGTTATAATAACAAACAAAAGGAATACAAATTCATAATTTTTAAAAGAGAAGAACTTGTTTCACTGTTATGAATAATGAACTACTCTTAATTGTATGTTTTTTCATTTTAAAAAGTATGAATTTGTCTTTCTTTTGTTCGGTATTACTAATAACAAATAAACCCTAACTTTAGGCTTCAGACCCAAAATTACTTATTTTGATAAGTAATTTAGAACTAAATTAATTTTTTTAGATAAAGCTTATTTATTTTAAATATCAGAAATCTTATATGAGACGGTTTCACCGACATGCTTCATACTTGGGTTATTAGCCCTATAATAGAACACAAATTCTTGTGAAAGACAGTCTCTTTGAGAGACCATTTATAAATCGGCCGACCCATTGCATTAAGAATGAATGTACGTAGACATTTAAGATATTTAAAGTAGGCATTAAGGATACAATAAGTAAGCATTAAGGATAATATAAGTAGGCATTAAGAATATGGTAAGTAAGCATTAATCTTTAACTGGTTGAACCTGAGATACGTCTCTCTTAAAAATGGTCTCTCAAGAGATTAGTTGATAATAGAAACATTTAGCTTATATGCTTCTTGTTTTAAAGTCGTCTCACTGTAAGATGGTCTCCTACAAGACATGCTGTTTAAGTATTCACTTAACGAAAATTTGAAAAAAGTAAGACAAATAAACAACTTTTTTCCCAAAATAAGCTCCGTGAAAACTTATTTCCCAAAATAAGCGTCCGTACATCCAAAGCTGTGGTTTGGATACGTCGCTGTTAGTAACAGCGAAAGAGGAAAAAAAAAATAAAAGGCTAAAGTCGCTGTTACTAACAGCTACGTTGGGGGTTTTAATTTTTCTAGTCCTTCTTCCTCACACATATTCGAGCATTCTGTTTTCACAAAGCAAAAACAAACGAGATCTCCCTCTTTTTTCCTCCATTAAAATCACATTCAATCCTTCAACTAAAGTCATCAAATTCGAAGTTTGTACCACTAATTAGTTCTGTTCCTACATCGACCTAAGGTATGTTTTTTTTGGTTTTTTTTCAATTTTCGAAAAATTAGGGTTTATTTTTCAATTTTGTTTTTACTGAATTTTAATCAACTTTCACGTTAATGTAGGTTCATAAACTTGCAATTTAGTAATTTTTGTTGATCTACAGCTTATTGAGGTACGTTTTTATTTGGTGTTGTTGTTGTTGTTGAATTGTTGCAATTTACTGATTTACTAATTGTTGTTGAATTTAAAATTTTTTTATTTGGTGTTGATTTTAAAGTGTATGTCATGTATAGTGGTCATTTAGACTTAATGTAACAGGCTCAAATTTCTTAATCTTAATCTTCTTCCGAAATTTCTTTTCGAATTCCTAATCCTTTGGTTATCTAATTCAAATCACCTTTAATTCCTAAACCTTATTCCGATTTTTGTAATTTCTTCCAAATATTAAACTTAAAAATATATTTATATTCTTAAATTTCTTTATAAGCACTAAAATATTATTTTATTATTTTATACTACAAAAAGTAAAATTTTAATATTATATTTACGGTTTTATTAAAACGTTACGTTTCAATTTCGTTTCCTTAAACTAACTTTACTACTTATCATTTTAACTTTAAAACTTTGATTTAATTATTTTATACCTAAAAATTAACTATATTTTTTTATTAACTTTAAGTATAGTTTTAACTAAAATTTTCTAAGTAAACTTTCATATTTTCATAATCAAACCTTAATCATACTTTCCCATTAATCTAAAACATTTCACTAGCATAAACTAGAACAAAAATTTGATGAATCAAAATCCTTTCTACATCAATCCATAATGTTCATCACTTACACAAGCTATCACCATTTCCTTACACAAGTTAACCTTCTTCTACACTCCAAATTCTTACACATCCACTTACACACTCCAACTCTTACACATTCACTTACACACTCTAAATTACTTACACAAGTTAACCTTCTTTTTCATACAATCTTATGAACTAAAAAGTTGCCCAAAACCCATTATAAATACCCCTCCTTAGCCATGAGATCACTTACACCCCCATCATCAAATCTTTCTACCATTCTTTCTTATATCTTCACTTCATTAACATCTTACTAACTTTATACCCTTTTTATTTGTTGAAGAATCAAATGAAGATGGAGCTTGATCTTATCACTTCTTAAGCCGATAATCATCAACTTTTAAAAAGTCAAGTATTATCTTTTGGAGCTTGGATATCTTTTTCTTTTGGGTAATTGAAGATCTACTTCTTTGAAGCTTGGAACCTTGAAGACTTTCTTTTGGAACTTATTTCCTTAAGTTCTTATTTTTCTATTATTATTCTCTTACTTGGTTTAGCACCACCTTCGGAGGAAAATGGTACACATTTTCTTAACTCTCTCGTTATGTGATATTTATTTATGGTTACTCGATAATATAAAAGCATGATCAACATGATTTTATTTTAGTCATTTAAACTTTATATGGTAATATTAAAGTTATATCCAGTTTAGTGATATTTTCGTCAAAACAATAATACTTTTGGGACACTCAAAAAAAAAAAAGTCATATATATGGAAATTTTTGATTAATATGATAATATATATATATATGAATTTTACTAGTTAAATAAACTTATGTGTTTAAAATGATTTCATATCATCTTGGTGTTTTGATATTTTTTTGTTGGACTCAAGTAATTATAAAGAATTATTAATCGGTTTATCGGTAAAATAGTCAAACAAATTTGTTAAAATGCTTAGCATTGTTTTTCTTGAAAACTCATTTCATATAGATTTTGGACCCTTAATAATTTGTCGGATTATGTTATTTTTATAGTGATGATAGATCCGTTTTACTATTTTACTGGTTATTTGATAAAATATGTTATTAAGTACTTAGAAATATTACCCTTGACTGTTATGATTATTTATGACACAATAATGACTTAGTTTAGCCTCAGGAATCTTAGTATAGCTACGAAAATTTGTTATTTAATTAAATATTAATTTATTAGATACTAGTAATTTGTTTCTACTAAAAGGGTAGAATTGTCAAAAATTTGACTAGTGGAAGTTTGACTTATAAGAATGTAAACTATTTCGGTTTAGAGTCTTGTTTGATATTGCATGATATTGATTGTATGACTCTGATAGTAAGGTAACGTCGAACCATGGACCGGCATGTAAAATCCCGGCGTCCGTGTTAGCCGGCACGTAAAATGCGGTGTCAGACAGGGGGTCCGAGAAAAACCCATCCTGTGAAGTCTCGAGCATAACAGTATTGAGAGGAGTGACGACTCCCACCACAGTTAGGAATTAGGACTACGGTCCTCACCTAACCAGACCCTTACATATATCAGTTGTCATTATTGTTGTGATCTTGTGATGTGCTATGATGGTAAAGCTATGAGGCTTAATTGAACTTGATTAAATAAGCATTAAGGTTACCAAGTATTTAGTAGCAGTAATGAACTTCTGCAAGTATTGAGAATGTAACTTAATGGCTTAGTAAAGGTCAATAATGAGTAATAACCTTCTATATTGTGCTTGATGATTATTTTGTAAGCATGATTTAACTATCGCATCATAAGCTTATTGAGAAAATTGTACTCGGCTTTATCGCTGACCGATTTAATCGGCTGTCATCCGTATTATGGATGACGGTATTTTGTAGGAAAAAAAATTAGCTCAGGTTTCGATCCAGGCCGCAACTTTAATTATTCTATCGAGGACTTAGCTTTAATGATTTTACTTGATGACTATATTGTACTTATGTTTTTTTTATCGTATTTAAGTAAACCTTATTTTATATTTTCTCAGTTGTAAGATATATTTTTACTTATGTTTTGAACATTTTTTTTATTTCAAATGGTTTTTAGCAGTTCGGCGTTTTACACTTCCGCATTATTTATCTTAAGTATAATTATTAATGTTAATTATGTAACGAGAGTGCCGCTCCTGCTACACGTGGTATCAGAGCTAAAGTTACTCGAATCTTGGAATTTTAGTTCCATGTGAAAGGCTCGATAGCTCACTAAAAAAAAAAAATACATATATATAAATTAAAAAAAAAAAAAGAAGAAAAAAAGAAAAGAATTTCAAATGATTTTCAAAACAAGTCTTCCTAAAAATTCTATTTGTTTTCTATGTGCTTATGTGACTATGTGTAAAATTACGTGCCAGATTAATTAAGTTAATGTGAAAGTCAATCACATGTTTAAAAATTTTTTTTTAGGTAAGAAATGGCGTAACTTCATCTGATCACGAAGCTAGAGTTCGAGAGCTAGAAGCACAACTAGCTCGGATGGAAAGGACAAATGAGCGACTGATCACCCTCATGGAGAATCAGGCTCAAGAGGCCAATGACGACGGGAAATACTTTAAGAATATGGCATATCATCGACCGCCGCAATACAACGGAGAAGCTGATCCGGTTCGCTTCGAAAATTGCCTCGCAGAGATGGAGAAACTTTTAGAGGTCATTAACTGTCCAGCGCACCTAAAAGTAAAGCTGGCTTCCTTCTACCTATCTGGTCCAGCAGAGTTATGGTGGCGTTCTATCAAGGCCACTATGACTGATACCTTTTGGGATGATTTCCTTATAACTCTTCGTCAACAATTCTATCCTCCATCACTCCAACGGAAAAAGGAGAATGAGTTCTTACATCTTCGTCAGGGTCTTATGACCGTGATTGAGTACAGTTGTAAGTTCAATGAGCTGTCTCGATTTGCTTCTGACATTGTAAGCAAAGAAAGTGTTCGTGCATCCCGCTTCTTTGAGGGTCTTAATCTTAAGATCCAAAAGGGGATTGGGAAGTATTCTGACTTCCGAGATCTCTACGATCGAGCGCTTGAGTATGAGAGGATCCTTGACAAGGAGGACAACACCAACAAAAGAAAATTTAGTGGAGGCAACAACAACAGGAACAAGAAGCCGACCAATTGGGATCGCAAGCCGTTCCAACCAACCACTTCAACAAGAGTCACAGTTTGGAAGTGTCGCTTATGTGGTAAGGATCACCGAGGTCGTTCATGCACTGGGAAGATCATCTGCTTCAAATGCAAAAAGGAGGGTCATGTTTCCACTAACTGCCGAGAAGGGATCCAGTTGGGAGCTAGTAGTACTGGTAATTATGGAGCTCCTAGTTCTTTGGGAAATGTTCAGAGTATTGCAGCTAGGAGGACTGCCGGTTTGCACGCTATTAGCAACCATGTAGACAATCTTCATCAGGCGTTTGAGGGTAAGGTCATTTCTGGTCACTTTGTCGTAGGAGACTCTTTGGCTCATATTCTTTTTGATTCAGGAGCTGACCGATCTTTTATCTCTTCTTCTTTCCTTCATAAATCCTCTATCTCTCTTGAACCTCAAAAATTTAATCTCCAAATTCTATTACCTGACGGTTCACCATTCCTGTGTGACCGTATCTTTCCTAATTTCCCACTTAAGATTTCGGACAACCATCTACCTGCCGATTTAATAGTGTTTGAGTTGGGTACATATGATATTATTTTGGGGATGGAATGGTTGGGACGTCATCATGCGGAGATTTTGTGTAAAGAGAAGATCGTTCGGGTTAAGGCTCCAGGTGGAGAATGTTTGATTAGGAAGAATTCTGTGTTTCCCATTCAGACCATTTCTGCAGTTCAAGCCATTGAGATGATTAAACATGGAGATAAGGGATATTTGTGTTTTATTGCTAGTAGTGAGGAGAAAATCAAGTTAAGTCTTGAGGAAACCCCAATTGTTTGTGATTACCCTGATGTTTTCCCTGAGGATCTACCTGGTTTACCTCCAAGGAGAGAGGTTGACTTTCATATAGATCTAATTCCTGATGCTACCCCTATCTCTAGGACTCCGTACCGTTTTGCTCCAGCTGAGTTAGCCGAATTGAAAAAGCAATTAGATGGGTTATTGGAGAAAGGTTTTATCCGACCTAGTGTGTCACCCTGGGGAGCCCCTGTTCTGTTTGTGAAGAAGAAGGATGGAACGATGAGATTGTGTATTGATTATAGGGAGATTAATAAGATCACCATTAAGAATCGTTACCCTTTGCCCAGGATAGATGATTTGTTTGATCAGCTAAGAGGCGCTCAGGTGTTCTCGAAGATTGATTTAAGGTCTGGATATCATCAATTGAGGATAGCCAAGGAGGATGTTTCTAAAACAGCATTTCGGACCCGATATGGACATTATGAGTTTTTGGTGATGCCATTTGGGTTAACAAATGCACCTGCAGCTTTTATGGATTTGATGCAGAGGTATCTTCGTCCTTATTTGGATAAATTCGTGGTTGTTTTTATCGATGATATTTTGGTATATTCAAGGAGTAGGGAAGAACATGAAGAACACTTGAGAATGATTCTGGAGCTTTTGAGAAAGGAGAAATTGTATGGGAAGTTTAGTAAGTGTGAGTTTTGGCTTGAGGAAATTTCTTTTCTAGGTCATATGGTGTCTAAGGGTGGAATTTCTGTAGATCCTGAGAAGATTAAAGCAATAACGGACTGGCCGATTCCTAGAAATGTGACTGAAGTTCGGAGCTTTTTGGGATTAGCTGGGTACTATAGGAAATATGTTGAAAACTTCTCTAAGGTTGCTCGTCCCATGTTTAAGCTGTTGAAGAAAGGGATACGATTTCAGTGGAATGAGAGGCACACAATTGCTTTCGAGGAATTAAAGAAAAGACTTACTACTGCCCCTGTTTTAGCAATGCCTGATTGTAGCAAGCCATTCGAGGTCTATTGTGATGCTTCATTCGAAGGTTTAGGTTGTGTACTTATGCAAGAAGAAAAGGTCATAGCTTATGCATCGAGGCAGTTAAGGCCACATGAGGTGAATTACCCCGTGCATGACATTGAACTTGCTGCAGTGATCTTTGCTTTGAAGTTGTGGAGACATTATTTGTATGGGTTACCGTGTAAGATCTACATTGATCATCAAAATTTGAGGTATGTCTTCAACCAAAAAGAATTGAACATGCGCCAAAGGCGGTGGCTTGAGGTTATTAAGGATTATGATCTTGAAATTGTGTACCACCCTGGAAAAGCGAATAAGGTAGCTGATGCCTTAAGTAGGAGACCGAGAGTGTCTGTGAATGCCATTATGTCTGTACCATGGGAGTTGTATCGTGAGATGCAGAGTTTGAGATTAGAGATTTGTAGTCGACACGAGGTTGGTCAGTATTTGGGAGCAATGACTATACAACCCACTTTGTTTGATCGTATAATTGAGGCACAACTTGAGGATCCAGAGATTGTTGAGTTGATCCATAGAGTTGAGAAAAATGAGACTGATGCTTTTGAGTTAGGAGAAAGAGGAGAGTTGAGGATGAACGGTAGATTGTGTGTTCCAAATCAATTTGAATTGAAGATTGAGATTTTGAAGGAAGGTCATCAAAGTTTATTTCATTTGCATCCAGGTCGAGATAAGATGATTGAGGAGATAAGAGAGATATTTTGGTGGAAAGGTCTAAGGAAAGATGTCTCTGATTTTGTGTCTAAGTGCCTAGTCTGCCAGAGGGTAAAGTTCGAGAGACAAAAGAGTTCAGGGTTGCTTCAACCGTTGCCTGTCCCAGATTGGAAGTGGGACTCGATTTCTATGGACTTTGTGGTAGGGCTGCCAAGGACCCAGCGAGGGAATGATGTTATTTGGGTCATTGTTGATAGATTGACCAAGGTCGCTAGATTTGTGCCAATGAAGAATACTTGGGGGGCTAAGCAATTAGCAGATGCCTATGTCCGAGAGATTGTCAGACTTCATGGTGTTCCGAGGACTATTGTTTCTGATAGGGATCCGAAGTTTTTATCGAGGTTTTGGGAAAAGTTGCAGGAAGCTTTTGGGAGTAAGTTGTGCTTGAGTACTGCTTTTCATCCTGCGACTGATGGTCAGACTGAGAGAACTATTCAGACTTTAGAGGATCTTTTGAGATGTTGTGTGTTGGACTTTGAGGGTTCTTGGGAAGATAAATTACCGATGGTGGAGTTCGCCTACAACAACAGTTTCCAATCTAGTATTAGGATGGCACCGTATGAAGCTCTTTATGGAAGGAAGTGTCGAGTACCTTTGTGTTGGGATTTGATGGATAGGACCATTCCCGAAGGTCCAGATGTGATTCAGGAATCCATTGATGCGTTGAAGATTGTTCAACAGAACATGAGAGCAGCACAGAGTCGACAAAAGAGTTATGCTGATAATCGTCGAAAGATGTTGCAATTTGAGGTTGGCGACAAGGTTTTCCTAAAGGTTTCACCTACAAGAGGTGTCCAGCGTTTTGGAGTTCGAGGAAAGTTGAGTCCAAAATTTATTGGACCTTTTGAGATCCTAAGGAGAGTCGGGGAAGTTTCTTATGAGTTGGCTTTACCTCCAAGTTTAGCAAAAGTTCATAATGTGTTCCATGTTTCACAGTTGAGGAAGTATGTTCATGATCCGTCTCATGTTCTAGCTCACGAGCCGCTTTTGATTGAAGAGTCTTTGGTGTATGAGGAACGACCAATCAGGATCTTAGATACCCGAGTAAAAGAGTTGAGAAATTCGAGGATTCCATTGGTCAAGGTTTTGTGGTCAAACCACGGGGTTGAAGAGGCGACTTGGGAAAAAGAAGTCGACATGAGAGAGCGTTATCCTAACCTTTTTGGTAAGTCCTAGTTTCGGGACGAAACTATCTAAAGGGGGAAAGAGTTGTAACAGGCTCAAATTTCTTAATCTTAATCTTCTTCCGAAATTTCTTTTCGAATTCCTAATCCTTTGGTTATCTAATTCAAATCACCTTTAATTCCTAAACCTTATTCCGATTTTTGTAATTTCTTCCAAATATTAAACTTAAAAATATATTTATATTCTTAAATTTCTTTATAAGCACTAAAAATTATTTTATTATTTTATACTACAAAAAGTAAAATTTTAATATTATATTTACGGTTTTATTAAAACGTTACGTTTCAATTTCGTTTCCTTAAACTAACTTTACTACTTATCATTTTAACTTTAAAACTTTGATTTAATTATTTTATACCTAAAAATTAACTATATTTTTTTATTAACTTTAAGTATAGTTTTAACTAAAATTTTCTAAGTAAACTTTCATATTTTCATAATCAAACCTTAATCATACTTTCCCATTAATCTAAAACATTTCACTAGCATAAACTAGAACAAAAATTTGATGAATCAAAATCCTTTCTACATCAATCCATAATGTTCATCACTTACACAAGCTATCACCATTTCCTTACACAAGTTAACCTTCTTCTACACTCCAAATTCTTACACATCCACTTACACACTCCAACTCTTACACATTCACTTACACACTCTAAATTACTTACACAAGTTAACCTTCTTTTTCATACAATCTTATGAACTAAAAAGTTGCCCAAAACCCATTATAAATACCCCTCCTTAGCCATGAGATCACTTACACCCCCATCATCAAATCTTTCTACCATTCTTTCTTATATCTTCACTTCATTAACATCTTACTAACTTTATACCCTTTTTATTTGTTGAAGAATCAAATGAAGATGGAGCTTGATCTTATCACTTCTTAAGCCGATAATCATCAACTTTTAAAAAGTCAAGTATTATCTTTTGGAGCTTGGATATCTTTTTCTTTTGGGTAATTGAAGATCTACTTCTTTGAAGCTTGGAACCTTGAAGACTTTCTTTTGGAACTTATTTCCTTAAGTTCTTATTTTTCTATTATTATTCTCTTACTTGGTTTAGCACCACCTTCGGAGGAAAATGGTACACATTTTCTTAACTCTCTCGTTATGTGATATTTATTTATGGTTACTCGATAATATAAAAGCATGATCAACATGATTTTATTTTAGTCATTTAAACTTTATATGGTAATATTAAAGTTATATCCAGTTTAGTGATATTTTCGTCAAAACAATAATACTTTTGGGACACTCAAAAAAAAAAAGTCATATATATGGAAATTTTTGATTAATATGATAATATATATATATATGAATTTTACTAGTTAAATAAACTTATGTGTTTAAAATGATTTCATATCATCTTGGTGTTTTGATATTTTTTTGTTGGACTCAAGTAATTATAAAGAATTATTAATCGGTTTATCGGTAAAATAGTCAAACAAATTTGTTAAAATGCTTAGCATTGTTTTTCTTGAAAACTCATTTCATATAGATTTTGGACCCTTAATAATTTGTCGGATTATGTTATTTTTATAGTGATGATAGATCCGTTTTACTATTTTACTGGTTATTTGATAAAATATGTTATTAAGTACTTAGAAATATTACCCTTGACTGTTATGATTATTTATGACACAATAATGACTTAGTTTAGCCTCAGGAATCTTAGTATAGCTACGAAAATTTGTTATTTAATTAAATATTAATTTATTAGATACTAGTAATTTGTTTCTACTAAAAGGGTAGAATTGTCAAAAATTTGACTAGTGGAAGTTTGACTTATAAGAATGTAAACTATTTCGGTTTAGAGTCTTGTTTGATATTGCATGATATTGATTGTATGACTCTGATAGTAAGGTAACGTCGAACCATGGACCGGCATGTAAAATCCCGGCGTCCGTGTTAGCCGGCACGTAAAATGCGGTGTCAGACAGGGGGTCCGAGAAAAACCCATCCTGTGAAGTCTCGAGCATAACAGTATTGAGAGGAGTGACGACTCCCACCACAGTTAGGAATTAGGACTACGGTCCTCACCTAACCAGACCCTTACATATATCAGTTGTCATTATTGTTGTGATCTTGTGATGTGCTATGATGGTAAAGCTATGAGGCTTAATTGAACTTGATTAAATAAGCATTAAGGTTACCAAGTATTTAGTAGCAGTAATGAACTTCTGCAAGTATTGAGAATGTAACTTAATGGCTTAGTAAAGGTCAATAATGAGTAATAACCTTCTATATTGTGCTTGATGATTATTTTGTAAGCATGATTTAAGTATCGCATCATAAGCTTATTGAGAAAATTGTACTCGGCTTTATCGCTGACCGATTTAATCGGCTGTCATCCGTATTATGGATGACGGTATTTTGTAGGAAAAAAAATTAGCTCAGGTTTCGATCCAGGCCGCAACTTTAATTATTCTATCGAGGACTTAGCTTTAATGATTTTACTTGATGACTATATTGTACTTATGTTTTTTTTATCGTATTTAAGTAAACCTTATTTTATATTTTCTCAGTTGTAAGATATATTTTTACTTATGTTTTGAACATTTTTTTTATTTCAAATGGTTTTTAGCAGTTCGGCGTTTTACACTTCCGCATTATTTATCTTAAGTATAATTATTAATGTTAATTATGTAACGAGAGTGCCGCTCCTGCTACACTTAAGCTCTATGAATATGTCGAATGTAGTTGTTATTTACCTTGATCTTCGTAACTAATAGTTTGTTCGAGAATTTGTTGTTGAATTTAAAATGTATTGTGGTAATATATTTATGAACATGATGGTGATGTTGATTTTGTATTGTGTTGTTGTAGAAATGGATTCATTTCGTGTGACTATTGTTTGTTTACGATGGTGACTGTTGTAGAAATTGCAGGAGAGATGGATCCAGCAGCTCCAGGCCCTCTCGACCCTAGTGTCCTTACGATGCAGTGTGCTATGGGATGTATAGGTTATTGAACTTACCCCTTTTGAATTTAGTACTTCATATTACTTTAACTTGAAACTAACATATTATTTGGATTTAGGTGTCCGACACGGATACCATATACACCAGGCATCCCGATTCAGCTCCGTGGGCGATTGACTCACGGATCGTCCCGTACCTTCAGCTTGCGAGGTTGCATGACTTCCACCTGATCGCATACGGGAGAGTCGATCGGGCGCTAGTCACGGCTTTAGTGGAGCGGTGGCGCCAGGAGACTCATACCTTCCACCTACCTATAGGTGAGGCTACCGTCACATTACTTAACGTAGCTGTACTTACACGGCTTCCCATCGAGGGACATGCCGTGTGCATCGATGGACGCCAATTCGAAAACTGGCAAGACAAAGTCCAAAGACTATTAGGAGTCAGACCTCCGGTAGAGGTAACCAAAGGGAGTAGCCTGCGCGTAACATGGCTTGCACAAAACTTCTCGCACCTCCCTGAAGGTGCTGATGATACCACCGTTGAGAGTTACGCTAGGGCCTATCTCTTTTATCTGATTGGTGCTATCTTGTTCTCCGACAAGACTGGCAACCGAGTACAACTATTGTACTTGACGTTGCTTGATGCACTATGGGAGGTCATCTCCGGGTACAGCTGGGGTTCGGCAGCCCTAGCGTATCTGTACAGGAGACTTTGTGAAGCTTCACGGAAGAACGTGAAGGAGATCGCTGGGCCCCTGATTATTCTGCAGGTAATACTAAGTTTACATGTTACCGTTTTGTTTCATTTATTATATACTTTTGTGGTTCTTTTACTTACTTATAATGGTAATTCATAGCTTTGGGCGTGGGAGCATGTTCTCATTGGTCAACCGATGAGGAGTGTGGGACGTGGTCCATTTGCGCCACCACTGCATCCTCCCCCGCATGTGCCATATGGATCGCGGTGGTCCTTTGAAAGACGAACACGGACCCACACTGGATCGGGCGTGGGGTTCTACTGCGATCAACTCGATCTACTACGTGCTGACCAGGTAACAACTTCACTACAACTTGTTTTGTGAGTATCACGTTGCGTAATTTATTAATCGAAATTTCATGTTTAGTTTCGATGGGACCCTTACCCCGCTGAGGCGTACGCTGCATTGCCTCAGCACTCGGGCATATTGTCAGGGGCGTGGGGAGCATCTGTACCTCTGATCTGCGCCAATTTGGGATGGTACAAGGCATCCCGCCGCCATGTGACACAGAAGCGGAGCTCCACCAATGTCGCAAGAGACGGGATCCCAAGAACTGGCTAAAGGTGAACTGGCGCCATGTCACTCGTTGAGAGCACAGGCTAGAGCTGCTGGCCCAAGTTGCGCCTATCAACGCAGCAGGCGCGTTTACTATGGCGGATTACATGCCGTGGTTCCTCTCCATCACTCGTCGATGGATGACACCACGAGGTATCATGGCGACAGCCCAGTACGCTCCCGCAACACCGACGATGACACACTTTGTAAGTATTCTTCAACATTGATTATTATCCATAGAACTTACACCTTATACATTTCATTAATACTTAAGTCTTACTGCAGGCACAAGGCATTGCATCAGTCATCAGCTCCTCCCAAGAGGAGCCCGTACGGGAGATTGCCCAAGGCATACTCCTAGGCACGCAGTTTCAACACTTCATTCCGGAAGTGACTGCGCCCCACACTACTGCGTACGAGTACGAGTCATCTCCTCATCACCCCGACGTTCATCTTGAGGAGGTTGACTTAACGTGCCTGGACTACGGTGCCGGGTCCTCACAGGGTGCCACATCATCACATTATCAATCACCTCCCCTACCCGAGCGTCATGCGACGACCTCTTACTATCGTAGGAGGCGTCGTAAACCGTCACAGTTAGACAGGGTACAGGAGGAGGATTAGAATTAGAATAATGTTTGTGTATATTGAAGATTAGTGAAATTTTGTATATATTGAACACTTGTACATATTCATTTTTTGTAACATTTTGACTTTTGTGTATAATTTGTAATATATGTGTACATATCGAAAATTCAACTCAATTTCATTCATGTTCAACGAATCCATATCAAATTACATAGTTAATTCATTAAGCTACACCAACGTCGCTAACTAAGATTGCTTCTTAGACTTTCTCATGATCCTTTCAGTCTCTTTTTTCCTATGTGTCATATCATCTATTTGTCTCTTAAGATTAAACACCTGATCTTTAAGCTCTTGTTTTCCTTTTCAAGCCGTAGTATTAAGTCTCTCTGCCATTTGGTACCCTCCGGAGCAATCCATCTAAAGTATGTGCATCCTAATCCGTCAACCAAGTAGAAAGGACAAGCAACAAATTCACGCCCTGGATCAAAGTCGCTCCAATCTGTATTAATCTCAACTTCATAACCACAATCACAAAGCTCTTCAATACAATGCTCCTTTGACATCTACATAATACATATAATATAGTAACGTAAGTGAACTTTCAAAAATAATATTTAACATTTATAAATTGAGAGTAAAATTAACATAATACCTTATGTTACCTTTAAAAATTGATTGAAAAGAAGAAGAATGATGTAGAATGGATATAATGAAGTATGAGAAATGATAGAGCTATTTATAGAACATCATTACAACGGCTATTTTCAAGTTCCTAAAGGCTATTTTTCTAATTAACAACAGCTACTTTACTTCATAAGAAAAAAAAATTTTTAAAAAAAATTAAAGGGCCAAAGTCGCTGTTAGTAACAGCGACTTAGGCCTTTTAATTTTTTTTTTCTCTTTCGCTGTTACTAACAAGGACTTATCCCAAACCACAGCTTTGGATGTACGGACGTTTATTTTGGGAAATAAGTTTTCACGGAGCTTATTTTGGAAAATAAGTTGTTGAAATGTCTTATTTTTTTTCAATTGTTCTTCACTTAACTATACAAAATTGGCCCATTAGACTCCTAGCACTACCATAAGCCCATAAAAATGCGAGTCTTTTTGGCGGGAAAACCCTATTTTTCTCTCCTTAAACCCAAACTGCTTTAACAAGCCCTTACTTCCATTTCTGGCGGGTAAATCCACACAAGATACAGAGAAAAATGGGGGAAGAAGAAGAAATGGCAATGGCAGAAGAACAATTAGATGAGGAATTTACAATATGGAAGAAAAACACACCTATTCTTTACGATCTTGTCATTTGTAATACCCTTGAATGGCCATCCCTCACCGTACAATGGCTTTCTTCAACACCTCAAAGCAACTCAGATTCATCTCTCAACGTTCATCAACTCATCCTTGGAACCCACACTTCTGATGAAGCTCCCAACCATCTCATGGTCGCCGATGTTCACTTACCTAACAACAGTAACACCCCTTGCTCTTCTCTTCCCAAGGTAATTAAATTTTGCTTACAAAGTGTTCGATGAAATGTTTGAAGGAAAATCTTTGTTTAATGTTGTGGGGGTTTTTTTATATGGTTATTCATGCATATTAAGTGTTCCATGAAAATTCAAATAAGGGTTGGCTCTTGGCATGTGCAACTGCCCGGAGATAGAGCCCCGGGCTTTAAATATCAGTTTACAACTCTAAATTACCATTGCTATAATTTAATGACTTATTTTTAGCCTTAAAATTTCAAATATGCAAAACAAACGGGTGTTAAAAGTTATTGAAATGTTTGAGTGTTTTTTTTTTTTTTTTTTTTTTTTTTTTTTTTTTTTGTTTAATTTTGTGGGTCTTTTTTTGATGTTTGGCAGGTGGAGATTGTGAAGAAGTTTTGTGTTGATGGTGAGGTGAACCGAGCTCGAGGTATGGTACAAAACCCGAATCTTGTCGCGGCAAAAACGAGCGGTGTGGAGGTGTATGTTTTTGATGTTTCAAAAGAGACAAGCTTGGATGAATGTAGTCCTGATTTGACATTAAAGGGTCATGAGAAGGAAGGTTATGGGCTTTCTTGGAACCAATTGAAGGAGGGTTATTTGTTAAGTGGCTCTTATGATTGTAAGATTTGTGTATGGGATGTGTCATCTATGCCTCAAAGTAAAGTTCTTGATTCATTGAGCGTTTACAAGGTAATATCTGTTGTAGTATTTTTTTTTGTAGCACTCATGTTTAAAGGGTGTTTGATTTCTGTAAATTCTTTATCTTAAGGAAAATGCAAATGTATTTTTTTTCGTTTGATGGAAAAGTATTAGGAGAAATGTAGGTGTTGGCCGTGTTGGGGATGAAGTAAGGATGAATATAGTTTCCTATTATTTTTGGATAAAATATTTTCCAATATAAATGAAACTCTTTCCATTAAGTTTTCCATTTTGATTCCCTTATCTAACTAAACAACGGAAAATGGGGGAAATAGTTTTGTAGGAAAATGTTTTATCCTAACCAAACAGCTGCTAAGAGATTGTATTTTTTTCTTCTGGAAGTGTAAACTTTCTTTTCTGCCTATATGTTAGGCCCATGACAGCAATGTTGAACATGTTGCTTGGCATACTAAGAATGAAAATCTATTTGGATCTGTTGGTGATGATGGAAGGTTGATGATTTGGGATTTGCGATCTGATAAGCCTCAACAATCTGTCATAGCTCATGAAAAGGAGGTAAAATATCCAAAACTTCCAATAAAAAAGAGTTGTCAATTGCCTTTGTTTATGTCTACATCAAGTGCACTGTTGCAATTTATTCTTCATTTTTTGAAGTGAAAGTGTTAATAAACATACTTTATCTGAGGGATTTTAGCCTGAAAGCTTTGCAATTGATGTCATGTCTTTAACTGTTGTAGAAACTTTTAATTGAAATTTAAATGCACATATGGACTGTGTAAATGATTGGTGTATAACAATAATGCCAAACACTTGGTTTAACTTATAAGGCTGGTTACATAAACCAAAACAAATCCCAATATATTATTGACTGGCATATGCTAATTTATGAAGTAATTTTTCAAGTTTTGACGTGATAAATGCGCAAGTCTTATTTGTCCTAAAATATGCTTCTTATTAGACATGTTAATACGGTTGGTCGAGGGGTTTTAACTCGGATTAGTTTTGGTCGGATCAATTTCAAGTCGGGTCAGGTGTGGTTTGGAACCGGTTTAAGTAACCCAATGGGTTGTTGACTATTTTTGCTTATTATTAATTTTTTTAAAAAATATATAATACTTTTATGTTGTAGTAGGTCCCGACCTAAAATAATAAGTGGAATAAAAAATATCGACATGAAAGTGAAAATGTTGATGTGGTACTAAAACGGGTCAAAACGGTCGGGTGGAGTATCGGTCAGGTTTGACCCAACATTTTCCATTTTTCGGGTTGGGTCATTTTTTATCACGATGCTAAATTTCAGAATTATAACCCACTAATTTTCGGTCAGGTACCGAGTCAAGTTCGAGTCAAATACTTCTAATCCATTTGTTTCTATGAAACTTGCGTAAACCTACCCTTTTAGTCACTTTGAGTTTCACCTCAAATTATTTTCAAGATCTCACACGTAGAGATGAAATAAGGCGAACTCAAAGATTTTGTGGAACATTCAAAATAGCAATATGGTCGACTGTGCTTATTCATAGTTTGTGGCTGCTGTATGCTTGTAAAGCTGGTGGTGCAAGCAAGTTGAACCTCCATTCAGTCCCTCCACTTTTGCAAGTTGATGATGTACTTGAAATTTTTAACCATCCATGAAATATGCTAACTCACATGATTCGCTGCAGGTCAATTACCTTTCTTTCAACTCATTCAACGAATGGGTTGTGGCAACAGCGTCTTCTGATACCACCGTCGGACTGTTCGATACCCGGAAACTGGATACACCATTGCATATTTTGGGCAGTCACACGTATGCTCTTTTTCCCACTGACGGTCTTCCCTTTTCTTTTAGAAGTTAATTTTGTGTTTCAGATTGACTAATATCCTTTGCAACAGCTTTAAAACTTTACCTTGCAAAGATTCTCATTTTTAAAATTCACAGTTTGGAGTAATGTTTTTTTTTGCAGAGAAGAGGTTTTCCAGGTTGAATGGGATCCCAATCATGAGACTGTGTTGGCATCATCTTCCGATGACAGGAGGCTGATGGTTTGGGACCTTAACAGGTAGATTTTCTGCTAACATGAGTTTATGTGTTATGTTAGAGTATACTCCCTCCTATTCCCATTTGACCTTTTTACGAATTTTAAGGAAAGTCAAAAGTGGGACCCTAATGGTAGAAAAGAGAGTGGTATTATGAGTTTTTTAATGTAAGGGAGGAAGACTAGTATGGGTAATGGAGGGTATAATTAAAAATAAGATAGTTACTAAGGGCATAAAAGTCAAAAACCCATACCAAAAATAGAAATGGGACAATTAAGGTGACTTGACCATAAAAGTAAATGGGACAAATAAGCTGAATAGGAGGGAGTATAACATATCCTGGGACCTGAACCATCGGCTTAAGCTTTTGGTTGAGTTGGTCCTTGACATGTTACTTCAATATTTTGTAACTATGTGATCCTTTACTGGGTGAAGTGCTTAGGTTAAGTGTGGTCGAGAGGACAATGGTTTATTAAGTTTTTCTAAGGCTAGAAAAAAAAATTTGTTAAAAGTAAAATCATTTTATATGAAAATCGTTTTTCCATGTTCTTGGATGGGTTCTTAAGGGTGAATACTTTCTTGAGGTCAGTATTACCTGGAACGACATTTGATTTGGAACGGGAAGAATAGGAACAGGAACAAGGAATGTTGTCTAGATTGACTCGGGAACGATTGGGTAAGAGATACATAATGTATAAAATATATATTTGAAAACAATAAAATTCAAATGATTCTTTACTTTAAGAAAATGTTTTTAAGCGGAACTTTTTTATTTTTCTCGGTTTCATCTTGTTTTTTTCTCTTTTTTTGTTTAATTTGAAAATAAAGGCCGAAATATGTTTTAAAAAGTCTTCTATACCAAGACATCACCTTGAGCGATTTGGGTTGTGTTTTGTGGTGATTGGGGACGGACATTCCTTAATTGCGGAATGTGGCTATGGTCCATGTTCCATGTAACTATGCATGAGGTCATATTTTTTCTAAGAGTAGAATCGTTGCCTCATTCTGTATTGTATCTCTCCACCTTTTTGTCCGCTGGTTCCACATTCTGTCTAAGGACCCTAGTCCTAGCACTTGGAAAAATCCATTCAAAAATTTTACAACTTTTGATTTCAAGTTTGGTTAAAATAGAGGCAAAATTTAATCCAGCCAGTTATTGATAATGGTTTTTAGAGTTGGCGAAGAGCAGTCGGAAGGAGAAGCACCGGATGGGCCTGCAGAACTGCTGTTCTCTCATGGAGGACATAAAGCTAGGATATCAGATTTCTGTTGGAACAAGAATGAGCCTTGGATGATTTCAAGCGTGGCCGATGACAACACACTACAGATCTGGCAAATGGCTGAGAGTATATACCGTGATGAGGATGATTTACCGGCTGAATGAGCTTCCTACTCATCGCATTCGTAATGCTTAGGATGTCTAGATTAAGTTGTTTCTACAGAGGATTTGTCTTTTAACTCTCAAGTGACATTGATGATGAACATCAAGATTGACAATCTTAGTTAATAGTCATATCTTAATACAAAGGATTGATTCGAATATTGTTTGATTGGTTTTTTCATGTTGGGATTGGAAAATACAGATCTTTGTTTAAATACGAACCTGTTTTCCTCTAAAAAAATAAAACCCTGTTCAAGACAACCTCAAACACTATGTCAATATCTTTCTTCTTTTGCACTCACTCAGTTGTATGACATAAAAGTTTTGTATTGACTTGATTTACACTATTTTAGCTTGTACCATCCTAATAACAAGTATTTCTTAATGATTGTACTTGTCAAGTAAAAATACATACTATTTTAATATCTTTTAAGGTTGATTTGGTGGACACTAAAATAGAGCGAATCAAGTTAACTAAATCCATACAAAAATTTCTGTCATATAATTTACTTCAAGTATATCATCATCCACCTCATTTTAAGTATCAATACAAATCAACTTCCTAAAAGTATAAGGACAATTACACATGCAATGAAAATCATTTCAGAACCAATTATGATTTATGTATCAATTAATCAAAAACATCAATTACAGGACTGTATAATTTATTTAAAGCTTGGAAAGATTCGAGAAATCTTGTACCAAAATGCAGAACTCATGAGCTAAGAGCTCCTTCGAGATAGAGAAGTTCTCCAGTCAGAAAAACATAGATTCGCCATTTAAGAAAGAAAAAACCAACGAACCAGCATGTACATGTCCTAAAAATAATAAATATGTTCCAGGATTACAAAAACTGGTGGATAAAACAGCATGACATAATGCAGAAGAACAGGAGAAAGGAATCCCCACATCCAAATCGAAGCTGCAATTTAATTATCAGAAGACTGTAAGCCAAACAAAGATATTTCTGCTGAGTAGTCGGGGCGTTCTTAACCGACATTTAACGGCTCATCGATGCCTAGATCCAGAAGATATTTGACCCAGCTTCATATCTCCATCGCATCGACAATACCAATTACCTTGCAACTTGATACACGGTTAGCTGCACAGTGAAAAGAGTTAAGATAATGAGATTTCAACATATATGACAAAAAAAATGAATATCAGCAAGTACATCGTCTGGTCAGAAGGAAATTATACTGCATGCAGCCAATCAACATTAGTTAGACCAACTTCTATTGAATATTAAAAGCCAACGTCCTTAGTAAGCGGTGAAGAAACCTGCTAAAACTTACACCAAAGAATCATAAACAGTAATTTGATCCTAGGTGGCCTCTCGGGCCCTTGGTTATGTTTTGGCCTTTTTGGGTGCCTCTGCGAACCCAAAGGTTGGCTTGATGTCGGGCTCTTTCCTAGGTAGCCTCTAAGGTCCGTAGTTTGATACTGATTTTGGTTTTTTGTTGTATTTGAGGGGTATTGGGTCTTTTGCCCATCTAATGGGATTCTCTTTACTCTTTTCACGTTTTTTGTTATCATAATATAACTTAAATTTCCAAAAAAATTATAATAAACAGCAAATCTTTTAGCTTCATCATGAATATAAGACCTTTTTGATTAAACTCTATGTAATTGCCAAATCAATTTCCTTCTCAGGTCTACACAAATTACTACTTAACATGAGTGAGAGCAAGCAACGAGTGCAAGAAAAAAATAAAAGCTGAAAACTGAAACTCAACACTATAACAAAGTGACATTCGGCAAGTTTAACAGATGGAAAACCCTTTTTCAATTAGATCAATAAGACCATGGTTCGTTCACATTCTCCCTCACCTTTTCCTCAAGCCCCTCCTGTATGTCATTTTGTTCAAGTAGTACGTTCATGGGAAGGTTTAGTATCAGCCCATAAAGAAAGCTATAACAAACATGAAGAGACGTATATAGCCAACCTACTCATTTCTAAATGCATGCTTATAGAAATCTACAAGGTGGTCGCATACAAGATGCGAATAAAAACTAGAAAACTTTAAGTTACATATTACACAATCTACTCATCATATACAACGAATAAAATCCTTTGACTCAATTGTACGTCAATGTGAGTACCCTATGATATGAGGATATAGCAAGGTACACAAGAGTATAGCGAGTTTGTAACAAGAATGTCAAAGCTTTAATTCCCAATAAGATGGGTTGTGGGTCTATGGCTACATGAACAAAAACAAATCCACCGAGTAACTTTCACAGAAATTATACTTTGTTCGGCACCAATACTAATCTACAACTAAGACATACACCCCCAACGATCATATTCACATAATATTCGCTTCTATTTATTCTTATCTATCAGCATTTATAATCCACAAAGCTGCTACTAACATCCTAGATTCATACCCTAGACATGCCAAGTACACACTCTTACTAGTGACAACAAAATCGAAACTATTTTAGCATTTGCCTTCATCACATCCTATCATATCTTATTCACTCAACATCATTTTCAAGATACTATTTTCTGATGGAAATGCTCATATGATAACTCATTTCTTGAAACACAATGTCAGCAGCAGCAACAAACATACAACATTAAGAGTCCTATTAAACTATACAGAAAACAACAAAGGTTTAAATCTTCATAATACAAGATATTCAATCACCTGACCTAATCAGGGGGCAGCTTCATTACTTTGCCAAAGGAAACAAGAAATGCAACAAATATTGTGCAAAGTGAAAACAAGGAACGCTACTCAGCAGCACAGATAATAAGATTATTTTATTTCTTTTCCTTTAACAACTGAGTTTGAGATCTGGGGCCTCAAACTTATGCAAACATGAGATACAAAAATCAAAATGACAATTCAAATACCAAACACCAATGCCATTACTTTGTACAATATAAACAAATTCACCAAGCATAGTACATATACCAATGTAAAACCTGATATTAAAAACTTTAACAAACAAAAGGACTCAAACTAAGAGTGGAATAGTTACATCCAAGACTTCCATCATCATCATCATATCCAATATATATCGTTCATAGAAGTTATGATAAGGGGATGGGAAGGGTTGAATGATTGTAGACCAGGCCCTTATCAAGAGAATGACCAGCAAATGAAAACAAAAGACTCAAAAAGACACTATACGAAAGACAAATAGCAAGAGAAGGAAAGGAAAATAGCAAAACTAATAACGTAAACCAAGAAGACATAAATATATCAGGACTAATAAAGGCTTCCATATGTAACAAAATAAAGTTTTTAGCATGTATAACCAGTCTGAAACAAGATGAAACACGATTAGAACATTTCAATCGAATAACTAAAAAGTAAAAATTATATAAGGACCAATAAAAATAACAAAAGAACAGGACACAAACATGTCACCTTTTCCTCCTGGTATTGCCACATGATGCACCAGTGGTTGTCACATTTGTTGTGCCACAACCAAGATGGTCCTTAGCTCCAGATGTCAAACCACCCATGCAATTGTCATAGTCACAACCACTGAAACCTTGACCGTTTAAGACACCAGCATCCACTGCTTTTCCATCAACGCCAGGATGGAGGCAATAAAGCTGATCGGCACACTGAGCATTACATGGCATCATATAAGAACCAGGAAAACTAGAGCCTGCCATATTGTGATACATATCACCACTCTTGATCGGTCTTTGATACGGAAAAGAGCCAATCTCCCCTTCAATTCTACCCCTTATGTCAACAAGGAGACACTTAAGCTTCGCAATCTCAGCTTCCAAGGCAGCCTGACCTTGCAGCCTTTTTAGCAATTGCTGATTAATAGCCCTCAATTTCACAACTTCCCCTTCCAACGAGGCCGCATGTTCTTTCTTCTTCAGACGGTATTTACGAACAGCTTCTCGATTACCACCTCGTTCCCTCCCTCGTTTCCTACTTTTCATTTCTTCAGATTCAGCAGAATCATCATTGTTGCCACTTTTCTCTTCTTCACTAGGGGGTGGCAGGATTTTAGTGTGGACATGAAAACATGTGTGTGTATGTGAGAAATCTGGCCCCGGGGGATTACAAGTGTGGGTATGAGTACAAGTTTGAGTATCCTTCAGTAGTTCTTCAAAAAAACTATCCATTGATCCACAACCAGGAATCTCGCCAATGTTTGCACTGGAAAATTGGTTTGAAAATTCAAGCTCACCATCATCCAGTAACAGAACTCGGTTACTATTACTACTATTATTCGGGTTATTATCCTCCATTAAACCAACTCACCGAATCCACCCTAGAAGAAGCAATAATTGTAAAATTATTAATCAAAATCCCCCACCAAAGTACCCAAATTGGGCAGCAGCTCTCAGAAATCAATTCATTTACATCAATTGAAACCCTAGATTAAAATTCATCCGATTACTAACATTAGACATTCAGTAATCATAAATTCAAATACAACCCAACTAAATTATCCCAAGCATACATGAATAGTACTAAGAAACACACGCACACGCATCAAAAAATCCGTACTAAAGTATCCGAATTGAGCAACGATTCTCAAAAAAATTCTCATCAATATCCAAAATCCTAAAGTCAAATTCACGCAATTGGTAAAACTTATCATTTAAAAATTACGTTTTAACTAAAACTAAACAAAGTTATTCCAATTATACATGTATAACACCAAGATCACAAAGAGTTACATTTATAAATAAAAAAACATGTTGCCGCGAAAATTACCAAACTCTAAACCAGAAATGCAATAAAAAAATGACCGTCAACGAAATTCAAACAATACCCAGGTACAAAAACATGAAATAAAATAACCCACTTTCCAATTTCCTACAAAAATCTTACTGTTCAAAAGGGTAATGAATTCAGAATTCTGGGTAAAATTGGGCTTCTCGCAAAGAGAGGAGATTAATTGCGGGGGAAATCGAATGTGAAGAAAGAGAAAGGAAATTAGAAGAGGGAAAAGGGAAACCCTAGGAGAGAAGGGAGAAAATAGGGTCGTTTGATTACGTGCATAAATGGCGAAATAACCGAGTGGAGGTTGCACAAGTGAAGGCAATGGACATAAACAAGTCAAAACACATGCGAGATTCTCTGGTTTTCATGCAACACAACAACAAATGTCTTTAACTTTTTACTTTTTAAATTGGAGGCACTATTTGCAAATCATGCTTTTATTTATAAGCAATCTTATCTCTACTCAAAGTTGATTGATTTATAGGATGATCATCAAACTTAGGATTTTGGCTTTCGAAAATGATACAAGTATTTGTTTTACATAAGATAAGATTTAGTTCATGATTTGATTTAGAATGAAACTAATCTTTCTGTTGGAGTTTGGTGTGCTTTTGAGTACACCAAATGAAGTTTGAAGAGGTTGATGGTGTATGGATGAGTATATGTGAGTGTATGGTGTGTATGTGCATGATAAATGGGCTTCAAATGAGCCGCTCGACCAAGTCCTTGGCCTGCTCCACCGAGCCTACTGGCTCGACTACATCAGAGACTATTCTGTCTTCATACTCGACTAGTTTGCTCATCCGCTCGACCCTCCCTTTCTTCGCTTAATCGGTCGAGTAGGGTACAGCAGAAGCCCCTGTTTTCTTGCGCGATAAGTTATACGTGTTTGTATCTTTATGGACTTTTGCCCTAGCACTTGTACATGACTTCTAATGTAAATAGAAGTCCCTATACACATTCCTAAGTTGGTTCTAACCCTAAGCCTAACACAAACCATTCTCTTTCTCTATTCTTCTTCTCCAAGTGTAATTCTCCATTGTATGAGTTCTTGAGACTCCAATGACTCTTCATATAATACAAGCAAGTTAACCACCACCGAGGATGTAGCCCACATTAGGTGAACCTCGTAAATCTTATGTCTTTTTTTTATTGTATTGTTTCTTATTGCTTTTCATTACTAGTTTATTGAAGTGTTTGTTTCATTGCAAAAAACACCCCTACTATAGTTCTTGGGTATTGTTAGGGATAAAGTTTGAACCTTTAGACCCTAGTGTGCTTAGTTTTTCGATTGGTATTAGAGCCTAAGATATTTGGTGGTGTTTGGGAGTGTTCAAGAGTGCAAAGCTTGTGGAAACATGTCTTCAATGAAGCTAGATATTGAGAAGTTTGATAAAAGTGTAAATTTTGGTTTGTGGCAAGTCAAAATGAAGACAATATTGATACAAAATGGGGTGCACAAGGCTCTTAAAGGTGAAGATAAGAAACCCATTGGAGTGAGTGAAGCAAAATGGGAAGTTGTGAAAGAGACCACGTCTAAGGGGATATGGGAGAAATTGGAGTCTCTTTATATGGCAAAGAGTACGACCAACCGGCTACTCTTGAAGAGTAGACTCTACAATCTTCGATTGAAGGAAGGTAAACCCCTTAAATCTCATCTTGATGAGTTTTATTCTATTGTCATAGACTTGGAAAACATTGATGTAAAACTTGATGATGAGGGTTTGGCTATCTATTTGTTGTGTTCATTACCACCATCTTACAAGCATTTTAGGGAAACCTTGCTCTATGGTAGAGACAATTTGAGTAGTGATGATGTTAAAAATGCCTTGACCCAAAAGAGACTTGATTGATACACAATTGTCAAGTAAATCATCTAGTACCTCAAATGATGGCTTGTATGTGAGGGGTAGAGCTAATGATAAGGGTTCTACTTATAGTAGTGGTAACAAGGGTAAAAGTAGGTCAAAGTCTAGAGGTTCAAACAAAAACAAGACTTGCAACTATTGCAAGCTCAAGGGTCACATCAAGAAGAATTGTTAAAAGTGGAAAAAGAAGCATTCCAATGATGATGAGAGATCTAAAGAGGGTTCTAGTAATGCCGAGGCTAGCTATGTGAGTGATAGCGATGATGGTGGCGCTTTGGTTGCCACACATGAGTACAAGGGTGAAAATGAGTAAATTCTTGATTTCGGGTGTTCCTTCTGTTGGCCTCTTAAGGTTTTGATGATGACTTTACTTTTAAATAAACAAACATATTTTAGAGATTGTTTTGTAGGTATATATCCGATTTAATGTGAATCGTTGATGAAGCCTATGACTTGATTCGTGGAAGAAGTACATGTCTCAAATATCCAAGAAGTTGGGAAATTGCTCTTGAAGACAGTTTACTGTTCCTAGAGTTGAAGTTCTGACGAATGTTGTAGATGGAGACAGTGTGCTGTTCCTCACGATACAGGTCCGAAGAAGACATTGACTGGAAGATTACGAAAATTATATTTTCTGTTTTTGGTTAATGTAAAAGGTTAAAATTTAATTTGTTGCTTAATTAAATTTATTTATTAATTGGCAAAATATTTTTTTAATTCACCTAAAAACATGGAGAAGATCAATTCCTTGTTTATCTCCTATAAACTCGGATATCAAAGGGACTTATTCTACACTTTGAATTTGTCTCCTACAATTTAGGATCTTCCTTAAACCATGATGTTCTTAACCGTGCATGTGCAAGCAGCAGTTACATTCCACTTCTAAACTTCAACTAACTTCCCGTTTTCTTTGGGAGCAAGTAAGTTTGTGGAAGTCGTGGGATATGTGCATTTCGTGGAGAACATGGGCTGAGTGCACTGTCTGCTGTTCCTCCTTATAAAAGAGGGAAATTACGGTTCAGTATGTATGGATGGATAAATGAATAAATGTTGCATTGAGAGAGTCCATCTAAGGGAAAATTAATTGAGAAAAATATTCTAAGTTTTAAATGCCAATTAATTTATAATATTTTTCTTAAGCAACTATTTATTTTTGATCTTAATGAGAATTGGCCTTGTAAAGGGTAATTGAGTGTTTTGTTGTAATTAGACTTATGGGAAGTCTAAGGGAATAGAGAATAGAATCGAGAGAAGAGAAAGAGAAGGAGAGAAGAGAAGAGAAGAGAAGTAGGCCTAAGTAGAGAAGCTTTGAGTAAAGCATTTAGAGAATTGAGAAGCTTCAAGTGAAGCAAACATTGTTTTGTGTAATTGTAACTAATTGCCTAAACATAGTGAGAATTTTGAAATCCCGGGGGGTCGTGGTTTTTCCTTTTGATTAGGCCCAAAAGGTTTCCACGTAAAATTCTTGTCTCCTTTTATTATTCTTCGTTTCGTTTTTTTTGGTTTAAGTTTTGTTCTTTACTCGATATAATTCCGCAAAAAGTTGAGCAAAAAATTCTTAAACTAACAACACAACAATTCACCCCCCCTCTTGTTGCATTCGATCATCCATTAGTATTTCTACAATTGGTATCAGAGCCCTGTTCCTCATTTAATCAGGAAACCCTGAGAGCAGTATCCTGTTCCCTGGAAAGATGTTGAAGATGAACGAGCGCATGGAAGAGGGGTACTCCACACAAAGGCCACCCATGTTCGATGGGAAATTCTATACTTACTGGAAAAATATAATGGAAATCTTCATAAAGGCTGAAAACTACCAAGTATGGAGAGTTATCGAAATTGGAGACTTTGAGGTGACGACCATCAATTCCAATAACGAAGTAATTCCAAAGCCAATCACGGAATATGAAAAGGAAGATTTTCAAAAGATGGAGATGAACGCCCTTGCTATCAAGTTACTTCACTGTGGGCTTGGTCCAAATGAGCACAATCGAATTATGGGTTGCAAAACCGCAAAGCAGATTTGGGACCTGCTCGAAGTTACCCATGAAGGTACAAGTGAAGTAAAAAGATCCAAGATTGACTTGCTTATGTCGAAGTATGAAAGATTCGTCATGGAACCTAGGGAAAGCATTCAAGAAATGTTCACTAGGTTCACAAATATTACGAATGAGTTAGTCTCTCTTGGAAGAATTATTCCCGTTGATGAACAAGTAAGAAAAGTGCTTAGGAGTCTTCCTCAAGACGAACGCTGGAGAGCAAAGGTTACAGCCATCCAGGAGTCCAAAGATTTCACCAAGTTCAATCTGGAAGAGCTGGCTGGTTCCCTAATGACCCATGAATTGCATTTGGGAACAGCTGACAGTTCCCGAAACAAAGGACTGGCTCTGGCAGCAGATGAAAGTGATGAATCAGAAACTGGTGAAGAGGAAGCAGCTTTGTTGGCTAGAAAATTCAAAAAGTTCTTCAGGAACAGAAGGTATGGTAATCAAAGGAATAACAAAGAAAAGGGAACTACAAACGTGAAGACAAGTTTTGAATGCCATAAGTGTGGAAGCACTGAACACTTCATCAAGGATTGCCCTCAATGGAAAAATGAGAAGGGCAAGGGAAAAGCAAAAGAAGTTGGAAGACAATATAAGAAGGGAAACTTCAAGACTGACTTTAGAAAAGCAATGGTAGCAGCTTGGGGAGATACGGAGAGCGAGGCTGAGACAGAAGCTACAATGGAAGAGGAAACAGCAAACCTATGTCTCATGGCATCTCATGAAGATTCTAAAGAAAAAGAGGTAACGTCTTCTGGTCCATCCCCTAAATATCAGTTCAACATAAGTAAGAATAATTTAATCAAATTACTGTTAGAGACACAAGACAAACTAGATGAAAAAGCAGCTAAGTGTCTCCAGTTAGAGAAAGATCTTAACTTAAGTAAAGATCATATCTCATATCTTAATTCCTTTAGAATCGATGTGCAAAGTAGATTTTTTGATTTATTAGATAAGAATATCATTTTAAAAGAACAGTTGGAAAAATTAAAACAGGAATTTGACACTCTTAATATTGAATTAAATCAAAGCAAATTGTTAGGATTAAAATCGGTTGAAAATGATAAAATCACTCATGAGTTTAGCACGAAAGTCCAAGAATTGAAATTAAAATTAGAATTAAGTGATAAGGAAAATAAATTCCTAAAAGATCAAATTAACTTAAGAGGAAAAGGGAAAATCAAAGAAATTCCCAAATGGATTCTTAATGCTAAAGCCAAGAGTAAAGAAGGACTAGGCTTTATTAAGAATGATAAAAAGAAAAAGGTATACGTAGATCTCCCTAGTAATAAAATCTGTTCCTTTTGTGGTAGAAGTGGACACCTAAAACACCAATGTATAAAAAGGGAACAGCATATCAAAGCAAATAAAAATTATGTCGAAAACATATGGATTGAGAAACATGATTCAAATGTAATCGACAGGGAACCCAAGGCTAACTGGGTTCCTAAGCTTAACCATTAGTTTGCTTTGCAGGATCAAGTGAGGGGGAACAACTCATGGTATCTCGACAGTGGGTGTTCCAAGCATATGACGGGTGATAAATCTAAATTTCTCTCACTTGAAGCCTATGATGGGGGAACAGTAACCTTCGGTGACAACATGAAGGGTGAGATAATCGCCAAAGGAAAGGTTGGAAGGTCTAGTTCCCATGCCATTGATAATGTATTTTTAGTCGAGAATTTAAAACACAATTTGTTAAGTATTTCTCAATTTTGCGACAAAGGTAACTCTGTTAAGTTTACTTCTGAAAAATGCATAATTTCTAGGAACAGTACAGGAGACCCTGTGCTGAAGGGAATCAGAAAAGGGAACACCTATGTGGTGGACCTGGACACTGTTCTCAGAAACAGTCTAACGTGTTTAAGTGTTATTGAAGAAGACCCACTACTTTGGCACAAGCGATTAGGTCATGCTAGCTTTTCATTGATAAACACATTAAAATCAAAAGACCTAGTTAGAGGATTACCATCAATAAAATTTCTTAAAAAAGAGGTATGTGATCCTTGTGCTAAAGGGAAACAAGTGAGGTCATCCTTTAAATCTAAAAACGTTGTGACTACCACTAGACCATTAGAATTAATTCATATGGATTTATGTGGACCAATGAGAACACAAAGCCGTAGTGGCAAAAAGTATGTATTTGTTGTTGTTGATGATTATAGTAGATTCACGTGGACCTTATTTTTGGCAAGCAAAGATGAAGCTTTTGATGAGTTTGTTTCCTTTGCTAATAAAACACAAAAATCTACTAATAATCAAATCGTTCACATTAAGTCTGATCATGGAAAAGAGTTTGAAAATTCAAACTTCATGAATTATTGCAATGAACATGGCATAAATCACAATTTTTCTGCACCTAGAACACCACAACAAAATGGTGTGGTAGAAAGGAAAAATAGGACCTTAGAAGAAATGGCAAGGACCATGTTGATTGCTAGTGGTCTACCTAGGAATTTTTGGGCAGAAGCCGTTAATACTGCATGCTATATATTGAATCGTGTTCTTATAAGACCAATCACTTCAAAGACACCTTATGAATTGCTCAAAGGTGTTAAACCAAATATTTCCTATTTTCGTATATTTGGATGCAAATGTTTTGTACATGTGAATGGAAAACGAAACATAGGTAAATTTGATGAAAGAAGTGATGAGGCAATATTTCTAGGTTATTCATCACAAAGCAAAGCTTACAGAGTTTACAATAAGAGAACAATGTGTGTAGAGGAGTCTGTTCACATAATCTTTGATGAAACTAACTTTTCAACAAGTGAACAGGAAACAAGTAATATTAAAATAGGTCTTGCAAACTTGGAAGATGATGATGAAGGAATTAAAGTGCAAGATCATGGAACAGCAAGTGAACAGTCGATACAAGAAGAGGCAGAAGAAACTGATCAAATCCAGGAACTGCCAGTACAACAGGATCAGCAGACTGTTCCCAATCCAGCTATTCCCACAAATGAGCAAAATGATCCAGTAGCTGAACAGAATGTCAATCAAGTTGCTGAACAAGAACATGCTACTGTTCCTTCAAGAGAATTTATGCCTAAACCTTGGAAGTATCAAAGATATCATCCTCTTGATTCAATTGTAAGTGATATAAATAAGGGAACACAAACTAGATCTCAATTGAGAAACTTTTGTGCACACTTTGCGTTCCTATCATCACTTGAACCTAAAAATCACGAGGAAGCTTTGAAGGATTCCGATTGGATAGTTGCCATGCAAGATGAATTAAATGAGTTTGAAAGAAATAAAGTGTGGCACTTGGAACCCAAACCGAAAAACAAGAAAGTTATTGGTTTGAAATGGGTATTTCGGAACAAGCTTGATGAGCATGGAATAATTGTTAGAAATAAAGCTAGACTCGTGGTTAAAGGTTATAATCAACAAGAAGGTATTGATTACACTGAGACTTTTGCTCCAGTAGCAAGGTTAGAGGCTATCCGAATCTTAATTTCTTTTGCTGCATTTATGAATTTTAAATTATATCAAATGGATGTGAAATGTGCTTTTTTGAATGGTTATCTTGATGAAGAAGTTTTTGTGGAACAACCCCCAGGTTTTGAAAATACCTCTTGTCCTAATCATGTCTACAAGCTTGACAAAGCCCTATATGGCTTGAAGCAAGCACCTAGGCAATGGTACGAAAGACTTTCAAAGTTTTTGATTCAAAATAACTTTGTAAGAGGAAAAATCGACAAAACCTTGTTCTTTAAGAATAAAGGTTCTCATATTTTGGTTGTTCAAATTTATGTTGATGATATTATTTTTGGTGCTACTAATGATTTATTATGTAAAGAATTTGCTAACCTTATGGGTACAGAATTTGAAATGAGCATGATGGGAGAATTAAATTTCTTTCTTGGTTTGCAAATTAAACAAACTGAAAATGGTATTTTTATTCATCAACAAAAATACATTAAAGAACTTCTTAAGAAATATGGACTAAATAATGCAAAAACCAATCATACACCTATGGCTACCAATGTTAGACTAGATGAAGACCTAAATGGAACTAACGTAGATCAAACCATGTATAGAGGCATGATAGGTTCTTTATTGTATCTAACTGCAAGTAGGCCTGATATTTCTTTTAGTGTTGGTTTATGTGCTAGATTTCAATCAAGGCCTAAAGAATCACATCTCACGGCAGTAAAGAGAATTTTGAGATATTTGAAGGGAACAGACGACTTGTCCCTATTTTATCCTAAAAGTGATGTTTATGATTTAAAAGGTTTTAGTGATGCAGATTATGCAGGTGATCTTGTTAATAGAAAAAGTACATCAGGTATGGTACAATATCTTGGCTCATGTTTAGTTTCATGGAGTTCCAAGAAACAAAACACAGTTGCATTATCCACTGCAGAAGCTGAATACGTAGCAGCAGCAGCCTGCTGTTCCCAAATGCTTTGGATAAAACAGCAACTTAGAGATTTTGGTATTAAAGTTGAATGCATTCCTATTTATTGTGATAATACTAGTGCCATATGTATATCTAAAGATCCAGTGCATCATTCACGTGCTAAACATATACACATTAGACATCATTTTCTAAAGGATAACGTAGAACACAAAAATATTGTATTGAAGCATGTTAACACTAATGAACAAGTTGCAGATATTCTGACCAAACCACTTCCTAGGGAACAATATGAAAAAATGAGATTGGAACTTGGTATGATCAAGCTCCACTAAAGTTAGTTGCATATATTTCCCATTGAAGCATCATGAAAATGAAGAGGTCAGGAATCAATCTCAATATCTTGATTGAAAATCAATTATTGCATGGATCAAGTAAACACGTAATAAAGTTTGTACTATGAATGTTTTTATGTTTGCATGTTGTTAATTCAATCAGACCAAAGCAATGTGTTCATCATTTTCTTCATAATATTTCATAAAATCATAATTAATTTTCTTTATTTCTTATTCTATATTTTATTCATATTTAACATTTTTATACGGCCAAACCGTCTGAGAACTTTTGGGAAAACGGTTTTTCTTCACTCAAGTAATGCAAAGCAATAAAGAGATGGGACTTGGAGGAGTAACCGTCACTTCAATAATTTAAAAACCCCTGCCTCACGTCATCTTCTCAAACCTTCTCTCAAAAAAACCGTCCTTCTTCTTCTCACTTCAATCTCTCACTCAAGAACCGTCCTTCTTCCTCACAAAAACCTACAAAATTCAAAAATGAAAACCCCCAAATCCTCTAAATCAGGCAAGAAAACTCCAAAATCCTGTATGCCCGATCAACCAAAACCACTAAGGGTAGTACTTCCACCTCCATTACTGCAGGACGCACCACCAACACCAACTGAAACTACACAAGAATCACAGAAACACTCCACTGAACCCACCAGTACCAAAAGAAAAATGTCAACAGGTGGTTCATCTTCTAGAGTAGTTAAGCGATCGAAGCATGTTGATCCAAATAGCGCAGAAGAAGTTTCAAAGGAGATGACTGTAGGGTTCGGGTTGGACAAATATTGGTATGATTCTACGAACTTTCCTAGATTGCATGAGATTTTACAGTATCAAGAATGGGAATTGTTAATGTCAAATTTCAGTTGCAATTCAATTTTTCCAAACCTAATGAGAGAATTTATTGTAAATTTCTCTAATGATGGCGGTATGTGTACTAGTGTTGTTAAAACTGTTAAAATTGAATTTAACAGCGCATTATTAGGGGAATGGTTTAATGTTCCCAATGTTGGTTTTGATACATATCATATTGGGTCAAAGATTGCATTTTCTGGCATTAATGAACGCACAATTTTAAAATTTTTAGGAGTTGATCAAAAGGGGAAGATCAGTCACAATGTTCTGTCCCCTATGCATAAATTGTTGTACAATGTTGCTCGCAGATTTATTTTACCACGAAACTCAAAACGTAGTCAAGTGAGTTTGCGTGATGCCACCTTGATTTACTGCATGGAAAAACATATTAAAATAAATTTTCCTTCATTGATGATCTCTCATTTATCAGACTGCATTGAAAAGAAAAGTTTCATTGGTTATGGAGGGTTGTTAACATGGATTTTTAGGAAGTTTGAGGTCCCATTGGAAGGGTTGGAGTTCCCAATGGGTCCCAATATGAAAATTGGTGCTAAATGTTTACAAAATTTGCATTTGAAATTGAATGATGAGGGAGTATTGATGCATGAGGGGGTTGTAGTAGTTGAATCTGAAGATGAAGGGGCTGAAGAGGTTGAAGAAGAAAAGGAGGCAGAGGAGAAAAAGGAAGAAAAAGAAAATGAGGAAGAAAAGGAACAATATCCTGTTCCCTCTGAAAATATTGAAAAATCTGAGAAAGAGGAACAGGATGGAGCTGTAAGTAAGGGGGAAAAGGAAAAGAAAAAGGAAGCCTTGGATGAAAATGTCCCTCACAATCTATGTAGTGATTCCAGCGATGAAGAAATTGTGTTGGCTATGAGGAAAAAGGCTAAGTCAATGCAAAGGAAGAGTAGGAGGTTGGCTTCGAAACGCAAGGCTACTTTGGTTGATGAAACACCTTCTGACACCATCCCTGAGCCAACATCTGATGAACCTACCTCTCCCAAGCCAGCCAATTCACCACCACATCAAATTCCTTCACCACCACCATCACCTATCCCGTGTACACCACCACCACAATCACACACTTCACCCAATATTGGCTGTACTAACTTTGACTCTGTTCCTGCAGTTTCCTTACATTCCATACTCTCCAAGCTCCTTGATCTACAGTCTCATTTCATTGCTTTTCAAGCTGAAATTCGTGTCTCACTTGCTTCTATTGTGGATCAGCTAAACCAAATGGAACAACGCCTTGGTGCCAAGCTGGACACAGTGGAGGTGCAGACTGAATTCATTGATGAAGAAGAGACTGACTCTTGATCCCTCTGCTCAAAAAATTTAATGATTTGTTGGCTGTATGACTTAACAAACAATTTCTCTTTTTGCCTTGTACCATCTGCGGTACATGGTTATTGCAACTTTGAACAATTGCTACTTTTCTTTGTTTTTTTTTTTTTTTTTTTTTGGTCTGTGACAATTAACTCTATGCAGGTTTAATCATTGTTCATAACACTTGCTTTTATTATTGTTGTTTGTTGTTTTCATCACTAACAAATCTATATGGTTTGTGCTGAGATTTGATAACTCCCAATTCTTTTTGATTGATGACAAAAGGGGGAAGATATGCACAAACTTAACAGGAGCAGTGAATACACAGTTACATATCTTGTTGATTTATATTGATTCTTATGAATGATATGTGTGCTGCTGTGTTTATGCTAGTTTAGTGATCATCTGTGTTGCTAAGTTTGTTGAAGTTCTCATGAAGTCCTCATGAATATTTGATTCTGTGAAAATACTTAAGAAATTATGTTTATTATTATTATTAGGTTTATTATAGTTTTATTATATTAGGTTATTATGTTATGTTAGTCTTTATCTATTTCCGTTTAACTTAGTTTATTTCATTTAGGTTTTAAGTTAATTAATTTTGAAAACTTTTGAAAAATATTTGATATTTTAGAGTAAACTGTTCGTTTATGAATGCTTGGTAAATTATATTCTAACAAGTTGATTTGCTAAGTTAATTAGAGTTACTTTAATCTCTAGTATGCTCTATAAATTTTGTGTTACTCTATTTCACTTAAGTTTGTTTATAAAGTTTGCCATCATCAAAAAGGGGGAATTTGTTGGCCTCTTAAGGTTTTGATGATGACTTTACTTTTAAATAAACAAACATATTTTAGAGATTGTTTTGTAGGTATATATCCGATTTAATGTGAATCGTTGATGAAGCCTATGACTTGATTCGTGGAAGAAGTACATGTCTCAAATATCCAAGAAGTTGGGAAATTGCTCTTGAAGACAGTTTACTGTTCCTAGAGTTGAAGTTCTGACGAATGTTGTAGATGGAGACAGTGTGCTGTTCCTCACGATACAGGTCCGAAGAAGACATTGACTGGAAGATTACGAAAATTATATTTTCTGTTTTTGGTTAATGTAAAAGGTTAAAATTTAATTTGTTGCTTAATTAAATTTATTTATTAATTGGCAAAATATTTTTTTAATTCACCTAAAAACATGGAGAAGATCAATTCCTTGTTTATCTCCTATAAACTCGGATATCAAAGGGACTTATTCTACACTTTGAATTTGTCTCCTACAATTTAGGATCTTCCTTAAACCATGATGTTCTTAACCGTGCATGTGCAAGCAGCAGTTACATTCCACTTCTAAACTTCAACTAACTTCCCGTTTTCTTTGGGAGCAAGTAAGTTTGTGGAAGTCGTGGGATATGTGCATTTCGTGGAGAACATGGGCTGAGTGCACTGTCTGCTGTTCCTCCTTATAAAAGAGGGAAATTACGGTTCAGTATGTATGGATGGATAAATGAATAAATGTTGCATTGAGAGAGTCCATCTAAGGGAAAATTAATTGAGAAAAATATTCTAAGTTTTAAATGCCAATTAATTTATAATATTTTTCTTAAGCAACTATTTATTTTTGATCTTAATGAGAATTGGCCTTGTAAAGGGTAATTGAGTGTTTTGTTGTAATTAGACTTATGGGAAGTCTAAGGGAATAGAGAATAGAATCGAGAGAAGAGAAAGAGAAGGAGAGAAGAGAAGAGAAGAGAAGTAGGCCTAAGTAGAGAAGCTTTGAGTAAAGCATTTAGAGAATTGAGAAGCTTCAAGTGAAGCAAACATTGTTTTGTGTAATTGTAACTAATTGCCTAAACATAGTGAGAATTTTGAAATCCCGGGGGGTCGTGGTTTTTCCTTTTGATTAGGCCCAAAAGGTTTCCACGTAAAATTCTTGTCTCCTTTTATTATTCTTCGTTTCGTTTTTTTTGGTTTAAGTTTTGTTCTTTACTCGATATAATTCCGCAAAAAGTTGAGCAAAAAATTCTTAAACTAACAACACAACAATTCACCCCCCCTCTTGTTGCATTCGATCATCCATTAGTATTTCTACACCTTCCATATGACACACAACAAAGACCTCTTCACTAACTATGAAAGGGTAGATGGAGGAAATATTACTATAGGCAACAATGCGACTTGTAAGGTTGTCGATGTTGGGAGTGATAGGTCGTTTATGTACTACCAAACAAATCCTAATATGCAACTAGTATAGCGGCAGTTAGGGTCGAATCCACAGGGAACAACGTAGTAAATGATTATTTTCCGGCTACCAATTGATCCTAAGTAACACACAATTTTAGAGAATATATGTCTAAACTAACTAAATGACTAGAATACAAGCAATTAAATTAGAAAAGTAAATCAATGATACTAAAACATCTAGGGATAAATTTCCCCACTAGCATGATATGATGACAATAAGATCCTACTACCCTTACAATAATCATAACCAAGTTCAATGGGACGAATACACCATTAAAGATACTAATAACTTCTTTCAAAGACTATTAGTTTCACTACCATACTATCAAACCTATTTTCATGGAATCAAGTATAGTAATGACATTGAGCATAGTATTCTATAAGATCCAACAATCAAATCAATCTATTTTCATGAAGATTATCAAGCCCTTGATCTAAAAGGCAATTCATTCAACTCTAACTTTCGTTAACAATTGAATGAATTGTTAACCACGATTTCCAAAATTTCAATTGAAAAACATGAGTTAACTAGCATAAGAAATCAAGCATGAACAAGGATTATGCATAACAAAAAGGGATTGGGATTCAATAATTCATCATCAACATCATGGCTAGGGTTCCATCTAATCCTAGATTAAGAAACTACTCACACATATCAAATGTAACGAAACAAGAATAAATTAAAGAAAACATGATTAAATGTAATAACAAGGAAGGGATAAAGAAATAATACTTGAAATTGAATACCAAAGGATGAACGAAAGTAATTGAAAGTTACAAAGTTTTTTACCCAAAGTGAAGAATTAAAATTATCCCTGTCGAAAAAAACTTGCTCCCTTAAACATTCCCTCATAATCAAAATATAAACTGTGCGGAAAACGGTTATTAAAGCAGGACCGGAACGGGTTTAGGCAAGACTGGACCGGGTTCGTATGCTGAGAGTTTCCATAGAGCAGAAATCGCAGGACCCCGACCGGGTTTAAACATGACTGGACCGGGTTCGTATGCTGAATACTTATGCAAATGATTATCGACAGACCCGACCGGGTTTAGAGTATACCCGACCGGGTCCTGGGCTTGGAGGCTTACATTCCTATTTCTTACTTGAAATCGCCCGGGTATGAAAATACCCGCCCGGACCCATCATCTTGTGCTTACTTTTCTTCATTAGAACGCGGCAAAAGTATAAACGAGACCTAACGAGACTAAAAGCATATCCGAATGGACCCGTGAGCTCACAAAAGTGCCGTAGTGCGGTCTCGAACTCTGCCAAATCTCGAAGCATGCATCCTAATACTCAAAAGTGATCCGCTTCCAATACAAGAGTGGAGTAAAATGGCTTGAAATAATCAAAGACACACAAAAACTCCAACCAAGCGTAAAACCACATGGAAAATGCGAAATCACACATCAAAATGCCATAAAATGCAAGGGAAAGGAGCATAAAAATATAGTACAAATTGCATACATCAAACTCCCCCAAGCCAAACCCTTGCTTGTCCCCAAGCAAATGGACCATCAAAGAAAAGTGGAGATCATATAGGTCAACAAAGTTCTTCCCCAAAAGTTTTCGAAATTCATTTAAAAGCAACTTCAAACTACTCGGCATTTAGGCACACTCAACATCAATCCGGAATATCATAGCGCACTCAGGCTTTCACGATTCATCCAAAAGGTAACCAGTTAAGGCCATCGTAAACACATCATAAATCAAATAAGGAGGTACTCACGGGATAACTCATCACTCCATATCGATGAGTTTAGGACTCATTTCACACACCAAAGTAGTAAAAATGACTACTTCCATTCCCCAGCAGTGTTTTCCTCCCAACTCTCACACTCATGTGTTTAGAAGGACAAAAAGATCTCTCCAATGCAAACAATATTCTAAAGATTTTCACTTTAACTTTGCTATCCTTCTCCTTCAAAATAGACTTCAACTACCAAGAGCATCAAATTAGGCTAATAATGGGAGTGACGTTGGCTATGGTTATTGGTCGTGCTAAAAATATGAGACCTAGTAGGGACAATAGGGAGTGAAGACTCTTTTCCCGCAACTGCACACACTTTGAGCATGAACATCACACAGTCAATCATAAATGAACCTAACCAACGAAACTTCGAGCTTCTAAAAGAATAAGATATAACCCCTTTTATTTGAACTTATAACTACGAACAAAAATCACATTGTTTTTGTTGTTTCTTTTGGGTTTGTTTTTTTTTTTTTTAAATTTTTTTTTTAAAAAAGAAATAATACTTGGGGGTATCTATATACAAAGGAATTTAAAAGAAACTCGAGATTTTACAATTATGGACCGGTAACCACACCAACAACCAACATCAAGCTCAAATAACCAATTCACTCCCTAAGGTGTAGAAGGGGAAATTTTGGGATTGTGGAGCTTTAGTAATGCGGGTTGAAAGAAAATAGGCTCAAGCTCAAGAGGGCAAAAACCTAAAGTCAAGTAGTGCAAGGTGGCTTTTTAGTCCATGTGGTTTCAAGTAACATCTAAGCCCGAAAATCATTTTCAACAAGGTACATCTAGTCAAATTCTAGGAGGAGTAAAGCAAAGTCAAGATTAGTCTAGCCCCTAATGGGCATCCTAGCAGATAATGCACACACATTTGATTAGGCCTACTCACCAGCTAACCTACTAATGCTCATGAGGCATTTAAATGCCACTTAACTGGTTCTCAAATTAGGAGTGTCTGCGATTTGTCTCAGACATCCAAATAACAGTATCACATGCCAAAATACCAGTCAAAACATTTTGCAAAATTCATTTTAGGGGAAAAGACAGTGTTAGTCATATACAGGAGATTCCAACAGTTCTCATCAAGCCATAACACTTTTTTTTTTGTTTTGTTTTTTTTTTTTTGTGCATGCGAGAAATAAAACCTAACTCTATATGCTGAAAATAATAAAATTATACAGATGCATGAGTGAGTAAGTGAATGAGAAGTGATTATCCCCCCAAGCCAGTCCAAGCACGGTCCTCAGTGTTTGGCACAAGATCAAATAAATGATCACTGGCCCGAACCACCACCTCCAGAACCAGAAGGACCGCATCTAATGAGTGCAGAATGAGGGATTAATACCCTTGATGTCATCAATAGTGTACCCAATAACACTCTTATTCTTTTTCAGAACTGTGAGCAATCGCTCAATTTGAGTGCCATTAAGTTCAGCATTGACAATAACAGGGTAAGTGTCATTATCCTCTAGAAAGACATACTTCAAAGAAGGGGGAAGGGGTTTTAATTCTACCCGAGGAGGCGTGGCACACTCCTTTCGTTCCTCAATGGTGAACACCTTCCAAGGTGGGGTGTCCTTAAACTTAGCTTTTGTAGGAACAAATGTAGGTGCAACATCTAAAACTTTGACCATGTCAATCACATCGACCCTATCCTTCTCATAGTTACCCTCAATAGCTGCATAAAGTGGATCAACAATGGAGGGTGTGGACTCCCTCTCTATAGTAGCATCAACTATCGCATCCACCCGATAAACAGTCTCCTCAATGGCAGGATGTGCCATGGAAGAGGAGAGATGGAAATGCAGCTGTTCTCCCAAAATCTCAAGTGATAACTTCCCATTCTTCACATCAAAAATGGCTGCTGTAGTCTTTAAAAAATCACGACCCAAAATCACCGGAATGCGGGTATCCTCTTCCATATCCATGATGACGAAATCGCAGGGTACGAAGTAATTACCAACTTGAACGGGGAAATCCTCAAGAATAGCAACTGGATATCTCACAGATCGATCGACTAATTGTATGGACATCCGAGTGACTTTCATCTCGCCATTGATCTTTTTGCATAATGTCAAGGGCATCACACTCACACTAGCCCCTAAATCAGCAAGGGCTACGGCAGACACATCTTTCCCAAACTTCAGTGGGATAGTAAAACTACCAGGATCAGCTTGTTTTTTAGGAACCTTACACCCTAAAATATCACTACATTGCCCATTCAAAGTTTCCACCACACTCTCCTCTAGCTTGCGTTTGTTGGAAATGATGTCTTTGAGGAATTTAGCATAAGAGGGCATTTCCTTAATGGCTTCCAAGAAGGGGATGTTGATCTATAGCTTGCTCAATACTTGAAGAAATTTTCCATATTTATGCTCAAGCTTCGCCTGTGCCAATTTAGAAGGAAATGGCACTGGTGGTGTGTAAGTTCGACTGGCAATTGTGGGCTTGTCTGAATTGACTGGCTCATCCTTCTTTTCTTCAGAAACATCATCATTAGTTCCTGAATTTGGAACAACAATAGGTGAAGTCTTTACCTTAGGGGCTGGATCATGAGGTGTCCTACCACTCCTCGTAGTCACTGCATTGAGTTGCTGATGGGGAGACGTGGTTGGGTTCTTTTCTGTGTTTCCTAGAAGTTGCCCCTTTTGCATGGACAAGTTACTCAATTGCTATGCCATTTGAGCTATCTGAGTATCGATCGTTTTGTTGTGGGCCAAAATCTGATTAATGGAGGTGCTGAAGTGTTCATTTTGCTTGCTTTGGGTAGCAATGAAGTTCTCCATCAAGCTCTCAAGGTTGGACTTTGGTGGATGTTGTTGTTGAGGTGGGAAGGGAGGTCTTTTTTAGAAACCCGATGGTATGTTGTACGAGGATGAGGGATTCTGGGCATTGTTGTTTCTGTAGGAAAAATTTGGATGATCCCTCCATCCTGGGTTGAAGGTGTTGGAATAGGGGTTGTATTGTTGTCTGGCATTCTGATTTTGGATGGCATTGACTTGTTCCACAGCAGCAACCCCTTCGGCTTGAAGTTGGCAATCAACACTAGAATGCCCATTAAGCCACAAGCACCACAGACTTTATTTACTGCAGCCACATCCAATTGCTCAACCCTCCTTGTCAAAGCCTGCACATTATTAGTCAAAGCAGCAATAACATCCACTTCATACCTACCACCTCGCCTTGGAGTTGATTGTTCGCGCCAGTGGTAATCTGAGGCCATATATCAAGAATTTTCTTGGCCTAGGTCAGTGTTTTCATCATGAAGTTACCCCCAGCAGCAGCATCCAAAGAAGTCTGGATCTCATGACTCAAAGCATGGTAGACTGTCTCAATAACCATCCAATCTGGTAATCCGTGATGTGTGCACTTTCTGATTAGACTTTTAAATCTCTCCCATGCATCATAGAGTGATTCCCCGTCGTTTTGCTTGAAAGTAGAGATTTCATTTCGGTACTTTGAAGTTTTTCCGGGTGGGTAGTAACGATGCAAGAATGCTTTTTTAAGAGCCTCCCAAGTAGCAATGGAGTTGGGTTCTTCCTCACGAAGCCACTGCTTAGCTGCCCCCACAAGAGAAAAAGGGAAATCTATCAACATTAATTGATCGGAAGTGACGTTGTTGTACTTGTGTGTCATGCACTTGTCGATGAGCAGCTTAATGTGATCGGTTGGGCTCTCATTCTCAATACCATGAAATTGGTCCTGAGCGATCCAGTTGAAGAATGCTGACCGGATCTCATACTGGTTCCTGGAAATCTCTGGCCTCACAATGCTAGTAGTGACAATGCTAGCATCGGAAGTGATGTAATCCAGGAGGGGTTTCTCTAGTGTTTCAGCTATGGTTAAATCTTCCCTTCTCTTGTTTCTTCGCCTTCTTTCTCTAAAGTTGAGTCTTCTTGCTGTTGCTTCGATTTCAAGGTCAAAAGGTACTAGTTCGTATCCCTGTCGTCTGGTTTGCATGCAACAAAAGAAACTAAAAGCAAAGGGTTAAATAGATAGGGGAGGGGGGACATAACCGAAGCGAAATCAGAGAAAAAGAATGAATTTAAACTCAGAAAATAAACAGTAAGTTAATCCGTTGTTCCCCGGCAACGGCCATAGGTCGTTTATGTACTACTAAACAAATCCTAATATGCAACTAGTATAGCGGCAGTTAGGGTCGAATCCACAGGGAACAACGTAGTAAATGATTATTTTCCGGCTACCAATTGATCCTAAATAACACACAATTTTAGAGAATATATGTCTAAACTAACTAAATGACTAGAATACAAGCAATTAAATTAGAAAAGTAAATCAATGATACTAAAACATCTAGGGATAAATTTCCCCACTAGCATGATATGATGACAATAAGATCCTACTACCCTTACAACAATCATAACCAAGTTCAATGGGACGAATACACCATTAAAGATACTAATAACTTCTTTCAAAGACTATTAGTTTCACTACCATACTATCAAACCTATTTTCATGGAATCAAGTATAGTAATGACATTGAGCATAGTATTCTATAAGATCCAACAATCAAATCAATCTATTTTCATGAAGATTATCAAGCCCTTGATCTAAAAGGCAATTCATTCAACTCTAACTTTCGTTAACAATTGAATGAATTGTTAACCACGATTTCCAAAATTTCTATTGAAAAAACATGAGGTAACTAGCATAAGAAATCAAGCATGAACAAGGATTATGCATAACAAAAAGGGATTGGGATTCAATAATTCATCATCAACATCATGGCTAGGGTTCCATCTAACCCTAGATTAAGAAACTACTCACACATATCAAATGTAACGAAACAGGAATAAATTAAAGAAAACATGATTAAATGTAATAACAAGGAAGGGATAAAGAAATAATACTTGAAGTTGAATACCAAAGGATGAACGAAAGTAATTGAAAGTTACAAAGTTTTTCTCCCAAAGTGAAGAATTAAAATTATCCCTGTCGAAAAAACCTTGCTCCCTTAAACATTCCCTCATAATCAAAATATAAACTGTGCGGAAAACGGTTATTAAAGTAGGAACGGACCGGGTTTAGGCAAGACCGGAACGGGTTCGTATGCTGAGAGTTTCCACAGAGCAGAAATCGTAGGACCCGACCGGGTTTAAACATGACTGGACCGGGTCCGTATGCTGAATACTTATGCAAATGATTATCGACAGACCCGACCAAGTTTAGAGTATACCCGACCGGGTCCTGGGCTCGGAGGCTTACATTCCTATTTCTTACTTGAAATCGCCCGGGTATGAAAATACCCGCCCGGGCCCATCATCTTGTGCTTACTTTTCTTCATTAGAACGCGGAAAAAGTATAAACGAGACCTAACGGGACTAAAAGCATATCCGAATGGACCCCTGAGCTCAAAAAATTCCGTAGTGCGGTCTCGAACTCTACCAAATCTCGAAGCATGCATCCTAATGCTCAGAAGTGATCCGCTTCCAATACAAGAGTGGAGTAAAATGGCCTGAAATAATCAAAGACACACAAAAACTCCCACCAAGCGTAAAACCACATGGAAAATGCAAAATCACACATCAAAATGCCATAAAATGCAAGGGAAAGGAGCATAAAAATATAGTACAAAGTGCATACATCAGGGAGTATTCAAATGAAGATGTTTGATGGTATGGTGAGAACGTTGTCCGATGTTAGGCATGTTCCCGGGTTAAAGAAGAACTTGATTTCATTGGGTACTTTAGACAAGAATGGTTGTAGGATTACTTGTCAAGGTGTAGTGATGAAAGTCATAAGAGGGTCACTAGTTATGATGAAGGGGAAAATGAACGGAAGTTTGTATGCTCTGGAGGGTTGAACCATCTCCGGCTCTGTGAATGTCTCCACTAGTATCATGTCCGATGAAGAGACCAAACTTTGGCACTTGAGGTTGGGTCATATGGGTGAGAGAGGTATGCATGAGTTGAGCACACTCTTGTTATCACTGTAGATACATCAGATGACACCCAAGAGGAGGTGAACCTCCCAATATTGATGGAACTGATGATGATGCCCGACATGAAAAAGAAACCGATTTGCCCACTCAAAGAGAAAAGAGGAGAATTATACCTCAAAGAAGGTATATAGAGTAGTGTGACTATGTGGCTTATACCCTCACTATTGCTAATGAGGTGGAGAGTGTGAATGATCCTAATTCTTAAAAGAGGCTATGGGTTTTCAAGAAGAAAGAGGAATCGACAAGCACCAGTGCTCCGGTATACAAATCAAGAGTGTTCACTCAAGTTGAGGGAGTAGATTTTCATGAGGTTTTCTCACTGGTTGTGAAGCATTCTTCCATTAGGACTTTGCTAGCTATTGTAGCTATGGAGGATTTTGAGTTGCATTAATTGAATGTGAAGACCGTCTTCTTACATGGAGAGTTGGAGGAAAAGATCTATATGAATCAACCAGAGGGTTTTTAGGTTAACGGTAAAGAAAGTCATGTGTGCCATTTGCAGAAATCATTATATGGGATAAAACAATCGCCCAGACAATGGTATTAGAAATTTGACTCCTTTATGCTTTCACATGATTTTACAAGCAACTCTTATGATAGTTGTGTCAATCTTAAGAAGCTTGATGGTGGGTCTACGATATATTTGATCCTTTATGTTGATGACATGCTTGTAGCGTGTAGAGATTTGTTTGAGGTGGAGAACTTGAAGGTGTTACTTTCAAGTGAATTCGACATGAAAGATCTTGGTGAAGCCAAGAAGATACTTGGAATTGAGATATTGAGAGATGGGGCAAAAGGCATCTTGTATCTTAATCAAAGGAGGTACATTGAGAAGGTATTAAGAAGATTCTCCATGGGCGATGCAAAGAGTGTGTCCACGCCTCTAGCTTCTCATTTCAAGCTATCCAAGAAGTTATGTCCTCAAACAAAAGAACAAGAAGAACAAATGGAGGACATTCCTTACACTTGCGCAATTGGTAGCGTTATGTATGCTATGGTGCGCTCTAGGCTTGACATTTCTCAAGTAGTTAGCATGGTGAGCCAATATATGTCAAATTCGGGTAAGGGACATTGGGAAGAGCTGAAGTGGTTGTTAAGGTACTTGAAGGGAACTTCAAATGTTTGTCTCAAGTTAGCGAGAAATTCAAGTGGGTTGATTGGGTATTGTGATTCCTACTATGCGGGTGACTTAGCGGCTAGAAAATCTACCTCGAGGAATGTTTTTACATTGGGTGGAACAGCGGTGAGCTGGCAATCGTTGCTCCAAGATGTGGTCGCCATGTCCACCACCGAGGCGGAATATATAGCTATTGCCGAATCATTAAAAGGGTTGGTTGGTGAGATGTGCCCTAAGATGAGCTTGGTGTATCTTCATTGTGATAATGAAAGCGCCATTCACTTGGCAAGAAATCAAAACACTTTTATCGAAGAACCAAGTAAATCAACATTAAATACAACTTCATTTGAGATGGATTTGAGCACAAGAGAGTGGACTTAGCGAAGATAAGCACAGATGATAATCCGGCCGACATGATGACGAAGCTGTTGTCCACCAACAAGTTCACTTTATGTGTGGACTTGATTGGCTTAGAATCTTGCTTGATGTTAAGCCCCTATGGGTCATTTATGTGGTGTGTTAGTTTGTTTGATGTGTTTAGTAGTATGGTTGGATGGAGTGTCTTGGAGAAAGTGTGTGTGACCTTGGTGAACTCAAGTCAAGGTGGAGATTGTTGGAATATGGTGTGACTCTGAGTGCACCAAATGGAGTTTGAAGAGGTTGATAGTGTATGGATGAGTATATGTGAGCGTATGGTGTGTATGTGCATGATAAATGGGCTTCAAATGACTCGCTCGATCGAGCCTACTGGTTTGACTACATGAGAGACTATTCTTTCTTCATGCTCGACCAGTTTGCTCATCCGCTTGACCGGTCGTGCGGGGTGCAGCAAAAGCCCCTGTTTTCTTACGCGATTAGTTATACGGGATTGTATCTTTATGGGCTTTTGCCCCAGCACTTGAACATGACTTCTAATATAAATAGAAGTCCCTATACACATTCCTAAGTTGAATTTAACCCTAAGCCAAACACAAACCCTTCACTTTCTCTATTCTTCTTCTCTAAGTGTAGTTTTCCATTGTATGAGTTCTTGAGAACTCTATTGATTCTTCACATAATACAAGCAAGCTAACCACCACCGAGGACGTAGCCCACATTGGGTGAACCTCGTAAATCTTGTGTCTTTTGTTTATTGCATTGTTTCTTATTACTTTTCATTGCTATTTTATTGAAGTGTTTGTTTTATTGCATTGAACACCCCTACCATAGTTCTTGGGTGTTGTTAGGGATAAAGTTTAAACTTTTAGACCCAAGTGTGCTTAGTTTTTCACTTTCCTTGATGAAGTTCTCACAATGAATGTTTATTGAATTAAGAAAAATAAAATCTTTTAGATGGTTGATATATTATTTTATTCAATAATAAATTTAATGAAGGAAAAGTGGGGACCATAAACATTAAAAAAATATTAAAAGAAAAATAATGGAAAAAATATAGGGACCATAATTAATAAAAAAATACTTTTATAAAGTTTGTGGGAAAACATGTGAGACCATAAAGAATATAAAAATAATAATTGAAGTTAATGGAAGATAAGTGGAGACTATAAGCATTATTAAAATATTAAAATGAGGATGAATATGGTTATTTTGTTCAAAATTTGTGATTATCAACAAAAAGATTCTTTATGAGAATAACAAATAGAACACTATAAATGGCAAATAATAACTTATTTAAGGAACGAAAGGAGTATATATCATATTGTTCAAGGCCGATAGTATTTAATTGTTTATATACTTTTTTTTAAAGAATTTAGTTTTAGTTTTAGTTCTTTATTTGTTTGATAAATGCAAATAAAACTAACTTTTAATGTTGCGATTTGCAAAATGTTACTAAAATTCTCTTAGGAAAACAAATTTTACTACACAAATTCATGCGACTAGTTTTTTTCCAATTATGTAATTCAAACTACAATTTTAATAGCTGACAATTAATTGATAGTTTACTGATAACAAATACTATACAATATATTATTCATATGAAAATAGCTATTATTACAACTAACTAGTCTAGAAGCCCGTAAAATACACTAAGTTTGATATGGAGTTATATATAAATAAAACTTTAAAAGAATGGTGCAAAGAAAGTATACTCTTTTGTTTGAATAAAGTATATAAATACTATATATTTTAATAAAATAATTACTTTGGATAATAATACAACTTACTAAAATGTTTTATCTAATTTAGCCCTAAAATTATGCCAAAACAAAATTTTGATGGTTTTCTAAAATATAATTATATGAAACAAACTGAAGATTTATGAATGAATTGAGCTTATATTTAGTCGATTCAAGCTATTCTATTTGGTTTTAATTTTAACCTAATTCAAACAACATAGTTATTTTGAAACAATTTAGCTCTTCATGATTGTTGTTTAGGTATAAAAAAATTGATGTTATAAAATTTATATACTAATCTAATTTAGGTTTAAATTTATATAAGAAAATAAATTGACGCACAATCAATTATAATCTTATTAAATTAATACATCTGACAAAGATATAAAAAATCGTCATTTATTATTTTCTCACTTTTTTTATTAGTATTTACGATAACTAGTTTTGCCAAATATCATTTCAAAAAACAATTTACAGGCTTGAGGATGCCAAGCCCACTATAAATGTAAATTGTCAAATTTCTTAAGAATAACACAAATATTCAGATGAGAGGCTTTTACAGTACGATCATCTTTACTAGATTGACGAGTGGTACTTAATTATTGTTTAAAAGTTTTAAAGTAATTACTTATAATGTTAAAGTGATTACTTGCAGTTTTAAAGTGAACACTATCTATAGTCTTAAAGCGATTATTTATAATATTAAAGTTATCACTTATAATCTTAAAGTGATTGATTAAAAAACTAACTAATTATATAAGTCCATCTCTTAAGTCGGTCTCATATAAAACTTGAGAAAAGGGGAAAACAAATAAAAAATATTGAACGATAAAAGAAATTAGTTATGGCCCTTTTATTTGTTTTGGTGTAATTATAGTTATAGGGGTGTTTGGCAATATAGCTTATTGGGTAATTTTAGTTTAATTTGATTTAAACAGAGGATTGAATGGTCAAATCAGCCAATGTTTGTGCTTATGGTAAGTTAGTTGGCTGAAACAACTTATTGTTGTTAATAAGCTGTTTTTGAACAAGCTGCTCTTAACAACGGATTCAAAATCAGCTGGTCAAACCAGTTAATAAAATCAACTGATCAAATTAGCCACTGTAAACAGTTTTCACATACCAGCTACGGCCATTTATCAAATGCCCTTATGCAATGTTTGGGAACGATGATTTCATTTAGAAATTTGAAATTGGCTCAATTTTATTGTTTGGCAAATCAAAAATTTTCAAATTTGAATTTAGATTAAATTCTACTATTGTTTTTTAAGTAGTTAAAGTTGAAAATTTAAAAATGACTACCCAAATCTTATCATTCTCTAATTCTTCATTTATGATTTTATTATTAAAATTCATAATTTAAAATACAATGCATATTTTCAAAAACTATATTAGTGAATTTTAAAAACCCACGGAGCACAGGTTAATATTTTGTACCAGTCACGATCTTATTCTTACGGATCGTAGATGCTCCCAAAAGTAAAAATTCGATGAAGAACTTTTAGGTGCCTCCTTTTGTTTGTAGTTAGATGAGATTTTTGGATAATGTATTTCAAAAATCTTTATGATGATGGGATGCATCAATTAAACACTTTTGGCACAATTGATGGACACCTTTATTTTGAGAAAAAGGATGGACTTCCTTATTTTACATTCTTCTTTTTCTATGGAGTATATTTTTTGATGGCCATGAGTGAAAGTGACCTTTTGTACACTCATTGGACACCCTTATTTTTACATTAAGTTGTTCCTTTGCTAGGGTGTTAGTGGCCACTTTTAATTTGCAGACAAAACTGATTTTTGAGTAAAAAATTCAATTTGTAGTGGGTAGAGGTGTTCATTCGGATTATCGGGTCGGTTTCGGATAGGTATCATTCAATTCTGTTGTATTTCGGATCGGTTATATTTCGGATGCGTGTTTCGACGGGTCATACTCGGGTCCGGTCGATTAGTCACGGTTCGGTTGAAGATCGGTTATTCGAACTATCGGGTTAGTATCAGGTCGGTGTCGGTTAAAGTTTGTGTCGAGTTTCAATCGGTCTCGGGTTGTCATCGATTAATAATTGGTTCGGTTTTACCAGGTACAGATCGGGTTCGGGTATTTTTCAAGTAGAATTCGGCTACGAATTGCGAATTATTAATTACTATTGATCGAATCAATATCAGATTAAGTTGTTAGTCATTTTTTAATTGATGATAAGGTTCCTTTACTTAAAGCAAAATAGTGAAAATGCAAATCAATTAGTGATCATTATTACATTGTTACTTTTACTTGTTTGACCGGAAATTTAAATTATAAAGTTCTATCAATTTTCATCTAATTCGATTAAAAGTAGTTAAATAAACATTGACCATTGCTTATTAACTCTAAATATATGAAATCATGTATTTATAAAATTTATTTTATTAAAATATTTATGACTTTATTAGAATAACTAATAGATGATTGAATATGAGTCAATCATACTTCTATGTAAAAAATTGGTTCGGGTCTATAGCAGTTTGATCTAAACTTCGTTCGGATTAAGTCGGTTTTAGCCGGATCGAGTTCGGTTTTGAGCATGATTCGGGTCGGACATGACTCAGGTCGGTCATTATTAGGTTCGGGTAATCTCGGTTAACGGTTATGTGTCGGTTAGAAAAATCGGTTACAGCTCGGGTTTAGTTTTTCCATTTTCGGTTGTCAACCGGTTCGTATATAGCTTCAAATCGGGTAATGTCGGTTCGATAAAACCTAAAAAAGGAACACATTTTCAGGTAGGTTTACTTTCGATTTCGGATCAGATTTTCGGGTCAGGTCACTTTTAAACAGCTCTAATAGTGGGCAAGAGTAGAGTTGAGTTGATTCTACTAGTTTACTTATCCAATGAACTTGGTTTGAATTGAAGTTATAATATTTGTGTTGAATTTAAATTATTTCAAACGAACTTGAATTGAGTTTTCTTTTTCTTAATCTCAAGTTTGTTATGCCATTTATATTTAATTTTCTATCAATCTACTTTTATTTTGTAGAAAAAAATTAATAGTTGGAGATTTGTCCTTTCAAATTAAGTTTTGAGTTTCTCACGAGTTTATAAGTGAAGTATCAAGTAGCGCATTTCGACGTATTGAAATTCGAGTGGAGTCCATATTAGGTTTAATGGAGTTGAGTGTTGAACAAATTTCAACTCGTTCAATATTAAATAGTTTTTGAGTTGACTTTTTTTATTAGCATAAGAGAGTTTGAATCAATTTTATTTATACTAATGTTAGGTTCTTGTCATTAATAACCTCGTTAGTATTGATTCACGTCAAAATTATGTTAGCTAATTTAGGGTTTGAATTTTTATGTAGATTAGTTGATGGGGCACGTACAACGCACGTGCACCCCAAAAAGATCCTATTCTAATTAAAAAGTTAATTTAAATTGAATTAACGTGTATAGGTTGATATTGAAAATGTTTGTTTACCTAAATTCATTGTTAAAATCTCAATTGATGTACTTGCTAGTCAACATTCAAAAGCATCACATTAGTAGTAGTTTAGTTTATGGAGGATGATCAAGCTCATTTCACACTTCTCATAACCAACCATCAGATCAGAGCAAGCCAAGAATTCTTTAAGTACAGTAAATTAAGATTTTATCACCCCATGAAAAAAACAACAGACCATTTTGCCCTAGAGGTGTTGGCCCAACAGGTCATTTGGTAGTTTTAGGCCTAGTCTTTATTAGATAATTTGGTGTGCCAACTAAAATTAGGTGTAATTTGGTAGGCCAGCTTCTAGTTTTACCCAGGGTGTTTTGATCCTTTAGGTTTTGGTGTTTACTTGGGCCTAACACAATGGTGTGGTCTCGGTGTAATTTGTAGCTTAGTTTACATCTCTGGTGTATCGGTCTTGTTAAAAGGAGCCCTCACATTCTATGATTGTCAATGGCTTTTTTCCTGTGGAATTTTTTATGCCGGCAATGTCATATGATTTCCCTTCAATTTTCTTTGAATAAAAGTTCACTAATTTTCAAAAAAAAGTGGGTGATTTGGAGCCTACTACACTTAGGATGAAATTGGAAGTCATATTTTAAAAGAGTTTTCAGCTATCTAGATTAGTACTTCATGTCAATGGAAAATAAGTATGGCGAAAGGGGATCTCCCTTTCTATGTCCTTTAGTTGGATTAAGGGTATATGATCCATTTGACAAATAAGTATATGTATGAATTTGATGGGTAGTGGATGAATATGGGTATAAAAAGTCTTACTTGTTATAAGTAGTGGGTAGGAGGTCTTATTCGCCATGTATCCACCCTCCCGCCCCATACCCACTTGACCTGCTTCCATAGTTGCCCTCCCCATATCTACAATATACTACTTTATATCAAATTTATATATTCTTATTAAAACCTATTGATAAAAAGTTAAAGTTATCAAAATTTTTTAGAATGCTCTAATTAAAAGTACTTTATGTTTTTGGGCTACATATAAAATGTTATCTAAAATATTAATGTTAATTATTAGTTTACAAATTATTGATATGATAAATTTTTGATCCTTTAAGTTTTAATTCAAACTTATTACATTGCATGATTTGTGTAAATTAGATATCCATTTAAGTTTTTAAGGAATTGCAGTTGTATAGAGCTTATATAACGCAAACATGGAGTCAGTGGCAGAGCTATGTTGGAGCACACTGGGTCACGTGCCCCTAGGCATTTAAAAAAAAATTTAAGTAGACTTTTCTATTGATAAGACTAAAAGTGTAAAATTAATACTGAAGTCTTTTGATGATAAATACTCCCTTATTTTAGTAATGTTTATTTATTTATTTATTTTATCTCATTTTTTAAATTAGGTCAGTTGATTTATTTTGTTCTATTTCCTTTTATAGTATGTCGTATTTAAAATTTTAGCAAATAAAGGTTAAATAATTATTAATTTTACAAATAAAGCTCTGCCAATATTTTTATGTCTAGACTTTGACCTAGAGTAAAATGTTTCAGATTCATTTTCACAATGTTTTACCTTTGGTCTACCCCTAGCAACAGGACCTATTTCACTTTGAGAAAGTTATGATTTTCTATCAGTTCCATTCTAAACCAAACACCCTTGACTTCATCAAAAGTAATCACCTACGTTTTCTATCCAAAAAGTCTTTAAAGTCCTTATAGTTCGTAGGCAATGAATAAAACACTTAGTAGTCAAGAAATGATAGACCAAGTTAATTAAACATCAATATTTAGTAAATCCATAACAGTTAAATCAAATTTATTAAGATACAATTATAGAGATTTACCTTTCTCAAGTCGGAGATTATTAAACTTATTTTTAATGACCAATTTCATCATCTAAAGAGACTCATGCTTCATCCGTTGCCCCTTCATTATTATCTCCTATGCCATACTTCTAAGCAACTCATTGGTGAAACTCAATTGTATCAAAGCAAGACTTTGAGGTCCATCTAATTGACTCTTCCTCCGACATAGGTTAACCTATATTGATCCAGAATAGTTCTCATCTTTAGTTTTCTCAATCCAAAATGAAAATTCTTATTAGATTTCTCAATATCATGTTGGGATTCATAGATGCTTAAAAGCGGAATTTCAGGAAACACTTTCCTAACATCTATCTCAAGATCATAAACATAATCAGACATATGAATCATGTAAAAGGATTAGTCCATATTACCTTTGTAGCGTGAAATCCACAAAATTAACGCAATAAGATAATCTGTAGAGCCTCAAACGTTGCTCCTCTATTTAGTCTACCAGAATCAATTGAATACCAACGTCTGCTAGAACGGAAGAGAGGTTTCTCTTGCTTTTTCTGGTTTTTCAAAATAACTGTTTTATTCCATCCCTCCACTACAAATATTATATCCTTATATAATACCAGTAACCTAGGTCAAAAGAAAACTGATTCTTTTGTTAACCTAATTGGATCACAAGCCCATACTCCTAATGGGCCTGAGTTATTTATCGTTCAATTGATTCTTTTGTAAGACCTTATAGGATTAGTTATATTAGTCGTGGTCAAATTATTATTGACCCACCAATTATATTTATTCTCTAGCAAGTAAATACAATTACTAATAATAACTAACTTTATTATCTTCATAAATATCCTATATATTTATATTTAGTAATTGTCGGAAATGTCTACGGACATATTCCTTCAATCTCCCACTTGACCGAAGACAATTGCACAATTATAAATTCCTTAAGCCACTTAATGTGAAATTTGACAACACAGTGTTATTTCTCAAATTATGTTTCTTGATCTCTGAGTTCGAATTATTCAACTAAGGATTAACCATTTAATATTATTCCGCATGGCCATGCAATTTTCAATTCTCGCTCATCAAGAGGCCTACACACCAATCCTATCACATAGGAGGACTTATTCATTCTTGTATGACCATAACTCCCACTCAATTCTTAGCCCACCTGATCACTGCCTTTATAGCCTTATTTTACAGCACGACGTTTAACACGCGTCAAGGTTAAACTAATTATTTCATAGTGATTAAGACATACTCATGTCTAAGGAATCCACTAAATATAAGGATTTGATTCTGCCCTTTCGAATCAGATTGGTCAAGTCTCAATGCATCCGGTATGCATCCATATAATCGATTAAACATCTCTATGTTTCCATAGCCCATGGAACCGAGCTATCAATTAATTATATGCTAATCTTTAATAAACCACTTATGTCCAATTTAGTGATTTAGATTAGGGACATTAGATAAATTGTGATTTCAGTTCACTTATAGGGTTCCATTATCGAAACGTTTCCGATAATCCTATTGAAAACACAAATTACATAGACATATTATTTAATACTAAACCAAGCAATTAAATAAGAAACAAACTATTTATATTATTGATAAACATTCCAAACATATGGTAAACAGAATTTTTTATAATTGTAAACATGAAGTAAACAACCTAAAGACATTCTTCTATATGCTTAAGCCCCATGGACCTAGTATGACTCTCATGCTTCGGCTGAGGAAGTGGTTTAGTCAACGGATCTGCTATGTTATCCGTGGTATCAACTCTACTTATTATTACATCCTTTCTTCCAACAATTTCTCGAATAAGATGAAATTTTCTTTCAACATGTTTAGATTTTTGGCGAGATCTAGGTTCCTTGGATTGAGCAATAGCACCTTCGTTATCACAATACAACTTGATGCCATTCTCAATGCTAGGAACTACACCCAGTTCACTAACGAACTTTTTAATCCAAACAGCCTCTTTTGCTGCTTCAGCTGCTGCTATGTACTCAGCCTCTGTTGTAGAATTAGCAACTGAACTCTGCTTGGAACTCTTCCAGCTCACAGCTCCTCCATTCAGACAAAATATGAAACCAGATTGGGATCGGAAGTCATCTTTGTCAGTTTGGAAGCTTGCATCAGTGTATCCAGTGACAAACAACTCATTAGCTCCGCCATATACCAGAAATTTATCCTTTGTCCTTCTCAAGTACTTGAGGATATTTTTTGCTGCTATCCAATGTGCATCTTCTGGATTGGACTGGTATCTGCTGCACATACTCAAAGCAAATGCAACATCTGGTCGAGTACATATCATAGCATACATGATTGATCCTATTGCAGAAGCATAAGGAACATTATTCATACGCTTGAACTCTTCTGAACTCGATGGGCACATAGTCTTGCAAAGTTTAATGCCATGTTGCATAGGAATAAACCCTCTTTTGGAGTTTTCCATTTTGAACTTTGTGAGAATCTTATCTATGTAAGTCTCTTGATTTAGTCCAATAAGTCTCCTCGATCTATCCCTATAGATCTTTATTCCCAGTATGTACTCAGCCTCTCCCAGGTCTTTCATGGAGAAATGACTTTTAAGCTATTGCTTGACCGACTCAAGTATGTTTTTGTCATTCCCAATGAGGAGTATGTCATCTACATATAGGACCAGAAAAATGATATTACTTCCACTTAACTTCTTGTATACACAAGATTCCTCTTCATTTCTAAGAAAACCAAACTCTTTGACTGCCTCATCAAATCTAAGGTTCCAACTCCTTGATGCTTGCTTCAATCCATAAATGGATCTCTTAAGCTTGCATACTTTCCTTGGATTTTTCGGATCTTCAAAACCTTGTGGTTGTGTCATGTACACATCCTCTTTTAAGAACCCATTCAAAAAGGCAGTTTTGACGTCCATTTGCCATATTTCAAAGTCATGAAAGGCAGCTATCGCTAGGATTATCCTAATGGATTTTAGCATGGCTACTGGAGAAAAAGTTTCATCATAGTCTATACCATGAATTTGTTTGAAACCTTTTGCTACCAACCTTGCTTTGAAAACACTAATGTTTCCATCCTTGTCTGTTTTCAGTTTGAAAATCCATTTGCATCCAATGGGTTTTACCCCATCAGGCAGATCAACCAAGTCCCAAACTTGATTTTCAGACATGGAATCCATTTCAGATTTCATGGCTTCAAGCCATTTTTCGGAGTCAGGACTCTCCAAAGCATCTTTGTGACTAGTAGGCTCTTCTGATTCTAACATGGTTATTTCAGAGTTTTCTGTCAAAAGGAAATCAATATATCTTCTTGACGGAATTATTGTCCTACTAGACTTACGTAGGGAAACAACAAGAGAAGTTTCTGCCTCATTAGGTAGAGTGACTTCGCGTGGATTTTCTCCACTTGGGGCGGTAGGAGGTAAATGTGTTGAATGCATTTCCTCCTGGGCATTATCATGCTGGGGCGCCTCTGATGAGGTGTTAACCTTATCCATTTGTTGCTCATCTCGAACTTCTTCGAGATATACATTACTCCCACTTGTTTTTCTAGAAACAAATTCCTGTTCTAGAAAAACACAATTGCGAGCAACAAATACTTTGTTTTCGCTTTGGTTGTAAAAGTAGTATCCCTTTGTCCTTTTTGGTTAACCCACAAAAAGACATTTGTCAGATTTAGGTGCTAGTTTATCAGATATTAAACGTTTTACATAAGCTTCGCAACCCCAAATCCTTAGAAATGACAACTTCGGAACTTTTCCCGTCCACATCTCATATGGTGTCTTTTCCACTGCTTTGGTAGGTTCTCTATTAAGTGTGAATGCAGCTGTATCCAATGAAAATCCCCAAAATGAAATAGGAAGATCAGCAAGACTCATCACTGATCGAACCATATCTAATAGAGTTCAATTTCTCCTCTCAAAGACGCCATTTAATTGTGGTGTTCCTGGTGGAGTCAATTGTGAGAGTATGCCTCGATTTTTCAAATAATCATCAAACTCGTGAGACAAGTATTCACCACCACGATCGGATCGTAATGCTTTTATTTTCTTCCCAAGTTGGTTCTCTACTTCATTTTGAAATTCCTTGAACTTTTCAAAGGACTCCGACTTATGTCTCATGAGGTAAACATATCCATATCTGCTTACATCATCAGTAAAGGTTATAAAGTAGTTGTAACCACCCCGAGCCACGGTGCTCATAGGTCCACATACATCAGTATGTATGAGAGCTAAGAGGTCATTGGCCCTTTCACTTGTACCTGTGAAAGGTGACTTTGTCATTTTTCCCATCAAACAAAACTCGCAAACACCAAATGATTCAAAATCAAATGATTTTAGAATTCCATCTTTATGAAGTTTCTCTATGCGTTTTGAACTTATGTGGCCTAATCGACAATGCCATAGGTAAGTGGGGTTTGAATCATTTGTTTTACGTTTCTTGCTGTCTATGTTATAGATGTGAGTTTCTAAGTCTAGCACATACAACCCATTTAATAATTTAGCTGAAACATAGAACATATCATTTAAATATGCAGAACAACAATTATTCTTAATAGTAAATGAAAAACCTTCCGTGTCCAAAACGGGAATTGAAATAATGTTCTTGGTGATGGTAGGAACATAATAACAATTATTTAGTTCTAAAATTAAACCAGAGGGTAATGTTAAAATATAAACTCCAACAGCTAAAGCAGCAACTCTTGCTCCATTTCCGACTCGGAGATCCACCTCACCTTTGCTCAAGCTTCTACTTCTTATTAGACCCTGAAGATAAAGCACCAGACTTTTTTTCTTCCAGATAGACGGGGCAGTTCCTCTTCCAATGGCCAATCTTGTGGCAGTGGAAGCACTCATGTAGTGCTGCTACTTTAGCCTTTGGAGTAGCCTTTGGTTTGGAAGAGGCATTAGTGGTAACGACCTTTCCATTGCCATTCCATTTAGGAGCGCCTTTCTTCTTGAACTTTTTATTCTTTCTGACCATGAGCACATCTTTCAGTGGGGGTTCAGAAGGTAAGCTCCTTTCAGCCTGAACAAGCATACCATGCAATTCTGGCAAGGTTGATTCCCCTCCTTGCATGTAAAAATTTAATCTGAAAGCATCAAAAGTTTCTGGCAAGGATCTGATCACAATATCAGTGGCCAGCTCTTTGGGATAAGGAAAACCCAACTTTTCCATGACTTGAAAATGCCCTATTAAGGCGAACACATGGGGTCCGACGGGTTTTCCCTTGCCCAGTTTGCATTCCAAAAGTTTACAATTAGCTTCAAATCTCTCTAATCGAGCATTCTTTTCGAACATTGTTCTAAGTTGCTGGATTATTGTGTAGGCATCAAGATTGTTGAAACGTTTTTGAAAATCATGTTCCATGCAAGCAAGCATCAGACATGTTACTTGCACAGAATTGGCCTCGAGATTTTGCCTAGCTCTTTTTTTCTGCAACTGTTGCAGTTTCTGGCAGGGGTTCAGGGAGTGGAGTGTCAAGAACACTTTCCCTTCCTTCAGCTCTGAGAACAATTCTCACAGCCATTTCCCATTCAAGGAAGTTGTTTGCATTCAATTTGTCTTTTTCCAAGAAACAGCGCAAGTTAAAAGCAGGAGTGTGGTTGTTAGTTGAACCAGACATGATTTCTACAACAATGTAATAAAGCAAAATTAATAGTCTATCAATAAGCAGAAATTAAACAAGTTTAATAATTTATTCAAAATTTAATATTCCCTTTTGAATAAATAACAACTAAGATCCTCTCCCACTATAGTCAAACGGACTTTGGCCCTGCCTTTAACTATAGTAGTTAAGGTAAGTAAACGTTTTACTAATTATAACTAATTATAATTCTTAGTAGATAGATTGATAATTCTTGTTCAATCCTATCTCTTAGTTTCAAAACCCAAAACTTTGTTTTTGATGATTTTGTTGAGTGAAACCAAACATGAACCTGTAAATTTTCAAAAAAATTTACCCCATATCCCAAGATTTATGAGCAATACCTCGCTTTGGCAGAATGTATTATTCATTATCAAAGGCTTATAGGTGTTGTTTGGAAAAACAATAAAACTCAATATTATTTATGGGGATTCAAGTTAATTAGCATGGTTAATATTAAGTGAACACATAGCATATTTAACCAATACATTAACTTATGCAAGCAAAGATCAAAATTAAATAAACGCTCAAAGCTAATAAAAGCATGAATAAAAGATGATCTAGTATGGCCCCTTAAAAAAAAACTAATCTTCATGAAGCTTCCATGAATCTCCATTGATCATCTTCCTTGAAACTCCTTTCATTTGTGATTACATACTTTGAAAAAAAAAAAATTAACGATACGCAGATTGTATATAATTACATTCAAAACAAACGATTCGCAGATCGTATATCTTATCCTAATTTTATATATAAATTTTGTTTTGGACCATACTAGTCATAACATGTCAAAATAATATCAAATATTATAAACGGCTTTTACTATACAATATTTCAAACTAAATGTTCATAACAATTAGCATATGAAATATTCATATGTTGAGTCAAACTTAACTAATTTAAGTGAAACTATATTAAGTGCATATAAAATATTTTTTATGTTTAGTCAAACTTAACTAATTTAAGTAAGACTATAAAGGAAAAAAAAAACAAGCACTATTTAAATCCAATAAAGACTCATAAAAAGGTATTTTGCACATAATAAAAAATCAAAAAAAAAATAAAAAAGAAGGTGGTCACCTTCATCCATGCTTCTGGAACAAAGAAAACAGAGGCCCAGAAAGGTGCCCAGCAGCTGCAAAGGAACCCAGCAGCCGCCAGCAGCCTGCCTCCCTCCGGCCACCATAGCCACCTAGACAACCCGTGGTCTACGCATTCATCTCTGGTTTTTGTTCCTTTTTTTTTTTATGAATTCGAACAAATTCGAATTGATATACCATCTTTGTGCATGAATTGCTTTAAATTTCAGGAAAAACAAGTTTTTCGCATTTAAATCTCAATCTAATTGTACAAATTTTGGTTTTTAACAATTAAAATTGAATTGCGGAAAAATTGGGTTTAAGCGTTTTCAATCCAAAACACTTGAATACCATTACGAGAAACACAATAACAATGAACAAAATTTGTGTTCCATTTCATTGTTTGGATTTCGTGAATAATCAAAGCCCCAAGACAATTAACACAAAATATCGAATCTTCATAAAAAAAAACGGTTTTTTTTTTTTTTTTTTTTTTTTTGATGAATTCGAACAAATTCGAATTGATATACAATATTTGGCATGATTGGCTTCAAATATCAGGAAAAACAAGTTTTTCGCATTTATATTTCAATCCAATTGAAATTGAATATTATGAATAACTTTCCAGACAGTTAACATAAAATATTCGATTTTCATGCAAAAAAAAACGGTTGTATAACTTTGTAGAGAAATATAGATCATATGAATATTATGAATTAGGCTGCTCTGATACCACTGTTGGGATTCATAGATGTTTAAAAGCGGAATTTCAGGAAACACTTTCCTAACATCTATCTCAAGATCATAAATATAATCAGACATATGAATCATGTAAAAGGATTAGCCTATATTACCTTTGTAGCGTGAAATCCACAAAATTAACGCAATAAGATAATCTGGAGAGCCTCAAACGTTGCTCCTCTATTTAGTCTACCAGAATCAATTGAATACCAACGTTTGCTAGAACGGAAGAGAGGTTTCTCTTGCTTTTTCTGGTTTTTCAAAATAACTGTTTTATTCCATCCCTTCACTACAAATATTATATCCTTATATAATACCAGTAACCTAGGTCAAAAGAAAACTGATTCTTTTGTTAACCTAATTGGATCACAAGCCCATACTCCTAATGGGCCTGAGTTATTTATCGTTCAATTGATTCTTTTGTAAGACCTTATAGGATTAATTATATTAGTCGTGGTTAAATTATTATTGACCCACCAATTATATTTATTCTCTAGCAAGTAAATACAATTACTAATAATAACTAACTTTATTATCTTCATAAATATCCTATATATTTATATTTAGTAATTGTCGGAAATGTCTACAGACATACTCCTTCATATCAAACTTCGAAAACCCCATGACTCAAAAAAAAAAAATTTTATAATCTCAATTTCAAAGCAATTACCTCTCACCAAACACTAATTTTGATGTCGCTCTCAACACTCTAATAAATGACTATTTGTTTATTATGGTAGGAAAATAAACATGATATTTATATCAAGGGAAGAAACAAAGGTCCTACATCCAATTCTACACTACTACCAATGCTCACACATCAAAATAAAAGAGATGAGATTATTGAGTCATACAATAAACAAGTTCCATACACAGTTTACACTTAACAAAACCACCACATTAACAAGAGTGCATATCATATGTCAATGCATACCTATTAATTTCTTTAAACCCCTATACAAAATTATCTAACTTATAATCAAAATCCAAAAAATAGATAAAGTTTTTTTTTTTTTTTTCATAAAATAGTTAAGCTGGGCTAATCAAAATTGCAAGAACTCCTACACCTTGTACTAAGAAAATCTCCAAGAGTATGAGAGCTAGTGCTCCTTTCACCACTACTATACGATGTAAAATCTTCTTCAATGTCGAGAAGTGCGAGACTTAAGTGTGATTTATCAGCACTGGAGTTTTGGTAAAACTCGGCTGAGTTTTCTTCTTGATCTTCTTGTTTCTCATCATAAACTCCAAATTCTGCCCATGTTTCTATACTTTCCTCCCCTTTCAAAAGTTTTAGAATCTGGAAACAAATATTTCAACATAAGAAATAAGAATTTGTTAACCCATTGATTGAGATATTCTCCTTTCACCCTTGTGACAGAGACTTATTTTCACCACCAACAATGAGTATACAAAATAAGTATGATGACTACATAGATTTTAATATCGATCCTATATTGAAACATGAAATTAATAAGGCCAAGTAATATGATCTATTTTGAATTAAGGTCCTGAAAAACATACCCGGTCCATGTTAGGCCGAAGCCTAGTTGCTCTTGTCAAGCAAAGGGTAGCTGCAAGGATCATTCTTTGCATTTGGCTTTCATCTACACTTCCTTTCAAACAAGGATCTATAATTCTTTTGATTATTTTACCACTTTGTAACATCGGTTTTGCCTGTGTTTTTTCAATTCGCACACCATAAACTTATAAGTTGTTGTGTGTATATAATGTGCTACAAAATGAGTATAATTTTATTTCTCAAAATAAGCGTTTCCTAGTCCGAGCATGAGAAATGACATTGTTCACTATTTCTAATGGCCAACGCCCAACGATTAGTAACTGAGTTAAAAAGTCATCCCAACAATCACTCGTTGTTAGTAACAGCGTGCGATTATTAAACTGAGTCAAAAAGTCAAGTTCAATGATCGCCCCCTGTTAGTAACAACAAGCAATTATTGGGATGATATTTTGACTCAAGTTTAATAATCGTCTGTTGTTAGTAACAACAAATGATGTCATTTCTCTGGCTCGGATAAAAGACGCTGTTTTTTAGAAATATTTTTATTTAATGCTTACTTTTCAAGTATTTCATAAAAAAAGCTTATTTTTTAGATTTTCTTTTTCCATTTTTGTTGTAAATAAAAAGTAATTAATAAAAAATAGTAGTAGAAGAATAGAAGAAGTTACCCAAATGACTAAGCTCTCTCGGGAATCAATGGGTTTTCTTCCGGTTAATAATTCAAGTAGGACAACACCAAAGGAGTAGACATCTACCTTGTGGGTGATCTTGCCGTACATGAAATACTCCGGTGCGAGGTATCCAAATGTTCCCACTACATCTGTGTAGGTCTCATAACATGATGAATTTGGACCCCATATTGCTAGTCCAAAATCAGATAACTACACCCAAATAAGTCGATAAATTATTCTAAGATAACTACATTCAAAGGATTTAACGCTTTAATTGATCACTATAAGATTGTTAGTGATAATCACTTTAAAATTATAAGTAATTATTTTGAAATTATAAGTAATTATTTAAGATAATAACTATATATTGGATCAGTCCAATAGAGATAATCTCACTGTGAGACCGTTCATTTGAGAATTTGTGATATAAAGCTAAAATCAACGTACGTGAAATACATGGAAGACATTAAGAGGTTCCTAAGATATTTCATTAGGTAATAATGAAGTTGTTGGTCGGTGGAATAGTTCCTTAACCAACTTTTTCCATGCAAATCGTACGTGGTACCTTGTTACTATGTTCTATGTGAATGCAAAGATTTTTGAAGATAGTAATTAAATACCCGAGGTTCAAAATTATCAGACAAAAGAATATTAGAAGTTTTGATGTCTCGATGAATAACAGGCTTTGTACATCTGTGATGCAAATAAACAAGGGCCTCCGCTATCCCAATTGCTACTTTTAACCTTGCACTCCATGATAATCCTTTTTTTTCTTTGTTCTCAACTGTTACATTGTGAGATTTTTTTATGTTTAAGTATCACAAATACAATGCAACGAAGGGAGTAACAATCGAAATAATGCGTATATAATTTACTTACCATGTAAGTTATCTTCTAAACTCCCCTTAGACATGAACTCATAAACAGAGATGAGCTCACTATTGTCAACACAAACGCCAAGCAAAGGTGTTATATTTTTGTGTCTTAAAGAAGACATAATATTAACTTCTAATGAGAAATCCTTCCATGTTTGTTTTGAAGATTTCAGAACTTTTACAGCCACTTTTTTACCATCAAGAAATATGCCCTTATAAACACGACTACAACCTCCTTTACCTATAATGTTCTCTGCATACACAAACATATAGACACTTAGTTTCTATTATAAGGTTCACCACACAACATACACATATAGACTCACAAAGTGCAGTTTGTTAGAATATATAATATATTATGGAATCTCAACCATTAAATTTTAAGTTTTTGGTTGAGTTGGTTTTTTGGCACAAATATAAACTAAATTTGATCCTCAG